>NW_006772405.1:972549-978040 GCF_000442215.2 Lipotes vexillifer | reverse complement strand
TTCCTGCTTTGATCTACTCAGCAATTGTTCAGCTCAGTTCTGCACTCATGAGCCAGTAACAGCTTTTCTTACTTGGGAGCATGATACATTATGAACCAATGAGATGATGAGTCAGGGTTCAGCCATGAGCAATGTGGGGTGATGGTCTTGCACCACATCCCAGTGTGAAGCGCAGAAAGTGGCAGTTCTATGGCCTTAATTCAGGTGCAAGAACTCTATCATCTTCAGTGACAAGGTGAGATGCTCTCTTTGGGTCCAGGGAAGAGACAGGAAATCAGAGTATGCCTGCTTCTCTGCAGGTTGCTCATAGTGATATAACATCTGCATAACAGCTATGTTCCTAGTATCATCTGAAGGTCCAAGCCCTTCAAGGTCAATAGGGTCTTTTTAAGTGAATAGGGTTGTTCCAGTGCTACCAAAAATTTGGAGCTATGGTCACAGTTGAGTTGGTGACCTGGATAATAGTTGATGGGTACAATTGGTATGAAACATCCAGGGCTACACAGAGCATGTTGTCAAATGTCCAGTGGAAGTAGAGAGAATATTAAGCCAGGTGCATCCAACCTCTTAATGCTACTGTGGTTTGAAGATATAATGTGGTTGAGAGTAGGATAGAAGTCTCAGTATCAGAAGGTTGTGATTATTTGAATGGAAGGCTGGTGACCACATCACCTTACCATGGAGTGTCTCAGCTTACAGTCTCAGCAGCAAGTCTGACATTCTAATACTCAGAGAGGGTGGTCAGAGGCAGTCCTGGAATGTTATAGATATCACGTCAAAGGCAGGACAGCAGGGAAAGTATGGGCTCTTTCTTCCCAGTTTTTTAAGGGCCAAAGCCTGACACTTTCTTCAGGAGGCCAATAGCTGCCTCATTGCCAAAATAAATCAGGGCCTCCTTGGTCAAAAGCAAGGCTATGTTTCCATCACTGTAAGTTAACTTATATATATGATGGGAGGTAATGACCCAACTTCATTCTTTTGCATGTGGCCATACAGTTGTCCCAGCACCATTTGGTGAAAGAGTATTCTTTCCTCCATTGATTTGGCACCTTTGTGGAAAATCAATTGATCATAGGTACATGGGTTTATTTCTAGACTCTCAATTCTATTACAATGATTTATCCTTAGATAGTACCACACTGTCATAATCTCCATTGCTTTATAATAACTGTTGAAACTGTGAGTTCTTCAACTTTGTTATAACCAATAGCTTTGGCTATTCTGGTTCCCTAAAGTCTCCATATGAACTTTAATATCAGCTTGCCAGTTTCTATTAAAAAAGGGAGCTTCTGGGCTTTTGATAGGGATTGCATTGAATCTGCAGATTAATTTGGGGGTATTGCCATTTTAACAGTATTAAGTCTTCCAAATCCATGAACACAAGATGTTTTTCCATTTATTTATATCTTTAATTTCTTTCAACAATGTTTTGTAGTTCCCAGAGCATAAGTTTTGCATTCTTTTGTTAAATATATTTCTAAGTGCTTTATTATTTTGGGGACTTTGGTAAATCGTTTTCTTCATTTCATTTTTGGATTGTTCATTTCTAGTGTATTGAAAACAACTGATTTTTGTACATTGTTTTTATATCCTGCAAACTTACTAACCTTGTTATTAGTTCTAATAGTTTTTTTTTAAATTGGATTCCTTATGACTCTGCTTATAAGATTGTCACCTGACACTAGCGATAGGCTTACTTCCTTTCTAACCTGAATGCCTTTTATTTCATTTTTTTGGCCCCAGTTTCCTTTAAACCTTGCGATCTTCCGACCTCACTCATCACCTGGGGGTGAAAAGGGCAGTCCAGTGTCAGCTCTGTATCCTCAGGTGCTCTCTCTCTTTCTGCTGTCCCCCTCTCAGTCTGGGCTGTAGCCCCTGGCCTTGAAGGCGAGGAGGCTAATAGGCGCAGGTGAGAGCAGCAAGGAGGAGGAGGCAGAGGACGCGGGCGCCGGGTCCGCCCGCTCCTGGGACCCGACTGCCGGGCAGAAGCAGGGCTGGCAGCGCCTGCTCGCGCGCACCCCGACTATTGCAGCCCAGCGGCTCGGGAGCCCAAAGCGAGTGTGGACCACAGGGAGGCAGGGCGGGGTCAGCGCGCGGGGCTCCGGGCTCCGCTGGGCAGGGCGTCCCCACCCAGGCGCCGCGGGCAGCGACCAGCCCCAGGACCCACCTCTCGGCCAGCGTCGGGAGCCAGAAGCCCCTGCCCGGGCCCCTGCGACCGGTTCATGAATCCTGGTCCTCGTCTGGGGTCTCGAATTCCAAGGCGAGCAAAGCGAAATAGGAGAGCTCGACATCCGTGATGCCGGCTCTCGGGGTGGCTGCGCAGGGGGCGCGGCCGCTCGCTGCTGCCACCTGCTGGACGCGTCGGCGCGTGTCCAGGCCCCGCCCCGCCCGGGCTTCTCCCTGGGTGCTGGGCTGTGAAGGGGGACGGATGGGACCCTGTGTCCTGCGGCCAACAAGGGGGTGCTTGAGCGCTGTTTCCCTCCCTTGATTCTGGGGTCTAAGGACTAGACTATGATAGGAAAATAGACCCTTCATGGGGAGGGGCTGTGAAGAAAGGATTGGCTTTGCAGGAAGACAGTGTTCACTTCCAACTCTGCTTCTCACCAGCTGGATGTAGTCTGGTCTTGAGCAGGTGACTGCTGTCTCTGCCTCTTCGTCCCCAAGTGTAAAAGGTGGCGACTGGACATGTGGATAAGAGATTAGGGGTTCCTCCAGTCTGCTAACTTCTGTCCCTACCTCCCCCTTCATACCCCTTATCACTGACTCATTTGTTACAGTTATTTATCATCTCTTGCCCGCGAATGTTAGCTCCATGAAAGAATAGATGTCTGCTAACTTTACCACTGTACTTACGTTCCCTCCTAAACCTATATTAGTGAATGCCCACCCCATAGTTGGTGCTTAATTAATATTTGTTGAATGAAACCCCCAGGTCATTTTCAATATTTCTTCCACTCTCCATACTTCAGGGTTCTATAAATGTAGGTTGCATTATTCTTTGCTAAAGTATTAATTAGGAAAACTCCATGGTGCCCTGGTCAAGAGCCCAGCCCCAGACTCATCCTGTCAGGCTCTGAATCAGGACTCCATCACTTGCCAGATGTGTGACCTTTGGAAATTTACTCAGCCTCCCAGGGTCTCAAATTCTTCATCTGTAGATGGAGATAATGACTGTACCTGCCTGACTGGGTGATTGTGCTGTGTCAAACAAGTAAACTCATTGAGATACTTAGTATAGTGCATCCACATGAAGCCCTCAATATATGTTAACTATCACTATCACTGTTTACTTGCACCCATCCAGTTGGAAGTGAACCGGTGACAAGCCCACCATCTCTCTTTCTCCTTGGGCAGCCTGTTAGACCTTTCCCCCATCCATTCCTGTCTGTTTGCATTTCCCTGCCTGGGAATGTGTGGTGAGCTCTGCTACCATGGGGATGTCAGGGTGTGGTCCTTCCTCTGGGCCAATTACGTTGCCAAATGAGGCTGGCTTGTGTCCCTGTTTCCATCTCCTTGCAGTGTAGTACTCAGGCAGGGACCAGGCAAAGAGGAGCAAGCTGGTTGCTTCCCTTCTCAGTCTCCGGCCCTTCTCATGCAATTGCAGTAAGAATCTGTCTCTCTAGTTCACAGGCTTGTAAGTATCTGAATCAAAGTGCTTTCAAAGCAGCATAAGTTCATATACGAAGGTGCTATGGTCCTGAGTCCTTTCTATTCCAGGCTGAGATTAACTTCCTTCTCTAGGACTAAACATTTTCCCCAGTTGGGTGAACTCAGCTTAATGAAACACCCCAGTGCTTCCCAGAACCTCACAATTAACAAAATGCTTCCAGGGATCTTTCTGATTTTCTCCTCCCAACCACTCTGTAAAGCCCACAAGGCAGGTGTTACATTTGATAGCTAAGGAGCCCCACCCTTGGATAGCAGCTCAGCCTCTCAGCCTCACACTGGGGCAGGGGGAGCTCCAGATTTGAATGAGGGAACCCACACCTCTTTGTCTAGGGTACTTTTCACCTTACCCAGCTGGCTGTGATGAATTAGACTGTTGAAACTTGGACCATTTAAAAACCTCAAATAACTTCTAATGGGAAAACAATCTTCTTTTCCCTGCATAACTATGAAGACACGAAGAAAGGGGTCAATAGAAATAAGATGGTACTACCCCCATGAGGATGTCCACATCAATTGGTGGCCACCGGGAATGGGCAAGAGGAAGCCTGCATTGGGTTTCTGCATGGGGCTCGGCTGGGAAAGTTATCAGAAGACCTGTATCTTGGCTCATTCCTTGCAAGGGAATGGAATCAAGACCTGGGAGTAGAGGATTCCTTTGTTTAGAAGTTTGTTTTGAACTTTGTTTTGATTCCAAGAAGGGTGATGAACAAGTCTCATCCAGAAACAATAAAATATTCCTAGATGTTGGAAAACCACCTCGTGAAACCTTTGGGACACACTTCTACCTTTAACAAGGGGAAAGAGGAAACGTCTCTGGGCCAGCTTCACCCATGGCTGCCGCCTCACCCTTCACAAGCTGCTGCCTGGGCTGCCCTCATTAAGGCTCTCTACTCCACAGAGAGCTCCTATCATTCCTTCTTGAGGGGTCCTGCGACAAGTCAGGTGAAACAGGCTAAGTCAGAGTTGTCATCCTCACGACGTGGGATGATTCCAGTGCCGAGAGTGAAGCAGTAAGCAAATTAATGTATGGGATAATATATATGATCATATTTAGGAATGTTTATATATATATAATGTGTAAATTATACACACACACACACACACACACACACACACACACACACACACACACACATATATAATCTTTCTCACAGAAATGGGATCATATAGGCACTTCCCTGGTGGTCCAGTGAGTTAAGACTCCACACTCCCAATGCAGGGGGCCCGGGTTTGATCCCTGGTCAGGGAACTAAGATCCCACATGCATGCCGCAACTAAGAAGCCCTCATGCCACAACTAAAAATCCTGCTTGCCACAATGAAGATCCCGCATGCCACAGCTAAGACCTGATGCAGCAAAAATAAATAAATAAATAAATAAAATATTAAAAAAAAACAACCAGGATCATATATACAAGTGTCTGGAATGCAGAGCCAGAGGTCTGGAAGGATGCTCCAAATTGCCAGTGGTTGCCTCCAGAGAGGGGACTGAGCTTTGGTTAGGGGTGAATTTGTTTGAAAGGGGACTCACATTTTTACTCCATATCTAGTTTGAACTTTTCCATGCATATATTACTACTGTAGTGATGCCATTTTAAGCAGAATATCTGGCTTTCCTGCAGGATGGTACTTGCCTCACCCCTCTCTGCAGGGGCTCCTTCTTGTCCTGCACCTTTATAAACACCTCTGAAATTTCCCTCTGCAACCTCCACCTTTCAGCTCTCCCTCTCCCTGAATCCTCCTGAATCTGCTGGACATTCTTCTTAGGACCTTGTGGCAAGCCTGTTCTTCTTTTTTTTTTTTTTTTTTTTTTTTTTTTTGTT
>NW_006772405.1:937738-972257 GCF_000442215.2 Lipotes vexillifer | reverse complement strand
CTTTCACTGTTGTGGCCTCTCCCGTTGCGGAGCACAGGCTCCGGACACGCAGGCTCAGCGGCCATGGCTCACGGGCCCAGCCGCTCTGTGGCATGTGGGATCCTCCTGGACCGGGGCACGAACCCGTGTCCCCTGCATTGGCAGGCGGACTCTCAACTGCTGCGCCACCAGGGAAGCCAAGCCTGCTCTTATATCCCTTTCCACCCATCTTGGCCTCTTCATCCAGCCGGACTCTAGGGCACCCATTTTGGTGACTCACCAGCCACTGATTCTCTCACCCAGTGTCTCCCTGCCACACCTGCTTTGCCAGCTAGGAACTGTCTGCTGTCCCTCCTTTGTTTCAAGGCTACTGGAAGAAAGACATAAGCTCCCATGACTGGCCCCCTGCAAACTCCTAATAGCCAGCCTAGCCCATCCCTCACTGTGCCCAGCAATCCTCTTATTCCTTTCTAATCAGCTTATTACACTGCCCCACATACCCTTCCCCGCCTTCTCCCTGTTTATATTGTGGCCTTACCTGTGGCCTACCCCAAATGCCCACCTCCTTCCTCCATATTCTTGACGCCTTCACACATCACATTCTCCAGCTGGCCCACCTCAGAAGAACCCTGTCTCAAGACAGGCTCTGTGGGTACACCCTCAGGTCCACGCCGGTTTCCCTCCCTCTGGACCCTTCCACATCAGCATTTTTCTTCTTTTTGCATCTTTAGTCTATTCCTCTCTGGTTCATATTGGTGTGACACAGAGCTTTATCCTGGCTTTTAATAGTTTCTTTTCCCCCAGTGACCGAGGAAACAAGGCATGCATGGTGAGTGCTGTGGGTCTCCCTAAATTCTCACCTATCACCACTGGCCCACTCCTGCCCCCAGTTCTGGGAAGCTTTGGGGGTTGACAGCTCCCAGGTGAGTCCTTCTTTGGGGCTTACCTAGAACTGAAGGGTGCCATCTCCATTTTGTGCCCCCTTCTGGGGCAGCCTGCCCTCAATGACTGGTTTCTACAGGAATGTAACCAGTCCAGTGACTGGTTGTTACTGGGCACCCTTGCCCCAGTTAAGAACAAATCTGAAGGGCCATGCCTACTCCCTGTACGAACCAGTGGAGGACATTGTTGGGTCTGCATTGCAGCCCACTCCTCCCTCTGCCCAGTCCTGTTTCCCTCATCCCCTTTCTGTATGGACTGTGTGAACATGTCCCCACAAGCTTCCTGCCTGCAAATCGTCCAGACTCTGCTTCACAGGAACTGACTTCTATAGCAGGCTTTTCAAATTTGGGGAGAAATCTTGAACATGGGTGAGAAAGATCAATAGACTGATTTCATCTTCTTGGAATATAGAGGCCAGTCTGAGAAGATAAACCTCCTTGGATCATTGTAAACTTTTGGATTCTGTAGCTTAAAAAATTCAGTTGTACAAATAAGATGTGAGAGATTTTGGCATTTATTTTAAAAAGAACTCAGGGATTCCTTAATTCTTTAGTTCATTCATTCATTCACACAGGAGAGTCTATTCTGTGCTAGGCACTGTGCTGCACAGTGGGCATGAGGCAGCAGATACATGAGGAGGGAGATGATAAGCAAAACGCCCAGACTTATGATTACAATCTGTGAGGCAAATAAACAAGGGGCAGAAATAGAGAATAAAAGGGGGGTAGCTCTCAGAACAGGTGACATTAAATGCAAGACTGACAAGGGACCTGCACCATTTTCAAGTGGATGGATGCTTGGGTCGTCAGAGGTAAGGAACTCAGGGGTCTGCAGGATCAATGCTTCCATGCTCTGCTAAGTGGAGGCCTCCAGTCATTGGAGGAACAGTTACAGGGGATTTGCTCATGGCCTTGCTCCCAACAGAGTTTCCCACACCTTCCTAGACCCAGGATAAGGATCTGCATTTTACCAGTTTCCAGGTGTATTCATTTCCTAGGGCTGCTGTAACAAATTACAAACTTGGTGGTTTAAAACAGCACAAATTTCTTATCTTAAAGTTCTGATGTGAGAAGTCTGAAGTGGGTCTTACTGGGCTAAATAAAATCAAGGTGTTGGCTGAGCTGCGTTCCTTTTGGAAGTTCCAGGCAAGAATCCATTCCTTGCTTTTTCCAGCTTTTAGAGGTTTCCCACATTCCTTGGCTCATGGTCCCTTCTTCCATCTAAAACCAGCATTATAGTAGCATCTTTAAATGACTTTTTCTGATTCTAACCTCTGCTTCTAGTTCTGCCATCACATCTGCTTCTGACTCTGACCCTCCTACCTCCCACTTATAAAGATCCATGTGATTACATCTGGATAATCCAAATCTCCCCTTCTCAAATTCCATAACTTAAATCATATCCAACAAAGTCTCTTTAGTTGGGAAAGGTAACATTATTCACAGGTTCTGGGGGTTAGGGCATCTTTGGGGGCCATTGTTCTGTCTACCACACCACATAATTCACATCCATGTTAAAGTCTGTGAAGCCCTGGCCACCCTATTTAGATGGTTTTTCTTTCCTACTTTCCCTGGGTGCTCACGTATTGTTGAAACCTTTAGGTTATAATGCACGTATGATAAACTTGTTTGGCTTGTTTTCTTGACCCCTGTATGTATGTGGTTCTGTGTAGGTTAAAATAATTCTGATATTTATTATTACACAGGGGTCTAATTGACGAAGGTGTTGGTTCATGTCTTCCTGGATGTCTTAAGTGGTGAAAGTTACTCTATGTGCTGGTGCTGGCTGGAATGTTTGAGGAAATCCATCTCTGCCAATTACTAATAATAAGACCTTGGAGAAGTCATCTGACTTCTCTCAGACAACACTTAAATCACTTGCAAAATGACAAGTCCAACCCCTATGTCACATATATGGTGTGAGGATGTAGTGAGATGGAGGAATTTGTCAACAGGGAACTCCTGTACAATTGTAAGTTGCTATTTGGTTATTTGTGAACCTTGAGGAACAAAAGCAACGCTCTCAGATTCTTTTCACAGTGTGATGCCGCTGTGTGTGCCGCCTTCTTGTGCTTAAGGCTTTTAATTAACTTTGGCGTGGATCAGAAGGAAGGAAATATACACCCCTGAAATACATACCTACCTGCCCTTC
Organism: Lipotes vexillifer; assembly: GCF_000442215.2. Classification (NCBI taxonomy): domain Eukaryota; kingdom Metazoa; phylum Chordata; class Mammalia; order Artiodactyla; family Lipotidae; genus Lipotes; species Lipotes vexillifer. The sequence goes on along the minus strand of NW_006772405.1, from coordinate 969,185 downwards.
ATCCCTGTGAAAGAAATCTCTGGGGTATTATTTGCCAAAATCTGGATGCACAGTAGAATCACGTGGAATGGATCTAAAAGAAGACCTCCAATCACACCGCGTCCAGAGATAATGATATGTTGAGGTTGGACAAGATCTAGGCATCTGAATTTTTTTTTAACATCTTTATTGGAGTCTAATTGCTTTACAGTGGTGTGTTAGTTTCTGCTTTAAAACAAAGTGAATCAGCTATACATATACATATATCCCCATATCTCCTCCCTCTTGCGTCTCCCTCCCACCCTCCCTATCCCACCCCTCTAGGTGGTCACAAAGCACTGAGCTGATCTCCCTATGCTCTATGGCTGCTTCCCACTAGCTACCTATTTTACATTTGGTAGTGTATATAAGTCCATGCTACTCTCTCACTTCGTCCCAGCTTACCCCACCCCCTCCCTTTGTCAAGTCCATTCTCTACGTCTGCATTTTTATTCCTGTCCTGCCCCTAGATTCTTCAGAACCTTTTTTTTTTTTTTTTTTTAGATTCCATATATATGTGTTAGCATACGGTGTTTGTTTTTCTCTTTCTGACTTCCTTCACTCTGTATGACAGACTCTAAGTCCATCCACCTCACTACAAATAACTCAATTTCGTTTCCTTTTATGGCTGAGTAATATTCCATTGTATATATGTGCCACATCTTCTTTATCCATTCATCTGTCGATGGACACTTAGGTTGCTTCCATGTCCTGGCTATTGTAAATAGAGCTCCAATGAACATTGTGGTACATGACTTTTTGAATTATGGTTTTCTCCGGGTATATGCCCAGTAATGGGATTGCTGGGTCGTATGGTAGTTCTATTTTTAGGTTTTTAAGGAACCTCCATACTGTTCTCCATAGTGGCTGTATCAATTTACATTCCCACCAACAGTACAAGAGGGTTCCCTTTTCTCCACACCCTCTCCAGCATTTATTGTTTGCAGATTTTTTCATGATGGTCATTCTGACCGGTGTGAGGTGACACCTCATTGTAGTTTTGATTTGCATTTCTCCAATGATTAGTGACGTTGAGCATCCTTTCATGTGTTTGTTAGCCATCTGTATATCTTCTTTGGAGAAATGTCCATTTAGGTCTTCTGCCCATTTTTGGATTGGGTTTTTTGTTTTTTTGATATTGAGCTGCATGAGCTGCTTGTAAATTCTGGAGATTAATCCTTTTGTGTGTTGCTTCATTTGCAAATATTTTCTCCCATTCTGAGGGCTGTCTTTTCGTCTTGTTTATGGATTCCTTTGCTGAGCAAAAGCTTTTAAGTTTCATTAGGTCCCATTTGTTTATTTTTGTTTTTATTTCCATTTCTCTAGGAGGTGGATCAAAAAGGATCTTGCTGTGATTTATGTCATAGAGTGTTCTAGGCATCTGAATTTTGATAAATCTCTCCAAGTGAATAGAATATGAGCTGTCTCCTGACTCAGTAGGATGATGTAAGACTGGGATCCATTAATAGAAGTACAGTAAGTAAAACAAAGGAGGGGACAGTGCCTCGGAGCTATATACAGAATACAAAGCTGTATTGGCCAACTGGATGGAGATCTGGGCACCCCACTTCCAGAGGAACTTGGACACAGTCTTCACCAGAGCAAGACATGAATGGTGTGGGGACTCAAAACTGCATTACATAAGGAAGTGGGGAAAGAACTTAAGGGAAAATGGCTGACTCATCCAATGTCACCCAATGAAATTTATCAATGAAAACACCAGAAAAGAAAGAAAGATGGAGACAGACAGACAGACACATTTCCTTTTGCTTTAAAAATATTTACTAGGTCACAAAGCCAAATATCATAATGATGTAAATAGTTGAGCATGAGATTTTGGCTTTTTTTTCCTTAAGTAAACAGCTTGTAAAATTCCTGTCTGTTGAAAATGTTAGCCAATGTAGGAGTAAGGACTGAAATGCAGCTAGGGTGGCCTAGGCTGGATGCCTTTGCCCGAAGTAACGAAAAGGAACCTTTTTGATTTTCTCTGAGGACAGGCAGATCTGGTTTTACTTGGAACTGAAATTTTGTCTCTGTCACAGTTGACAGGCACATTCTGCTCACCTAGGATGTCCCTTTCTCCTCAGAGTCCTGCCATCTCCAGATGCATGGAGAAAATGCCTAAGACTAGTAAAACAATGCACGCACGCGCGCGCACACACACACACACACACACACACAAGATTTGCACACGTGAAAAACAAACATCTATAAACACCTGTATTCTCACAACCACTTTTGAGGGAGAATTTTTTTGTTACCTCCATTTAATTATTATTATTATTGCTATTCACAAAGTTAGACACATGCCAAAGAGCATACAGCTTGAAAATGGCAGAGCTAGGATTTGAACTTTGGTCGTCTGACCACAAATCTAATGCCCAAGTTGATCGCTGAGACCACAGGGTGGTGGTAACATTTCTGTTAACTTACTGGCCAACAGCTTGTCTTGCCGATTCTTCTGCCCAGAGAAGACAAGCCCCAGGGCAAGGAGGTGCTCAGGTGGGGAAGGGCATGCCCTTCCGTGTATCCATAAAACCAACTGTGCAGTCTGCTCTCAGGTAGACTATCTGAGTAGAGATGTAGCACCTTCAAGAAAAGAAGAGGGTTCCTCTGCTATTAGTCATGGATCCCAGCCCCATTAAGGCCCTTAAACAGGTTGCTGGTCAGGTGGAGCCACTAGGTCAGGGGAGGAGGGTGTAAGGCCCTGTCTGTAAGACTACATTCCCAGAAAACAGTGTAGTTATTTTCACGGCATCAGCCCCAGAAGATGATCCGTGGATTAAAAAGTTGCCTCTTCTGGGAGCTATAATCAGCTACAGGCAGTGCTCTCTGAAGACCATCAAGAAACTGTGAGGAGTTTGGGGGCTTTCTCTTACTGGAATATGCCTTCTTACTTCGAAGATGCTGCGGACATTGTGTCTGGCATTCTCCAATTGATATCGTCCTTCTGTGATGCTCAGTACAAGAGACCATCCCTCAAGTCAAATCCAGAGCGTTAACAGCTTGACAGTCACCCTCTCACGACCACCCCCGACAGTGCGCCCACCTATGCCGCTCTCCTCCTCCTCCTCTCGCACCTTCTTCTCTTTGTTCCTATGTTTTGTATTTATTATGACACCACCATGAAACATTCTAGCTGAAAAACTTGCCATAACACAGAAGTATGTAAATAAAAAGACATCATGTGCCTTTGCCCCTACCCCCATTCCACCCCTCACCGGGCTACAGGAGGCCGGGACGTTGTCTGCTCTGCTCACTGCTGATCCCTCATCCAGCCCAGTGAGGGGCACAGGGAGGGCACTCGATGCGCACCTGTGGAATGAACGAACAACTCGCCATCATCAGGCAATGTGAGCCCTTTTCTATACATCCGAAGTCATACATATAGTGTGCTTCTGTACGTAAATGGGACCACACTGTATATGCTATATACAGGTTTCTTCAGTTTTTGCCTCAGAGTATGTCTTAGAGGTCTTCCCTTGACTCTCTATCTAGACCTGCTTCATACTTTTTCACTGCCGATTAAATGCACCATCATTATTTGCCCACCTCCGCACTGATGGGCATTTAGGTTCCTTCCATTTCTCACTATTTCCAGCCATGCTGCTGCTCAGGCTGTGGGTGCCCAGGTGCCCAGGAAAGACACCTGAGGTGGACTCGCTGGATGGAAGGGCTCCCCCTTGCTCTCCCATTCCCTGAAAACCTGACTTCCTCTTCAAGATAAGCTGGACTGAGGAGAAATTCTCTTCCCTGGGAGTGGTGGGGAGTGTCAGACCTTGGGCTTGTACTTGGCAAACATACACACACACCCCATCCTATCCCAGCCTGCTCACTAGGGAACCTACTTTTAAAACATGAACTGATTAATTTGTCATGTTGTTTTGAAGCACGCTGAACTGAGAGTCCTGAGGTTTGAGGTCTGAGGGAGGCTTTGCCACAAAATTGCCTAAAAGTGTTGAACGAATGACTTAGTCTTTACGGGGCTCGCGGTACGCGGGCCTCTCACTGTTGTGGCCTCTCCCGTTGCAGAGCACAGGCTCCAGGCGCGCAGGCTCAGCGGCCATGGCTCACGGGCCCAGCCGCTCTGCGGCATGGGGGATCTTCCCGGACCGGGGCACGAACCTGTGCCCCCTGCATTGGCAGGTGGACTCTCAACCACCGCGCCACCAGGGAAGCCCTAGGGCTCGGTTTCTTTAACTTTAACTGGGGTTGGGGAGTGGACACATTACTGTAAGGACACTTTCATGGCTCACCTTCCAGGGTGAGGCGTCAGTTGCCTGCCCTTGACCCCAGATTGGATATGGGAGCCAGGAAACAGGAAACTGACGCTTTGGAAAGAGCAGTCAGCAGTCCTGGGTGAGGTCAGAGCTGGCAGTGTGGTGACCTCTGCCCCGGTCAGCAGGTCAGCAGCCAGGCCTCCTCCCTGAGCTGCTGGGCTAGTTCCTCAGCTGACCCCTGGCAAGGGCTCACTTTCACCCCTTGCAGAGGAAAGTCTGGGCGTCACCTCGCCCGTGGTGTGGTGACCTATCTGCACCTGTGACGGCCGCGTGTCTACACCGCACAGACACGGATCAGTCCTCCTGGCAGGGCTTCGGGCACTGACCAGAGCGGTGAGGACCAGGGCCCTGCAGTTCCCCTCCTGTGCTCAAGCCCTGACTCTGCTGTGCCCAGTGAGCGGGTGAGCTGGGGTGAGTCACCCAGACTCTTAGTTTGCTGATCTTTAAGTAGGGGGTGAAGATTAAATGTGGACTTTTCACAGGAACATGAAAGAGCTCAGTAAGCATTTATTATTATTAATGTCCACAACAAAAATAGCCTTTAAAGTAAGGTGACCAGTAATGTTCAATGAATAAATAGATAAGTGAATGAACCAGAAGTTAAGAGGCTTACATCTCGGCTCCCTCCCTCAGTCTTTCGGCTCATTCAAACGGAATGACTTTTTCCTAAACTTGTCCCCGGTGCCAATCCTAGCACCTTTGCTAATGACTTTTCCTCAATCTGGGATTCTCTTCCCACCTATGTCTGCCTGTCAAAATTCCATCCTTCAAGGCCCCCAGTCACACCTCCACCACGAAGCTTTCTTTGCTGTTCTCATTAGGACATGCTAACTTTCTCCTTATGTCTCCAGTATATCTCTGTATACTGACGATTCCAGTAGAGGCCTTTCCCCTGAACTCCAGACTTGTGTATCCTACTGCCTGTTCAACGTCCTCAAGCAGATGGAGAATAGACTTCTTATACTCAACCTGTTCACCCAACCACTCAGCCAAGCTTGCTCCCCCTATGGGACCCCCATCTCAGGTCATGGCTACCCTGCTCCTTGTAGGTGCTGAGGCCCAAACATGGGGAGCCATCCTTCACTCCTCCTTCTCTCACAGGCTGCATCTCATTCACAGGCAGTTCTGCCTCTACCTTCAAAATAAGCTGGAATATCACCACATCTCATTACTTCCACTGCTACCACCCTGGCCCACGCCACCCTTTCCTCTTGCTTGGATTATTGCAGTAGCCTATGATAGCTCCTCTGATTCTTTCAGATTGTAAGTCACATCATTCTTCTGCTCAAAACTCTGCAATGGCTGCCATTTCACTCAGAGTGAAAGCCAACCTCCTTAAAGTGGTCCAGTAAACCCTGCATCTTCAGGATGCTGTTACCTCTCCCCTCGTACTGGATAATCTTCAGTTATCCTCTGGAATCACCTCTCCACCCTTCTCTCCCCTACTCTGTGCCCCCCGGGAGGCTGGCCTCTACAGGGATCCTCAACTCAGCTCTCTCACCCTTTGGCTTCCAGTTGTGTTCAGTCAATGGAAGATGGGAGGTGAGCAGATGGAGTATTTATTCCTCTGCCCCCTGTGCACAAATGGCCTTGGCTAGGCCACAGCTGTGTTCCACTATTAATAACACAGCTCCTGTCATTGGTCCTGGCCTGCATCCAGCTCTTGCTAGATTCCAACAGCCATTCTCTTGTCCCTTCAGGCCTCCCTTCAGGATGTTAATGGCTTTTTAGTCTTCCTAACCCTGGGGTGCCTCACCATCCTTGCTGGTTTTCTTTAACCCTGCCCACACTGTTGTAAATAGGTTCTTCTTTAAACTCTCTTTAATTACTCCTTTGGGGGTACCCTCTGCTTCCTGCCCCGTTTTCACTCTGCTCAAGTTACACCCTCCCTTGCTCTTCCTCCAGCATGCCTCAGGGCCTTTGTGCTGGCACTTCCCTTTTCCTGGCAGGCTTTTCTCCTGGATGCCCATGATACCCTCTGCCCCCCATGTCACTCAGCTGTCACCTTCTCAGTGACAACTCTCTCTCCGCCCTTTTGAAAACTGCAGCCTCTCTACTCTGGCAGTCCCATTCCTTTTTTCTGTAACATTTTCCATCTTTTTAACACACTGCATAAGTTACTTATTTACTGTTTCTTGTCTTTCTCCCCTCACTAGAATGTAAGCTACACAAGGGAGAGTCTTTTGTCTGTTTTGTTCACTGCTGTATCCTCACAACTTAGATCAATGCCTAGGTATAACAGATGTTCTATAATTATTTGTTAACTGAGTAATGTGATTGAGTAAGTGACCTGTTGTTCTTCTCTCTCATGTGGCCTACATTTGTTTCCTTGGGCTGCCCTCATAAAGTAGTACAAACTGAGTGGTTAAAACAACAGAAACTTACTGTCTCATAATTCTGGAGGCTAGAAGCCCCAAATCAAGGTATTTGCATGGCTATGCGCCCTCTGAAACCTGCAGAGGAAGGATCCTTGCCTCTTCCTAGCTTCTGGTGGTTGCTGGCAATCCTTGGCATCCCTTGGCTTGCAGCTGCAGAATTCTAATTTCTCTGTTCATTGTCACCTTCTGTGTCTCTATCTCTTCACAGGGTGGGTTTATTTTTTGTTTGTTTGTTTTTTTAAATAAGGAAACCAGTCATTGAATTAGGGGCCTACCCTACTCCAGTATGAACTCATCTGAACCTAAATAATTACATCTACGACAATCCGTATTTCCAAGTAAAATCACATTCTGATGTACTGGGGGTTAAGTCTTCAATACCTCACTTTGCAGGGCCACAATTCTACCCATAACATGGTCTTTCAGTTCTTCCGCTGAATTGTTGTACCCAAGTGCATGTATTATTGTCCCAACTAGATTGTAAATTTTACAAGAAATAAATTCAATTTTTCATCTGAAGTGGCAAACTGGCTGGTCTTGGGCTGGATTTGGCCTGCAGGCATGTTTATCTGCCCTGAAGTATTGGCTCACACAGTGATTTGCAAGATGTTCTGAATCAGTTTGCGAATATTTAAAAATTTGGAAACTTTACCTGAAAATCTGGGTGTCTGGTTTCCATAACAAATCAGAATGCCTGGTCACACACCAGAGGAACACTGTACCATGTTTTCACATATATATATATATATATATATATATATATATATATATATATATATAAACACACACACACACACACACACACACACACACATATCTCCTATTGGATTTGTTTCCCTTAGAGAACTTTGACTAATATGCTCTTCATTCAAAAATATCCATTGCTATTACCCTGGTTCAAGCCATCATCATCTCTCTCCCAGTTGTTACAATTGCTGCATACTTGGAATTCCAGCTGCAGCCTATTTTCCAAGGAGCAGCCAGAGAGACCCTTTAAAATCATAAGTCAGTCACATGACTCCTCTATTTAGTGTCCTCCATCGGCTCCCATCTCACACAATGTACAAGCTGAAGCCTTTAGATGGCCTTCAAAGTCCTACACAAGCTGGCTTCTTGCTGCCTTCACTGACCTCAACTCTATATGCGGTCCTGCCTCACTAGACTCCGACCACACACACTTTTCCTTTAGCTTTCTAAGCAAGTTCCAGCCTTAGTGCCTTTGTACCTGCTGCCCTCTTGTCTGGAAAGCTCTTTGTTCTTGCTAATTCATCTGAGCTACCCATAAGCAGAAGAGCACGGATTTCCTGCATCTCAAGAGAAGCAATAATGACTTTTTCCAAAATGAAACATTTATTTCAGATTTCCCAAAATGTGTGTGTCTCAACCAACTGCCTCAGGGTGTCATCTCTGACAGATGGCCTGGGGTTCCTTCCATTGGTTGGTCTTGATCATTTACAATTTCTGACCTCTGTTGCTGCACCTGTATAGAAATGGTGTGCAGCCAAGTCAAGGAGAAATGTTAAGTCTGAGCATTCATCGTCATGTGCAAATTAGACCATGGTTTCTCTTCACTGATTTCCACGTACCTCCCAAAGTTCTGAGTGGCTGCTTTCTAAAGGAACCCTTGCCCTTTTATCCTAGGCCCAAGAAAACATCCTAATTCATACTTAAAACACTGTTCTTTGGTGAGGGGAAAAGACATGAGACACACTATGGGAAGCGGAAACTTTAAACAGATGTGTGCAAGGAAAACATCCTCCATGGCAGTTCTGTGATCAGAGAGACCCTGTGTCCCTGCATTCCTGGCCCCATCCCAGCCCTCCTCTCCCGGGCCCTCCGTAAGTGCTCAGCTAGCTCCAGAGGGCTCAGCATCAGATCACCAAATCCTTCCTCATTGTAGTCATGGGAAAGAGCCTGAACATTAGAAAAGAGAAGCTCCTGGGCTGTGGAATCAACTAGACCTGGTTCAAGCCCTGAATGTGACAATTATAATGGTGGGGCCTTGGGCAATTATACTTGCATTAGCTTTCTCACTTACAAAATAGAGATGATAATGCTAATATTATGGGGCTGTTATGGGATTTAAATGAAATAGTGTATGATAAGTGCCTGACCTATAGTGAACATTCAGTCACTAGGAGTCAAGACAAGTAAGCACTGAAATTGAAGCCAGACTTCAGAGACATGGCCCTGTCACCTGGGGCTGAGCTGGGATGTGCAGTGGATACCCCTGATCACTCCAGTGAGACTGACCCCTAGGCTATCCTTCACACTGTCATCCCAGTGCCCCTGCCAGAATATAACCTTGACCAGGCCACCTCCCTCCTTAAAGTGCTGATGAGACTAATCTCAAGTTCAGCCTCCAAGCAGCCTGCAAGTAAGGACCCTTGCCTTCCCTAGGCCACACCTCCTCACTCTTTGGACCACTCACCACTGACCTTTGCTTTGGGCATTAAGGAAACAGTAAGTAATTAATGATCCTTGAGCTAGGTTGTTGGATCAGTCACGCCTCCAACATTGTTGGCATTCAGCTATATTTTCTCTGTCTCCTTCAGGAGATGTCATGGGAGGTTTTCTGAAATTCAGCCATAGTGTATCAACTGCATCCCCCTGCTCTGCTCCTTATCCAAAATGGAAAAGAGTTTGGTCTGGTGTGACCATTTTTTGTGCATACTTGTGGCCTTAACATACTTGGTCCTCCATCCTCTTATCTGTAAGATGCTGGGCTACATCAGGAGGTTTCCTGGATTCCTTCTGACCAAGACTTTGGGAGCCAGGGCTGGGCGTTGGCTTACTGATGCTGCTGGGGGTGAGGTAAGATGCTGCGCCCACAGGTCCAGCTTCACCCAGATAGCCAAGGGAGGTGTTTGCAGACAGAGGCTAGGTGGGGAGCCCATTCCCAGTAGCAAGCAAGTTAGTGTGGGCCAAGCCAGTCAGGGAGGGAGCAAGAACAGCAGCAGCCTTGATTCCTCCTCCCCCCGCAGCCCCCCATCCCATCCACCCCCATAAGAACCAAACTGTGTATCTCAATCCTAGAATGTGTGGAATGTGCCACAGCCTGATAGGCATGAAGCAATCTGTAGAGAGGCAGGGAGGAGCTCTACTCCCCAGTCAGAGGCCTGACAGTGCAAGGACTACGGGTCCTGAGGGCTGGGCTGCCCCTCCCATCCTCCCCGGGCCTGCTGCCGCAGCCAGGATATCAAAGACTGCATTGTGCATTGAGCGGGACTTGATCCCTCGTGTGCCAGGGAGGAGGCGGGAGGAGGGACACCGCTGGGAGGCTGTCCCCTCCCAGTGCTCCTCTGGCTGGTGTTCCCAGGGGCCTTGGCCCGGGGAGGATGGTGCACACATGGGTGGCTGCTTCTGCATCCCTTGGGAGCCGAGTCTGTCCTGGGGGCCAGGTGAGTTTCCTGGGGGGCCCCGGCCTGTGGCTTGGCTGAGGTGGTGGGTTCAGTGAAGGCTTACGGACCTGCTGGGTTGGGGGAGCTACTCTTCTAAAGATGGGGAGATGGTTGTACTTTCTGGCTTCTTCTTCTCCCTTCCGCACTTAGTATCTGTCACTCTGGCTTTGTGAAAAGGGAGTGAAGCCTGGGAAGCATCTACGTTTCCTGAAGAAAGAGGCTTTGAGCTTGCTCTAGGAGGAGGAGAGAGTGCTGCTTTTGGCTGCCATTCCCAGGGTGTGACTAAGCCCTTCCTTCCTTTCTTCCCAAGATTCCCTAGTTCAGGAAGAAAGCTCAGGCAGTTAGTTCCTCTGGGGCCCAGGAGTGGTCATAAACTTGGCCTAAGCCACTCAACCCTATTTTTGTCAGGGTTAATGTTACTGGAGAAAAACAGGCAGTTTCCTGCCTCCTACCTGTTATGGTGTGATTTTTCTTTCTTTCTTTCTTTTTTTTTTTTTTTCTTTTTACGTCAAATTGAGGTCACAGAGTTGTTGCTCTAAGAATTGTCAAGTCATCTGAGACTTGACACAGGGTGACCAACCTTGCCAGTTTCACTGGGACCCAGGGCTTTCCCAGGATGCATTCAGTGCTAAAACCGGGACAGTCCGAGGCAAACTGGGGTTGTTGGTCACCTTAATGCAAGCTCCTCGCTTCTTTTCACAGCAAGACCAAGGTGAGGCCCTGTGGTCTCGTGTATGCCATTTATCAGGATGAGTGGTGGCTTTGAGGGAGGACTTGCTTGGGAGACAGAAGAGCATCACACCAAGAAATCATTCCCAACCCTTGTTAGGATTCCGTATCTTCCTGGAGCACTGCCATGTTTCCTTGGAGGGGGAGCCCAGGAGAACCTCTGGCTACGGCCTTCTACTCTCTGAGAGATGACTTCCCCCTGTAGTCTTGTGACCTGGGCTCGACAACATGGAAGGCACTAGAGGTTCCTAAAGCGAATCTGAAGCAGCCACGTTCTGCTTCCTCTGCTTGAAGTCTCAGCCTAGGCACCTTGGTACCTCCATCAGGGAAAGGCTCCCAGACTAAGCCACCCTAGACTTTATAAGCAACCAAATGCCCTTGGCACAAAGGCATGACCTTCAGCTAGGAAACAAATCTGGAAGAAAGATTCTCCAGATTTCTAAGATGTATATACTTTTCAGACCCTCCCCCTAAATCCTGTTGTCATTGCACCCCATGGGAGCAGACATTGCATGGGGGCTGTGGGAACATGAAGGACCACCGGTCTGTAAGGCAGGGACCTGGGTTCTAGATCTGACTCAGTCTACTTCCTCTTAGGCAGGCATCCTCACAGTTAATCACCTGGCCTTTGAGGCCAGAGTGTCTGGATTTGATCTTAGTTCTTTGATTTGGCTTGAGCAATTTATTTAACCTTTCTGTGTTTCAGTTTCCTCACCTGTAGATTTTATGATATAATTATGCCTTCCTCACAGGGTTGTGGTAGGGATTAAGTCTACATGTGAAACAGTTAAAACAACCTGGCACACAGTTAATTAAGCACAATAAATAAAACAAGGCACATTAATCACATCTCTATGACCCTGGCATATCATGCTCTCTCTCTAGGCTTCCCTTTTCTCATCTATAAAACGAGGGGGTTAACTCAGCCTCTGAAGGTATCTTAGGGAGCTCTGCTCCTAGTTTCTGACACCAGCTTCAGCTGGAGCAGCTCTGCTCCTGTTTGACATCCTGTTGTTCAACCCAAGATTTCATGTAAAAGAATTCTGCAGCTCAAAACCAACCAACCAACCAACCAACCAACCAACCAACCAACCAACCAACATTGAAGAAAACATCCTCAAAGTTCTTATAATACTATCATTCAGTTATCTTATTGTTTCACCAGATTTTTGCCGTCGAAATGGTTGGCATCCTGGATTCACTTTTTCACCAGGAGTCAGCCTGATATTTATTTCTAACTGAGGCTTTTCATGCCATCTCCCCAAACTGTTTTCTGTACTTGTCAGGGGATTTCCCTAGGGAGGATGATATGGTGTTATAGGTCTGAGGCCAGTTGTTGTAAACATCCCCTTCTAGGTTCCCCCTATTTATCCTAGAGAAATGGAACAAAGTATGAGACACATGCTGGGGTGACCTAATAGTGTGTGACTTTGGGCAAGTCTCATATTCTTCGAACCTCAGTTTTCCTGTCTGTAAAATGAATCTAATGATAGTATCTATCACACGGAGCTTTCCTGAAGATTAAATCAGATAATTCATCTCATGGATTTAGCACAGTGTCTGGCTTCTGATAAACCCTCAGTAATTGTGGGCTGTTTTATTGATAGCTAATAGGGACCACTCCCACATTCCTTCTTCCTATTCCTTACTCTACTGGAGTAGGAGTCTGTGCTCCTGCTTCTTTGGCTGCTTCAGTCATTGTGTCTGTTTCAGTGGGAGTAAACAGTGAGGACCAACAGTCCTCAGGGGTTAGGGAGACAGGAAAGAAGGCTTGACAGTACTAAGCCCCGAACAGCTGCCCAGCTGGTTTGCCTTGGTGTGACACAATGACAAACATTGTCCCTGACACCCCCCAGGTGTGCTGCATTCTCATACATGGACTCAGCCTGCAGCATCTGTTTCCGTGATGTTTCTTACTTACTCACATAAATCTCCTGATTGCATGTGGGCAGGGGATGGGTTTCCAGTAACTGCCATTATTTCTGGCTTCTGGACCCCTGGAAATTCTTGCCACTGTTAAACTACAGCTGCTCACTTAGGATCACAGAGCAAGTCATGTCAAGATTTGTTGGTCTAAAAGCTTCTAGCACTGCCCCCTTATCTTTCAACACTATCCTGAAGACATCTGGCAGACTTACACCCTTAAACAGAGGATGTGGGAGAGATACATTTACCTACATTGATCGCTGTTGTTTGTAACTTTCCTTTCAACTTTTTTGGTAAATATGAATCATCAGTAAAATTATAAGAGATGGGGGGGTGAATGCTGACAATAGTAAACGATGCTTCACATTTGAGCTTTAAAAAACTCGTGAGGTGCTTTGAACATACTGATAGTAGAGACTATGAGAACAATATGCAAATTTCTACTTTTTGTCATATTAGCTTCAGAACTTCTTTCTTTCTTTCTTTTACTTTTTGAAAAAATAAAAGATTACAGATACAATTAGGGTCCCCTGGTAGTTCTTCCCAATCTCACTACCTACTCTCCCTTCCCCAAATTAATCACATTCATGAATTCAGTGGTTTTGTGCTTTTATTACATATTTGTGTACTCGTATCATTGCAAAGAATTTATTTTGAAGATTTTTAAACTTAAAATTATATCATTATGCAAACTGCTTTTTTTTTTTTGCTCAACATTATGATCTAAGATATATTCATGTAGATAAATGTAGCTGTAATTCTAATTTGGTATTTGTTCCAACAAGGACAATGTGGGTTTACATCATAAAAATTGCTGGTTGTATGCTTGTCAGGTCAAAGAAAAAAAAATGTGGGTGGAGAAGAAAAGAATGCAGGGAAATGTTTACTGTTTAGTTATCTTCTTAAAGTTGGGAGTGGTGGTGAATGGGTGGGATCAAGGAGAGACTGAGAGAGGAGAAATAGGAGTGAATTCTCATTTCCAGCAAGTTTCTGTGAGTGAAATATTTCCCAAGTTGGAAACCATAGATCTCTGTATTCTGAGGTTGGGTTTATGTAGTGGAACTGGCAAGGTCTGCACCCAGTGATCTGGATGGCCTCTGACTCTATTGCTGACTTGCTGTGTGACCCCAGTAAAATCATTACTCCTCTCTGGGGCCTTAGTTTCTCAACAGTAAAATTAGGAGTGGAACTCAACGGTCTTTTATTCCCTTCAAATATTTGTTTTCTGTAATTATTGCCTCTCCTCATCTTTATCTCTCATATTTAAAATGTCAAGATGCCTTCCCTTTTCTAACTTTAAAATATAGTGTAATTCACTTTATTCCCTGACTTCTTATTTGCCAAGATCATAGTCCATATTCTCACACTCACACCCGTGGACTGCCATACAATTTTTCAGCTATCCTCCTTGCTTCTCCTCCTTGCCTCTCTCTGTCCTTCCTGTGCTATCCCAGGTAGAATTTCCACTTTTGTTTTGCCACGCCTATGCACGGGAATGTTTCATAGCTCCATATTGCTTGCTATATCCAATCTAAATTCCTCTGCCTTCCTTAAAATGCTCTCCCTATCCTGACTCTACCATATTTATCAATTTTAGCCCCATGACCACTCACCTCTCCAGTATGTCCTCTGTCAGCTCATGTGCATGCAAAGTTCATTCACCCCTATCCTGCTGAGCTCTTTACCAGTAATCCTGCTTTTCTACCACCTATATGAATCGACCAACAAAATAAAGAGGAAGCCATAGACTGGGGGATAATACTTGTAAACCACATATCTGACACTTGTATCCAGAATATTTTAAAAAAATCTTATAACTCAGTAATGAGAAGGTAAACAACCCAATTAAAATGTACAGACACTTTCATTCAGAAAATACAGGGATGGAAAATAAGCATGTGAAAAAATATTCAACATCATTAGTTATTAGGGAAGTATAAATTGAAACAATGAGATAAAACTGCAAACCTACTAGAATGGCTACACTTAAGAAGACTGATACTCTCAAGTGTTGATGTGAATGTGGAGCAACAGGAACTTTCACACATTGCTGATGAAAATGCAAAATGGTACAGCCATTTTGGAAAGCAGTTTGGCAGGTTTTTTTTTTTTCTGTGCCAAAGTCAATTTTATTTTATTTTTTTGATATCTTTATTCGAGTATAATTACTTTACAATGTTGTCTTAGTTTCTGTTGTATAACAAAGTGACTCAGCTATATGTATACATATATTCCCATATCCCCTCCCTCTTGCATCTCCCTCCCACCCTCCCTATCCCACCCCCTAGGTGGTCACAAAGCACCGAGCTGATCTCCCTGTGCTATGCAGCTTCTTCCCACTAGCTATCTATTTTCCATTTGGTAGTGTGTATATGTCAATGCTACTCTCTCACTTCGTCCCAGCTTACCCTTCCCCCTCCCCATGTCCTCAAGTCCATTCTCTATGTCTGCGTCTTTATTCCTGTCCTGCCCCTAGGTTCATCAGAACCTTTTTTTTTTTAGATTCCATATATATGTGTTAGCATACAGTATTTGTTTTTCTCTTTCTGACTTACTTCACTCTGTATGCAGACTCTAGCTTCATCCACCTCACTACAAATAACTCGATTTCATTTCTTTTTATGGCTGAGTAATATTCCATTGTATATATGTGCCACATCTTCTTTATCCATTCCTCTGTCGATGGACACTTAGGTTGGTTTCATGTCCTGGCTATTGTAAATAGGGCTGCAATGAACATTGTGGTACATGTCTCTTTTGGAATTATGGTTTTCTCGGGGTATATGCCCAGTAGTGGTGTTGCTGGGTCATATGGTAGTTCACTTTTTGGTTTTTTAAGGAACCTCTTTACTGTTCTCCATAGTGGCTCTATCAATTTACATTCCCACCAATGGTGCAAGAGGGTTCCCTTTTCTCCACACCCTCTCCAGCATTCATTATTTGTAGATTTTTTGGTGATGGCCATTCTGACCAGTGTGAGGTGATATCTCATTGTGGTTTTGATTTGCATTTCTCTAATGATTAGTGATGTTGAGCATCCTTTCATGTGTTTGTTGGCAATCTGTATGTCTTCTTTGGAGAAAGATCTATTTAGGTCTAGTTTGGCAGTTTTTAAATAAATCTCTGTGCTTTTTGAATTGAGTGTTAGTAACTTTCTCTAAGCAATAATAACAATAAAAATAAAACTAGCTTCCAGAAAGTAATTTATTGATTCATAAATAAAAAGTTCAGGGGTTGTTTGTTTCAGGTATGTCTGGGTCAAAATATTCAAATGATATTATCTGGACATTATCTTTCCTAAGCTCTGTTTGTACTGGGTTGGCCTCAACCTCAGGCAAACTTTCTCCCTGTAGTGGGCCCCATAGCTCCAGACTGTCATATTCACAGCTTCAAGTGCAGCAGTGGAAAGGAATCTTTTCCTGAAGAGGTCTAAGGAGAGTCCTAGGACCAGTTCTCACTGGCTTAACTTTGGTCACCTGGCCATGGTACAGCATAACCTGACTGGCTTACGCTTGAGTCACGTGTCCACTTTTGGAGCTACGGATGGAGTCAGCCCCATCTGAATGACACAGACTAGGTTTACATGGGTCACATCGCTAATGAGGAAGTCAGGGATTGAGTCCAGAACTACCTGATTGCAGATTTTTTTCCTAGCCACTTCTCTACCTGCCTCCATTTTTAGAAAACAAAGCATATCCATTACAGAATATTTGGAAAGTAGACAAAAGTACAGAAAAAAATGGTTAAAAGTGACCCAGCAATATCTATCATGGGCCTTTTGGTTTATTTCCTTTGTCATTTTAAAAAAATCATATATTTTTCCTAAAGTACTTTATTCTATATGATAGTTTTTTTTCCAGTTTTATTGAGATGTAATTGACATTCAGCACTGTATAAATTTAAGGTGTACAGCATGATGATTTGAACTACATACATCAAGAAGTGATTACCACAGTAAGTTTAGTGGACATCCATCATTTCCAACAAATATAAAATTAAAGAAAAGGAAAAAAAATTTTTCCTTGTGATTTGGGCCCTCTCTCTTTTTTTCTTGATGAATCTGGCTAAAGGTTTATCAATTTTGTTTATTTTTTCAAAGAACAAGCTCTTAGTTTATTGTTTTTTCAGTTTCTATTTCATTCATTTCTGCTTTGATCTTTATGATTTCTTTCCTTCTACTAATTTTGGGTTGTGTTTGCTCTTCTTTTTCTAGTTCCTTTAGGTATAAGGCTAGGTTGTTTGTGATTTTTCTTGTTTCTCAAGGTAGGCTTGTATTGCTATAATCTTGCCTCCTAGAACTGCTTTATCTGTGTCCCATAGATTTTGGATCATTGTGTTTTAGTTTTCATTTGTCTCCAGATAGTTTTTGTTCTTCAGTGATCACTGGTTGTTTAGTAGCATATTGTTTAGCCTCCATGTGTTTGTGCTCTTTGCAGTTTTTTCTTTCAGTTTTTTCTTTCTTGTAGTTGATTTCTAGTCTTACAGTGTTGTGGTCAGAGAAGATGCTTGATAGAATTTCAATTTTCATAAATTTCCTGAGACTTGTTTTGTGGCCTAGCATGTGATCTATCCTAGAGAATGTTCCATGTGTACTTGAAAAGAATGTGTATTCTGCTGATTTTGGATGGACTGTTCTATATAAACCTATTAAGTTCATCTGGTCTAATGTGTCATTTAAGCCCAGTATTCTGTACTGATTTTGTCTAGATGATTTGTCTATTATTGATATAAGTGGGGTGTCAAAGTCCCCTAGTAATATTGGGTTACTGTCAATTTCTCCCTTTATGTCTGTTAATACTTGCTTTATGTATTTAGGTGCTCCACTGTCAGATGCATATAAATTTAAAATTTTTATATCTCCTGTTGGATTGATCCCTTGATAATTATGTAGTGCCTTTCTTTGTCTCTTGTTACTGTCTTTGTTTTCTGAAGTCTATTTTGTCTGATATAAATTTTTGCTACTGTGGCTTCTTTTTCATTTCCATTTGTATGGAATATCTTTTTCCATTCCCTCATTTTCAGTCTGTATGTGTTTTTAGATCTGAAGTGAATCTCCTGTAGGCAGCATATATGTATGGGTCTTGTTTTTGTATCCATTCAGCTACTCTATGTCTTTTGATTGGAGCATTCAGTCTATTTACATTTAAAGTAATTATTGATAGGTATAAACTTATTGCCATTTTGTTAGTTGTTTTTGGAGTTCTTTTTTGTTTCTTTCTTCTTCTTTTGTTCCTTTCTCTTGTGATTTGATGACTATCTTTAGTGCTATGTTTGTGTTTGTATCTCTTTTTTGTGTGTGTATCTACTGTAGATTTTTGGTTTATGGTTACCGTAAGGCATTTATACACACACACACACACACACACACACATATAACTTTTGTACTGTGTATTCTTTACTTATTGTGGCTACAGATGATTTTACTACGTTTTTCTTTTAACCTTCCTACTAGCTTTATATGTAGTTGAGTTACTACTTTTACTGCATGTTTGCCTTTACTAATGAGCTTTTTTCTTTCGTAATTTTCATGTTTCTAGTTGTGGCCTTTTCTTGTTTTCTTGGAGAATTCTCTTTAAAATTTCTTGTAAAGCTTGGTGGTGCTGAACTCTTTTAGCTTTTGTCTGTAAAACTTCTGATCTCTCCATCAAATCTGAATGAAAGCCTTCCCAGGTTGAGTATTCTTGGTTGCAGGTTTTTCGTTTTCATCACTTTAAATGTATTGTTCCAGTCCCTTCTGACCTGCAGAGTTTCTGCTGAAAAGTCAGTTGATAGCCTTATGGGACTTTCCTTATAAGTAATTTGTTGTTTTTCTCTTGCCCTTTTAACATATTCTCCCTTTATCTGTGATTTCCAACATTTTAATTACAATATGTCTTGGTGTGGTTCTCTTTGGGTTGATTCTGTCTGGGACTCTCTGTGATTCCTGGACCTAGATGTCTGTTTGCTTTCCCAGGTTAAAAAGGTTTCAGCTATTATGTTCCCTGCTCCTTTCTCTCTCTCTCTTCTCCTTCTGGGACCCCTTTAACATGAATGTTAGGATGCTTGATGTTGTCCTAGAGGTCTCTTAAACTGTCTTCATTAATTTTCATTCCTTTTTCTTTTCAGCTTGAGTGATTTCCACTACTCTGCCTTCCAGCTCACTGATCTCTTCCTCTATGTCATATAATCCACTGTTGATTCCTTCCAGTGTATTTTTTATATCAGTTATTGTATTCTTCATCTCTGTTTGGTTCTTTATATTTTCTAACTCTTCGTTAAAAACTTCTAACTTCTCACTCTGTTCATCCAATTTTCTCCGGAGTTCTTGAACATCTTTATGATCCTTACCTTGAACACTTTATTAGTAGATTGCTTATCTCCACTTCACTTAGTTCTTCTTCTGGAGTTTTATCTTGTTCCTTCATTTGGAATATATTCTTCTGTTGCCTCATTTTGCCTAATTTGTTTTTTTTTTTTTTAATTCTATGCAGGGCTTCCCTGGTGGCGCAGTGGTTGAGAGTCCACCTGCCAATGCAGGGGACACAGGTTCATGCCCCGGTCCGGGAAGATCCCACATGCTGCGGAGTGGCTGGGCTTGTGAGCCATGGCCGCTGAGCCTGCGCATCCGGAGCCTGTGCTCCGCAACGGGAGAGGCCACAACAGTGAAAGGCCCGCATACCGTAAAAAAAAAAAAAAAAAAATTCTGTGCATTTGATAGGTTAACTACATTTCCCAACCTTGTAGTAGTGGCCTTTTGTAGGAGATGTCCTATGTGTCCCAGCAGTGGACTCCTTTCTGGTCACCAGAGCTATATAATCTAGGGGTGCCCCCTATATGGGTTGCATGGGTCCTTCTGTTGTGGCAGGCTGACTACTGTGTAGTCTGCTACATTTCCCAACCTTGTAGTAGTGGCCTTTTGTAGGAGATGTCCTATGTGTCCCAGCAGTGGACTCCTTTCTGGTCACCAGAGCTATATAATCTAGGGGTGCCCCCTATATGGGTTGCATGGGTCCTTCTGTTGTGGCAGGCTGACTACTGGTGTAGTCTGGTAGGTATGGCTGGCCCCCAGTCTGGTTGGTTGCCAGGTCACTGGTAGGCATGGCTGGGTAATCTGAGGCAGCTGGCTGTGGAGCCCCAGCACCGCTGGGGCTAGTGCTGGTGGGTGGAGCTGGGTTCTGGGTGGGTGATTGCAGGGTCAGGGGTCCTGGATCTATTGTTAGCCTGCTGTTGAGCAGGGTTGGTTCCTTACATTGCTGACTGCAGGATCTGGGGTGTCCCTAAGCTAGTGTTGGCCTACTGGTGAGAAGGGCTCGGTCCTCTGATGGCTGGCTGAGGGGCCCAAGGTGTTTCAGAGCTGGTGTCAGCCTGCTAGATGGTGGGGCCATGGCCTGGAGGGTCCCAGTGCTGGTGTTGACCTTCTGGTGGATGAGGCCTGATCCCAGAGCAGCTGTCTGTGGGGCCCAAGTTGTCCCAGAGCTGGTGCTGGCCTGCTGATGGGCAAGGCTGGGTCCCATGGGGTCCTGGGCCTGGTGCTGACCTGCTAGTGGGTGGGCTGGGTCCTGACATGGCAGGCTGCAGGGCTATAGTGGTGCTGTGGTTGATGTCTGCCAGGTGGTGGGTATGGTCAGAGCCCAGGGGATCCCAGGGCTGGTACTTGCCCATGGGTTGGTAAGGTTGGGTCCTGGGGCTAGTGCTGGACCACTGGTGGGCAGAGCTGGGTCCTAGGGTCTCTGGCTGCAGGGCCTGGGGATCCTGGAGCTGGAGTCAGCCCTGTGGTAGATAGGGCCAGGTCCTGGGGTGGCTATGAGCTCAGGGGGTCTTAAGGCAGCCAGCCTGCCAGTGAGTGGGGCTGTGTCCTTGCCTGGCCTGTTGCATGGCCTGAGACATCACAGTACTGGTACTGACAGGCTGCTGGTGGGGCCAGGTCCAGCACTAATAAGCTAGAGGGAAATTCCAAAATGGTGCTTGCCAGTACCAGTGTCCTCACGATAGAACAAGATTGCAAAAATGTCTGTCCCCATTGTCCATGTCCCCATGGTGAGTTCCAGTTGCCTCCTACCTCTCCGGGAGGCTCTCCAAGATAATCAGGTAGGTCTGACTCAGGCTCCTTTCAAGCGGTAGCCTCTTTCCTGGGTCCCAGAGAATGTGAGATTTCATGTGTTCCCTTTAAGAGTGGAGCCTCTATTTCCTTCAGCCCTCTGGGACTCCTGAAAATAAGCCCCACTGGCCTTCAAAGCCAAATGTTCTGGGCGTTTGCTTTCTGGTGCAGGACCCCTGGGCTGGGGAGTCCAGTGTGAGCTTGGACCCCTTACTCCTTGGGAAGAACCTCTGCAATTGTAATTATCCTCCTGTTTGTGGGCTGCCCACATTGGGGTATGGAACTTGAAGAGACCATGCCTGTGTTCCTCCTACCTGTCTTACTGTGTCTTGTTTCTTCTTTATATCTTTAGCTGTAGAAGACTTTTTTGCTAGTCTTTTGGTCTTTCTCATCAGTAGCTGCTCTGTAAATAATTGTAATTTTGGTGTGCCCATGGGAGGAGGTGAGCTCAGGGTCTTCCTACTCAGAGCTCAGGGTCTTCCTACTCCACCATCTTGGCCACTCCCTGATATGATAGTTTCTTGTTGTGGTCTCTGGTTCTTTTTCAAGGCCCAGCTCAAGTCTTCAAATCTTTCATGCTGAAATATAATTCCATGTTTAAAAGAGCTCTGTAAACTGTAAATCCCTGTGCAACTATTAACTGTTCTTCACATTATAGAGCTCCCTTTGATATTCCAGATTCTTTACTGTTTCTCAAGAAGCTGTCTTCTGGCTCATGGGTCCCCAAACAGTTGGTGAATTAGCTCTTTCTACTCCAGAGATTCTCACACTATAGAGAACATCAGAAATCCTCAAAGTGCTAGGTAAAAATACAATATCCCTGAGATATTCTCAGGGGAGTAAGTGAGAAGGCTCCAGGAATATTAAAATTCATCTTTTTATTGAAATTTATCATTCATACAGAATTGTACATGAAACTATATGTACACAGCTGGTGAATTTTCACAAGGTGAATATATCTAACTATGCTGCCTCCTGTGGCTGTAATTCATTACTTCTCATTGGTATATTGTATTTAATTGTATATGTCATCATTTACTTAACCATTCTAGTGTAGATGGACGTTTGAGTCGTTGCCAGGTTTGGGCTGTTATGAATTACTACTGCTCTGAGTATTTTAGTAGATATATTCTTGTGATGACATGTATGTATTATTTGGGATAATAGTGGAGTGGAACTGCTGAATCTTATGCATATGTACCTACGCATATGTTCAGCTTGAAGTGATACCGTCAAACAGTTTTCCAAAGTGAAAATTTTCAAAATTTATTCTCACACTTGCAGTATATGAGAGTTCTGGTTGCTGTGTATCCTTACAAACACTTGGCTTTACCTGTTTTTTTCATTTTTGCCAATCTGTGTAGAGGTGTTCCACTGTGGTTTTAATTTTCATTTCCCTGATGAACTTGAGAAAATTTTCGTAAACCTACTGGCTGTTTGGATATTATCTTTGGTGAAATGCCTATTCAAGGCTTTTGCCCATTTTTCTAGTGGGTTACCCATCTATTTCTTAAAATTTTTAGCATTCTTTATATATTCTGGATTTAAATTCTTTGATGAATACACATATTGTCTACAGTTTCTTCTGTTCTGTCACTTTTATCGCTCTCTTAATTACATCTTTTGACTAACAGAAGTTTTTGCTTTTAATGTACAGTAAGTCCCCTACATACGAATGAGTTCTGTCCTGAGAGCGAGTTCGTAAGTGTAATTTGTTCGTAAGTCCAACAAAGTTAGCCTAGGTACCCAACTAACACAATCAGCTATATAGTACTGTACTGTTATAGGTTAATAATACTTTTCACAAAAATAATACATAAAAAACAAACACAAAAAATAAAGAAACCATTTTTAATCTTACAGTACAGTACCTTGAAAAGTACAGTAGTACCGTACAACAGCTGGCATACAGGGGCTGGCATCGAGCGAACAGGCAAGAAGAGTTACTGACTGGAGGAGAGGGAGGAGGTAGGAGATAGTAGAGCTGAAGGATCGTCAGCAATAGGAGACAGAAGGCAAGCTGCAATTTCACCCACACCTGACGTTGATGGCACAGCTTCTGGTTCCTTGCTGGGTTCAATTCTATCTACCCTCTTGAAAAAATGATCCAGTGACGTCTGGGTAGTAGCTCTTCCTTTCTCATCCTAGAAGACACGGTACCACTGGATTGCATTCTAAAGAGCTGCTGCAAACTTCATGTACTGTTCTACGTTCGGGGCCTGTGCCTCAAAAACTAACAGTGCCTCCTCAAATAAAGAAAAGCCCCTTGCCATTTCCTGCATTGTGAAACTCTTTGGTTCTTCAGTTACTTCTTCTTCCTCTTGTCTCTCTTCGTACTTTCTCTGGGCACGTTCGCATCTTTGAAAGTTCACAACTTGAAGGTTCATATGTAGGGCACTTACCGTATTCCAATCTATCCATTATTTCTTTTGTGGGTAGTACTTTTTCCACTCTGTCTAGAAAATTGCTGGCTACCCCAAGTCATGCAGATACTCTTCTAACTCTTACTCCAAGATTTTTTGGTACAGGTATCTTTTAAAAAACAAGCAACTAAATAATTCTGATGCAGACTATCCACAAATCACATTCTGCAAAACTGCAATTTTCTGCTCTAAACCTCACATGTCCTTTAAGAGCTGTGCGCCCTACCCTCTCCCCCAAACCAGGGTCACCATCGTGAACTTCCTTCTTCAAGGTAGGCTCATGCCACAGGCCCTCATGGTCCTCAGGCCATTGTCTCTTCTCATGGAGCCTTACAACAGGGACAGATGCACAAAGTTTGCCAGGGCTGGGTATAAATACGTGAGCTGGCAGTTTGGGGACCATGAGAGCCAGAGGACAAATGCCCCATAGTGGTGGCAGCGACCGCTCAGTCCCAGCTGACTGTTGCCAGATAAGAATGAGGGTCCCAGACCATAGTTCTTCCAGTTTTCAAAGCAAAGCCAAGCATCTGGGTTATGTAAAACATCCTGATTTCTAAATGATGTAGAGCAATTTAAACCTTAAAAATTCACTGTGCGGTAGCAGAAACTAACGCACCATTGTAAAGCAATTGTACTCCAATAAAGATGTTAAAAAAAAAAAAAACCCCCAACAGCTTGTTAAAATAATTCTTAAATTCCTTTAGCCTCTCCCAATATTTTAGTTACTTGTCCTCAGTTGCCTGTGTTTGTTCAACCTAGTATAAAATCCTTTAGGTTTTTCCCCTTCTTTAGATCTTCATTTCCTCATGTGGACTTTCACATTATATAAAATGTACGTTAAATAAAATATCTATGTTTTCTCCTGTTTAAAAAAAAAAATTCACTGTGCAGGGGGAAAAAAAGAAAAGAAAAATGTGGGTTTTCTGTGGCCTGTGGCCTCTGGTATACCAGTTTTCAAACTCTGTCCTAGTGTAAGGAAGCAGGCTGCCACTCCAAGTGTGATCCTGGGACCAGCAGGATGGTCACCTGGGAGCACATTAGAAATGAAGAACCTCAGGCTTCCATCTACTGAGGCAGAATCTGCAATTTATCAATAGCCCCAGGTGATTCATACAGTCATTAAAGTGTGAAAACTTTATGTAGATGTATGGTTTTTATTTTGAATTTTATTTTATTTATTTTTTATACAGCAGGCTCTGATTAGTCATCCATTGTATACACATCAGTGTATACATGTCAATCCCAATCTCCCAATTCATCCCACCAGATGTATGGTTCTTAATACTGGCTTAAATCAGAATCATTTGGGGAACTTAAGAAAAATACCTGTATCGATGTGGTGATGTCTAGCTCTTCCCGGCCGGGCCCAACTGATGAGGGACGGACGTTCATGGCGAACAGGCATGTCAATCCCAATCTCCCAATTCATCCCACCAGATGTATGGTTCTTAATACTGGCTTAAATCAGAATCATTTGGGGAACTTAAGAAAAATACCTGTATCGATGTGGTGATGTCTAGCTCTTCCCGGCCGGGCCCAACTGATGAGGGACGGACGTTCAGGGCGAACAGGTCCTCTCTTCTCGTTCGGCCCCGGCCCCTTGCCTCTCCTCCCCGCCTGCTGGTGGTGTGTGTAAGACAGAGGTGCGGAATCCCCGCTGGACCTCGGTCTCCTGCCCTCTGCCTCCTGCCCTCTGCCTCACGGCGGGCGCCGGGCGGACCGGGTCCGCTCACGCAGCCGGCACTCTAGCCTCGCCTTCTCGGAGGGTCTCGCGAGGCGTCCCACAGCTCACCACGCGCCCTCGTCGGTGCGTGAGCGTCCCGCCTACTCCCTGCAGTGCACCCTCTGGCTGGCTCCAGGCGTCCCTCAGGTGGCATCGCTTCCGGTTCTCAGCGAGCCCCTCGGGTTCCCCCTGTGGTGGTGAGTCTGGTGAGCAGCTCTCTTGGGGAGTCCAGGTGATAAGGAAGGCACGCCGGTGTCCCTCGTAGGGGCAGGTGCCTTGTGGGGGTCGTCCTCATATGTGCAGGGGGACTGACTTGGCCGTGTGTTCCCCCTTCGCCGGGGTTGCGCGCGGGAGTGTGAGCTATCGTGACGGGCTGGGTGATGCGAAGGGGGGTTCAGGCAAGCCCCCTGGTTAGGCAAACGCAGGAGCCTGAGGCTTCGCAGGCGTTGCCCGCCCCTGACCATGAATGCTCATGTTGACCCCATGCTTACCCAACCGCAGACCGCCCCCCGCCCCGCCCAGCCGAGAACTGGCATCTCCCGAAGTGCATCCGTGGGCCTGATGGGGAGACGATGGGTGGGGGACTGGGGCACGACACGCCCTGGGTGGGAAAGCCTTCTCTAGCGATCTGAGAGGGAGCGTTGGGGCGCCGTACCACCCTGCCGCTGCCCCTCCAAGGCTCACAGTAGCCCCCGCACCGTGTGTGGGCAGAATCCCTCGCCTTCCGGTGAGTGGTGGGCTGGCCCAGCCGTGAGGCCACGTGCCGCTCTTCAGGGGAGGGGGAAGTAAAAAAGAAAAATACCCATGACTGGGCAGCACTATGAACGATGTAAATCAGCATTTCTGGAGATGAGGCCTAGGCACTGATATTTTTTAAAAGCATCCTGGGGGATTTGAATAGGCAGCCAGGGTTGAGAAGCGCTAATTTAGATCAAGCCCTCACTTATGATTGGGAAATGTGAAATCCCAAAAAATGGATGGATGAAATATCTTGACCAATGTTACCTGACTAATGTATCAGAGAATCTGATTTGTGCAAACTTATATCTCATGATTCCCAAGCCAGAGCCTTTTTGCTATAGTTACTTTTGGTTCCTGGAGGCAGAATGACAAAATGATCCTGCTAGACTATGACTCATTACTGCCAGCTTTCTAGCTAAGCTGCCTAACTTTCAGCACTGACCCCTAACAAGATATGATAGATGAAGAGCTGTGAGCTAATGGGCCTGTCCTTCAGCCCATTCAAGCCAAAATCCATTTCATTCCCTGTTCATTACCCAAAAAAGTGCTAACTGTTCCTGCTATGAATAGACATGGAAGATCCTCAGCTCGGGTCTCAAAGTCCCACTGTATAGGCACAGAAGAAGGCAAAGACTTCTGGCAGCAATTTGAGGATTTGGGTTCAGCATTAACCAGCAGTGATTGGATGGAGTGCAATTACTTCATCTCTTATCACTCTTGGGCTGCATCAACAGAAACACAGGTCCAGAATGCAAACGTGGTAGGTCTGCTTGAGTTTGATCCACCAACATTTTACAATTGAAGAAGCTGGATGGATTAGATGAATGACTGACAAATGGTGGTTGAGCCAAGATTCCTAATCCCTATTTCCAGTATCAGATAATGCTTATAATCTTCCGACCCCATGGTGGAGTCCTTGAGCAGTGTCGTGTTCAAAAGAACAGAGTAACCAACAGTACTGTGTTAGGACTTGAGTTCTCTTGTTGTATTTTGAGGATACCATGAAGGAGGCCCACATCCCATATCAATACTTGTGAATTTCCCTTTTTTTTTTTTCGCGGTTTGCGGGCCTCTCACTGCTGTGGCCTCACCCGTTGCGGAGCACAGGCTCCAGACGCGCAGGCTCAGTGGCCATGGCTTACAGGCCCAGCCACTCTGCGGCATGTGGGATCTTCCCGGACCGGGGCACGAAGCCGTGTCCCCTGCATCGGCAGGCGGACTCAACCACTGCGCCACCAGGGAAGCCCTGAATTTCCCTTTTATTCATTTTTACCTGCTGCCTTGTGCTTTATAGCTGTACTCTTCTTTTCTTTTCAACCCCATGCCATCAAAATAGCCTCCTCCTTAACCTTAGTCTAATGCTATGATTTTCTTTCCTCTCCTTTTCACTCCAATTTTACAGCTGCAAAGACAGGAACACTTTAGAGAGCTGGGGAGGAAAGAAGTCCCATACAGGACTCTGTATAGTGGGCAGACGGAAGGGCAGTCTGGGGACAATCATACATTTCAGGGCCATTACAGCCATGCCCCAGCCACCTCTCTTATGATGCTATTCTCACTTGCTCTGCTCCAGCACTTCTGTTATCCACCTTGCTGTAGTCAGATCTATAATGACCTTGTAGGCTCAGCATATATTGAACACGTTCAGTATACTAGGCCATGGGACTCAGTCTGACCTGTAGGTGGGAAATTTTTTTTTTTAATAAAGTGGGGACACTCAGGCTGCTGTAGGATTGAGATAGTATGCTTTAGTTGAATACTAAATAATTATTAGGCAATGGTGATAACAATTAGAGTTCTTCTAGTCCACCAGCCTTGGAGAAAATAATGATCACTTGATAAAAACTTGCAATCCTTGCTTATAGCTTTCTTATACTCTCGCAAATGATCTTTCATTTGATCTCATCCAGGTAAAGAAACTTCTTCCAAGGATCCAGCCATATCCACTGAGATTATATCCTCATCTGAAAACAAGGAAAAATGTTTCCTGCCACAGAATATGACTCCAGGTATCTAAACCCCAAAGACAAAACCTAGTTAAAAAATATTTTCCATGTAGAATATTACAGTAATCCCCTTATCAGTCCCATCTGCAAACTCCCTCCCTCTGATCCTTTCTAGGCACCACCATCAAATACATCTTTGTAAGCATGACCTTGACTATGATATTCACTTGCTCACAAATCTTCCAGTGCTCTCCATTGCCTGTAAGATTAAGCTAAGCCATCTCAAGCTAACACTCAGAGTTCTTCACAATCTGGCACATATTAGGAGCTCCATACATATTTGCTGTATTAAATAAAGTATATCATCAAATAGATTTTAAGGTGCTGAAGGGCAGGGGTAATTTTTGAATAATTAAGTATTCTACATAGTACCTAAAAGAGTTTTTTGTACATAATTGGTGCTCAGAAAATGTTTGGTAAATAAATACATGAATAATTGAATAGGTCCATGGGGGTCATGTTTGTATTCTGTATACTACCAAAACAGAGTTTTGGTAGTATACAGAATACAAACAGAGTTGGTTATACAGAGTTGGTTAAATAAATAAGTGAATAAAGGGTTGAGTATGTGGGGTGAGATTGGCTGAGCAGAAGGATGTCTGTCTGAATCTTTCAGAAGGAGAAAAAGATTTTGAAATTAAAGTGGAAAAAATCTTTTTCTCAGTACATATCTTTCACAGTGTTCCCCTTAAGAGACTTCAGTGAAGCTGGCAAATAGAGAACCATCCTCAGAGAAAGAGCTACACCTGGGCTGAACCTTGTACTGGAAACTCTGAGGATAAAGCTATAGAAGATACAGTTTCTGTTATCCAGGAACAGGGACCACTTTTGAGGGCAAATCACATGCCAAGCACATGCTAAGTCATCCCTGCATCTACTTCTCATCCTCACATGCTCACCTCTAGAAGGTGGCACCACACTCTGCATTGCAAAGGTGGCAAACAGGGACTCAGAGCGGGAGGTGACTTCCCTAGTGCTGCACAGTTAATACGTTATGAGAAAGGCATTCAATCCCTGGTCCTTGTTTGTAACCAGGGTGTTCCGTTGCCTCCCAAACATGTACTTTTATCCAGCATACAAAATCGAGATTTGTGAAAAAAGATTCGCATTATGAATGTTTGGAGGGATATACACTATGTAAACAGTGTAATGTCATGCCAGATTCTTTCTTTTCCCAATTTCAAATTCTGTCAGACTTCTTGGTTGACAATGAGAAAAACCTTGCCCTCTGTTTTTTGGTGTGCGTCAGTCTGCTTATCTGTCTGACAGCTTGGGCCATCCCTGAAAAAGCTGAATCACCCACCATCTGTTGTCTCATGAACACAGTGGAGTCAGCATTTTGTCTTATCAGTGCATGAAGGCAAGTGAACAAAGGGTACATGTAGGTGAAACTTAACCACCTGATCCTGAACTTGTCCGTCTTTCAGCATTTTCTGCCATGATGCTGTTTCCAGGAAGGTCATAGGGTGAGAAGGGGAGATTCAGCTCCAACTGCCACCCTCTTCTTTATGAGGAAGAGTCCCAGACAGAATCAGTCAGATACATTATCATGACTAAACCACCGGTTTTCAGAAGGATTAAAAAAAATGACAAAATGCACTTCACACTGAGACTCTGAACTTGATTTATTCCCCTATCCAAAGAGGGCACTGTAGGATCCCACAGTGGCACAGAGATGCTGCTCTGAGTATCAGCTCTCATTGGTTGAGATCCAAAAGCAGTTTGCTTTTTTAAATCCAGGTCTTTTAAGTTCTATAACCATGGATTCAAGTACATGGCAAGGAGGGTCACATTGAAGGGGCTGTCACTTATCAGGAGCTTTTCCCAGGAAGATTCTGGAGGGGAGTTTAGATCAGGCTTTGAAAGGACAGGAGGTTTGGTGAACAGAAATCACAGAATCAATTAGTGTCAAGGTTAATTACATTGTAACAAGATGGGGGCCACCAGCAGTAACTGCTGGAGCACTGGGCTGGGGGGTTGCAAGGGGCAAAAGCTAATGCTCACGTGTGTATTGAACATTTAGTATGCACCCAGCACTGAACAAAATGCTTTATGCACATAATCTCATTTAGTAAGCCTCTTAAAAACCCTGTGGGATAGTACTCTAAAAGCCATCTTATTAATTAGAAAAGTCAAGTGTAAAGAGGTAATTAACTGCTGAGGGTGGTGCAGTTAACAAAGGCAGAGCTGAGCCTCAAGTCCACGTCTGTGTGACTCCTCCTCCCTGGGCTTTACCTCCTCCTAGAGATCAGTGGTCAGTGAGGCTACCAGACAATCATTGGACCTGGACTGCGGCAGATGGAGGGCTTGCATGAGATTAGAACACAGGCCAGGGAGGAACGGAGTGGAACAAACATCCACCCAAAGCTCTCACCGATGTCAGGTCAGCTGGGCATGTCGTATCAGAGCTGGCCTGCAGCCACAGCATTTCCACCACTTCTTGGTTAAAGACAGGAAGACAGAAATGCAGGCTGCCTGTGTTCTCAGGCCAGCATGACAGGGGCCGTCTGTAATGTGCTCAGGAATTTGCAAAATCCCTGGCAGGTTAGGGCTAGAAGACAGACCTCTGTGCCTATCTAGTTGCTGCTGTCAGAAGGTTCATTGTGTTTGATAATTATTAATGCGATTGCTACTTATTGTCTGAAGAAGACACATGGCAAAGTGCAGTTATAAGATGAATCTCCTCAGTGTGGCCTTTCCCAGCAACACTATCCACTCTCCAACAGCTCCATCACTCTGTCTCTTTACCCTATTAACATTTTTTTTTATTCATAGCACTTTTCTCCATCTGAAATTACTGTGTTCATGGAATTGGTTACTTGCCAAGAATACAAGCTCCATGAGAACCGGACCTTGTCTATTTTGTTTACTGCTGTATCTCAGCACCTAAAACAGCCTCTGTTCACAGTATTGAATGAATGTGCATTTTGAAGATATTAAAGATAGACTTTAATATATTAGCCACTTACCCTGATAACAACAAATGCATAATCAGTAAGAAGCAGGTTAGAGGAAATGCATGTGTATATGTATAGTGCATGTAGTATTAATATCTATTACATATGATAAATTTGACATATAAATATACTTCCATAAATATGGATAAATTAGTATTCTTTGGAAACTTTCACAAATCATCCACAGGAGGAAATATATGTTCTAGCTGGTTCTGTGTGGCACTGTTCCCTCAGTGCCAGGCAGAGCAGGAATATACTCTGTACAAACAGAAATAACCAACCCAACTGCAGCAACTCCTGTGATTCCAGAACATTCTGGGCTTCAGCATTTTTTTCTTCTGGGGGAGGAAAGTTTAAAGAATGTGCTCAGGGAATTGTTAAGATCACTTGTAATCTCTGATGAGAACATCAATTTAGGGGTTGGGCGTGGGAAACATTGGGGGTTATCTAATTCTTTTTTCCCTGTTTCTGCATTTCCATCCTGATCTTTCTCACTCTGTTCTCTTTAAGATCTGACGCTCTCCTTCAGTGTGAAGAGCCGCTCCAGGAGGTGTGTAAATGGCCCCTTGCAAGAAGCAGCCAGGAGGCGGCTCTGGGCGCTGGAGAATGAGGACCAGGAGGTGCGTGCATTGTTTAAGGTGAGCTTCGCAGAGCAGTGCAACCTTGTGTCCACCTTGTGTCTGTCCACAACAGCCTCTCCAACACCTAGGACAGGAAGAAAGTCGGCCCTCAAGAAAACATCTGACTGACTAAATGAACGAAAATGTGCACATTCTTTGCTCAGCAGG
>NW_006772405.1:935961-937289 GCF_000442215.2 Lipotes vexillifer | reverse complement strand
GCAGGAATGGGTCAAGCCTTGGAGTCAGAGTCAGAGAAGACTTCATTTAAAATCTGCCACTATTAATTTTTTGACCTTCAGCAAGTTACTTAACCTCTGTAGAATGGGAATCGTGATAATACCTACCTCATAAAGTATACTTTTTAAAAAATGTGGTGAATTTGACTTTTTAAAATTGTGATAAAATATACATAACATTTTCAGTTTTAATAATTTTTACTGAACAAGTCAGTGATATTAAATGCATTCACATTATTGTGTAACCATCACCACTGTCCATGCCAGAATTTCTCATCATACCAAACTAAAATACTGTACCTACTAAACAATAACTCCCCTCTATCCCCTTTCCTCAGCCACTGGTAACCACTGGTAAGTGTACTTTTTTTAAGTACCAAAATTGCTAATCAAAAATAAATAGCTATAAATATTAGGATGAGAGGAGGAAAAGGCAATAAAATAAACCAATTTCTCATCTTTCATAGTCGGTAGATAATATCTTCAAGTGCTAAACCAAGGAAGAAGGATATGACTAAATTATTTATACTTTAGGAGGTACTTACTAGGAGAACTAAAGTCAGGAATGTTTAAAATTTGCTGCAACTAGAGGTGGGGGAAAGAGAACATTGCTTTACATAATAAACTAGTATGTTCTAGTTATTTTACAGTTTCTGTATGAAGTGATACAAATTAAAAAGAGAAACATACTCTATTAATCTGTCATGTAACAAAAAATATAGTGTTTGGTTTGTTGGGAGGAGTAAATGAGATAGTATCTGTAGAGAGCTTGGTGTTGTGCTTAGGTGGTAGGATGTGCTCCAGAAATAGTAGATATGTTATAAATAGCAGAGTCGTTTTGTTTCTAAATCTCCAAAATTCAGGAACTTGGAGGCATTAGCTACTAACGGGCACCATAGAGTTTCTTTTAATTTGAGTTGCTTTTGACACAGGCAAGAGCTGGGTTTGGTTGTGCAAACTGGCCTGCTGGGCTGAGTCTTGAGTGGGCAGGCTTGTGGGCCAAAGCTGAGGCCTGGAGTCAGTTGGAGCTGAGATCCAGTTTGGGCGTCACAGCTCCCTTGACTTACCCTGTCTGCACCCTGGCATCCTTGAGTATAAAACAGGGACAATGCCATTTTCTATTAAATGTGAGGTGCCATTTGATTATAAGCACACTATTTTAAGAAAGAAAATAAATGCTGTCCATTATTTATGATGCCACACTTCCTTTTCTTTTATTTCAGAAATGGTGAAATGTGATAAAAGTGCATCTTAGAATGGGTTAACTCCTACAATTACACTCTTGCATAGGGTTATTGTAAAAGTTAAAT
>NW_006772405.1:924526-935908 GCF_000442215.2 Lipotes vexillifer | reverse complement strand
TTTCATGGGGTTATTGTAAAAGTTAAATGAGACATTG
This sequence comes from Lipotes vexillifer, assembly GCF_000442215.2. Classification (NCBI taxonomy): domain Eukaryota; kingdom Metazoa; phylum Chordata; class Mammalia; order Artiodactyla; family Lipotidae; genus Lipotes; species Lipotes vexillifer. The sequence continues at coordinate 935,871 of NW_006772405.1, read as the reverse complement.
CTCATCAAACTCTTGCTGAAGAGCCTGGCATGTGGTAAATTCCTTGTAAATCAGTTTTTACTTAGGACCCTCTTCCCTGACTACCAGGATCTATATCCTCCAAGGATCCGGGGCCTCCTGGGGCCTGGTATGGGAGAACCCCAGAGTTCTGACTTTGCTGAAGTAGGGGCTTTTCCTTGGATCCTTCTTCTTTCTCCAGGGTTCCCTCAGGACAGGGATCCAGGGGTTGATCACTGGTGGTAGGACTGGCCTGGAGGGAGAGGGACGTTCTGATGATCACTTGTTATAGTCAAGTCCATATGCTTGGACAAGCAAAAAAGATTTTAGGGGAAAACCAAGTCTAGGCAGTGATTCAGGCCTTTTTATTCAGGTATTTAAAAAGGGGGTGGGGGGGTGGGTGTTACAGGTCTCTTCTTGCTCTGCTTGTGAGTGTATAAACTGGCACAACCTTTCTGGAGGGTAGTTTGGCTTCTGCATTGTAGGATTGAAAATGTGCATTCCCAGTTAACACTTCTTGGAATCACTTGTGTCAAAACAATCAAGGGTGCATACAAAAATTTAGATATGGGATGTTTATCACAGTACTGTTTAGGATGTTAAAAAAGTAAAACAACTCAAATGTCTAGCCATAAGAAAACATTAAGAATTAATTATGTTAATGTGACAACAGCATATGTAACCATTAAAAATAATGTAGATTATTTAATGACATGGGAGATGGTTCACAAAACATTGTTTAGGGACGAATAATTACAAAACAACTTAGTAATGTGATTATATTTATATAAAAATAGTTACATAGAAACTCATGTACAGAAAAAAGATTCAAAGTTAATACACAAAGTTGTTAACATTGATGATCTCTAGGAGGAGGGATTATGGATACTTTTTATTTTTGTGTGGTTTGGTTTTTCTGTGTGCTAGCTTCGTAAAAATAATTATTCAGCATAGATTCACAATCAAATTTGCTTCCAAGGTGCCTTCTGTGATTCATTCTCCCCCCTCTCACACATACTTTTTTTTTTTTTTAACACAAAAGGTAACATTCTCTGCACACAGTTCTATACTCTGGTTCCTTTTTGTTTCTGCTGTTGTTTCATTCAGCAGTGTATATTTGGTGCCTGTATCAATACACAAAGAGCTTCTTTATTCTTTTTTATGGATGCATAATATCATAATATTCCATTGTATGGATGAACCATAATTCATTTTAACCAGTCTCCTATTGATGAACATTTAGGTTATTTCCTTTTTTTTTTTTTTTTTTGTGATGTAAAAAAATCTATGCCACAAAAACAGAAAGATAGATCAATGGAATAGGATAGAAAGCCCAGAGATAAACCCATGCACATATGGTCACCTTATCTTTGATAAAGGTGGCAGGAATATACAGTGGAGAAAGGACAGCCTCTTCAATAAGTGGTGCTGGGAAAATTGGATAGGTACATGTAAAAGTATGAGATTAGATCACTCCCTAACACCATACACAAAAATAAGCTCAAAATGGATTAAAGACCTAAATGTAAGGCCAGAAACTATCAAACTCTTAGAGGAAAACATAGGCAGAACACTCTATGACATAAATCACAGCAAGATCCTTCTTGACCCATCTCCTAGAGTAATGGAGATAAAAACAAAAATAAACAAATGGGACCTAATGAAACTTCAAAGCTTTTGCACAGCAAAGGAAACCATAAACAAGACCAAAAGACAGCCCTCAGAATGGGAGAAAATATTTGCAAATGAATCAACTGACAAAGGATTAATCTCTAAAATTTACAGGCAGCTCATGCAGCTCAATAACAAAAAAATAAACAACCCAATCCAAAAATGGGCAGAAGACCTAAATAGACATTTCTCCAAAGAAGATATACAGACTGCCAACAAACACATGAAAGAATGCTCAACATCATTAATCATTAGAGAAATGCAAATCAAAACTACAATGAGATATCATCTCACACCAGTCAGAATGGCCATCATCAAAAAATCTAGAAACAATAAATGCTGGAGAGGGTGTGGAGAAAAGGGAACACTCTTGCACTGCTGGTGGGAATGTGAATTGGTTCAGCCACTATGGAGAACAGTATGGAGGTTCCTTAAAAAACTACAAATAGAACTACCATATGACCCAGCAATCCCACTACTAGGTATATACCCTGAGGAAACCAGTGCCATGTGGGATCTTCCCGGACCGGGGCACAAACCCGTGTCCCCCACATCGGCAGGCGGACTCTCAACTATTGCGCCACCAGTGAAGCCCCATGTCTTGTTTTTAGGCAGATAAAGGGAGGGCAAAGAACTCTTCCTTTATTTGTTGATTCTTAATTGCCTTCAGCTCAAAATAATCTTTATGCCAATGTGGCATATATTGGGGTGTCATATCCAATCCCCTTCACTATCAACATCTATAGTGAGTCAGCATCTTCAGCCTCTGAGGCAAACACTCTGTCAGATGAGTCATTGTTATTCCCAAACACTTTCTCCTTTGCCTTCTTCCACATTGGGGTGGTAAAAGCTAAATATTCTTTTCCCAGGTTCCCTTCCAGCTGGGGGTGGTCAATAAGACATACTAGAAATCTCTAGCTTTCTTAATAAGAGGACAGCTATGACTTGCCATCTACTCTACTCACTGTTACTCCCAACATGGCTGTACCATTAGAAGCTGCAGCCAAAAAAAAAAAAAGAAAAAAAAGAAAAAAAAAAAAAATCTATGCCAAAATTGGTGAAAGTGGTCAAAAGGTAACAAACTTCCCGTTATAAGATAAAAAAGTCCTGGGGATGTAACATACAGCATGGTGACTGTAGTTAACAATACTATGTTGTATATTTGAAAGTTGCTAAGAGAATAGATCTTAAAAGTTCTCATCACAAGAAAAAAAGAATCTGTAATTATGTGATGTGGTGGATGTTAACTAAACTTATTGTGGCCATCATGTCAAAATATATACATATGTTAAATCATTATGTTACACGCTAAAAATTAATATGATGTTATATGTCAATTATATCTCAAAAAAAGAAGTTCACACACAGCATGTTGTATATACGTGAGCTTGTTCAAAGGACGCTTTTGTCTTCCCAGGCTGACTCACTGTTCTTTTTACGCAGGACCTCTCAGCCAGGTTGGTGTGTATCCAGTCCCAGAAGGCCCAGTTCCTCATTACCTTCAAGACCATGGAGGAAATCTGGAAGTTCTCCACCTACCTGAACTTAGGTATGACATGGAGCAGGCAGGTAAAGGAGCACCTGCTTCTCAGTTCGGCCAATTTGTAGAGCTTGACATTAAGGAATTGGTCTGGCTCTGATAATTAAAAGCGGTAGAGTCTAACATGGATGGTTAACCTTTGAAATATCACAAACTGCCTGGAACTAAATCTAAAGCAAATATTTCTCTAAAATGTCACATGCAGCACTTCTTTGTTTTAGGAAGAGAGTATTAGATAATCAATTAAAACTGGCAAACAGTTTTTGATCATCTACTAGATTCAAAGTAGAGCTAGATTAGAAATTGATCGTTAAAAAAAAAAAAAAGAAAAGAAAACAGCCTCTAGTAGGATCTAAGTAGCTGTTCAAAAGTTCCAGATCCATGTTCCATGTTTTTGGAAAAGTCAAAGAAAGATATGGGGGACTTATCTGCTAAAGGGGCCTCAGGTTGCAGGGTTTTCTAGAAGGTAAAGAAGGATACTGGGGCACAGCACCAGTACCGATGTGGTGGGAAATAGTTTACCTACCCTCTCCATGGAGAATAACTCATGATAGGAAAGTTACAATTGCAAAGCAAAACCAAGCACAGCAAGAGGAGGCCACTTGAATTGACGCATGTTTTACTTCTCTTAGAAAATGCTGGGCTCCATGCAGGCTTACACAGGAAGCGATTTTGTGTAGGGGTGGAGGGTCAAGATGGCTCTTGGCTAGAAGGTATAAGTTCTTCTCTTGTAGTCATGGTGACTTTTCTGCTCTCCATTCAACACATCTCCTTCTGTGACCATTAGAGATCCTTGTTATTCAAAGTGTGCTCCATGGACCAGCAGCAGCAGCATCACTTGGGACTTGTTAGAAACATGGAATCCTAGGCTGCAACCCAGACCTACTGAACCAGCATTTGTATTTTAATAAGGTCCCCAGGTGATTTGCGTGCACATTAAAGTATGAGAAGCACCATTATAGAAGATACACAGGGCCTAAATCAGCACAACGGAGAGTGGAAAGAGACAGGTTCTGCATCTTAAGAAAGTGAGGAAGTCTAGACAGAAGCAAAATTTTCATACAAATAATTTAAATTTATAGGAATGTGTAAAATACTATCCATAATTGTTACAGTTTTGCAGTTTGCACAGTTTTTAGTCTGGTTTTAACAAGTGAGATCTTACTGGGCATGGGGTGAGGGGCAGGGTCAGAGGGATGTTGAAGTAAATCCTGACTCATTTGTGGGCCATGGAGAACCTCCCCAGCCACTGCATCATCAGGGGTACAAGAATTCGAATTTGGTCGGGAGAACTTTAAGGGGGAACCAGGAACTCTCAGTGTCAACGTTGTAATCTTGGAGATTCCTCCCTGGATGTATTATAAAAAAGTAACTTGGTCTGATAATCTCATTACACATTTATGGAAACCCATAATATGTTGAAAATAAATATCATTTAAAAATGATTTGTACTTCCCAACAGATGCTGAGAAGAATCAATTCATTTTAGAAATTTTCTAGCTACCCCTCTTATGCTCTTCTAATTCCGGTTAAGTGGAGTCAGATTAGGGATGGAGGTCTGGGGGAGAAATTCAGGAGGGAAATTGCTCACCCTAATGATCAGCTAATGGCAGAAATCATGCCCTTGAGGAATCTTGTTGGTTTGACTTCTTAGGCTATGTATCCATGTGTCTGGAGCATCTCCTCTTTGATCACAAGTACTGGCTTAACTGCCGACTGGTGGAGGATACAGAGATCCACGTGTCAGTAGATGATAAACACCTGGAAACAATATACCTGGGACTTCTGATCCAGGAAGGTGAGCATGGTGTAGGGGTGGGGATGGGGGTCTTATCTGGATATATGTTATCAGCGTCCTTGAAATAATTAGGATACAAAGGGAGGCAAAAACCATTCAAACATGAAAATATTCACAAATGAACACACCTGTTATAATATTACTTCAAACATCTCTCTCAGTTTAACATCAATATCACATGCACATCTGTGTAGGCCAGTCTCACTGATTGTCTGATGTTAGAACCACCCGGGAATTTTTAAGAAGATGCCCATATCAGGGCTCAGCTGGGGCCAGTTAATCTCTAGCGATGGGGATCAGGCTTTGGTATTTTTTGAAAGTTGCCCAGGTTATTCTAACATGCACCCAAGATTGAGAACCACTATTCCAAACATGTGATATAATTTGATTGTAAAATAAAATTGCAGATCTTGCAAAACCTTCATGATTTCATGAGATCGAGGTTAAGTGATATTGGGGAACTGCTTGGAGCACCCACCAGTCTGTTTACAAGGAAGGATCCAATCAAGGCTGCAGCCAACCGGTTAATGACTGATGACATCATAGACAGTGAAAGAGCCAGATTTGCATAGAATATATTGCAGAATGATTCCCTTTCTGATTGTTTTGCATGAATCATATATGAAGGAAAAACTTTCATACTGTACGACTGTGAAATTTAGTTGGAGAAATTATATTCACCCAAATCAACTTAATTTATTCTTTTTTGGTCCTAAGATTAAGCATGAGGTTGCAATTATAACTGAAGTTCTGTTAAATATATTTTCATGAACTCTTGTTTCATATTTTTCTCAAGGTGAAGTCCCAATTAAACCTCATTCTTGAGAATTATCTGGAGTTTTTGGTGTCTATTTTAAGTGAATTCCCTCTCAGTGGCTTTTTTCCCTGGTACCAGTTTTCCTGGGGTCACAAAGACCTCTTGTAGTATCTCCCCCTGGACTGTGTACTTTACTTTCAGAAAGAAAAGTATCTGGGCTCTGATGGAAATATACATAGCGGGATACTCCACTTTCACTTCCTGCTACTCCTTGGAAAGAGCTTTTCTCATTCTCTGCAGGTCACTTCTTCTGCAGAGCCACGTGCTCCATGGCTCAGCCAGCTGAGAAGGAAGGGGAGTATTTGACACTTTGCAAGAATGAGTTAATCTCGGTGAAGACAGCTGAAGGCGAGTTCGAGTGGGAAGGCGTGTCCTTGGTGACGGGTCAGCGGGGCTTGGTGCCAGTGTCAGCCTTGGAACCCCTGCCTCTCCCTTTCCATCAGTGAGTAGCCACTCACCTCCTGGGAGAGGGTCTTAGTGCACTGAGGTCTGCAGAACAGAGTAGGCACGTTTGCAGATGTGGACATCCATGGTGCCAGGGAGGGAACAAACCTGGGGGGCTTTTTATCTTTTGTTATTTTTTTAAGTCAAGATTTGCACAATTAGATAAAATGGAGACAACTCAAAGTTTCAGATGGACATTGCACCAAAGAAGAAATACACTGCCTGGTCTCCAATGCAGTGTTTCTCACTGTGGGGACTGGGGACCATTTGTACCAGAGTTGCCTGGGGATTCTACTGCAAGTTTATACCCTCTGGCCCTCCTCAGACTCTCTTGAGGTTGGATCCAAAAATCTGCATTTTATATAAGCTCCCCTTAAACATCAGGGGATGTTTTTCACACGAAAGTTCCAGAATCCTTGCTGGAAGATGTTGTAAACTCAAACATAGAGAGTGACAGTAAGCATGATTCCAGGCTGTGGGTTCTGTGTGTGGCAGAGAATCTGACAGTGAGAATGGAATGGGATCCTTCGTTAGATATTTAACTGACAAGCTAATTGCTGAGCCAGAAAATATTCCAGGCCTGCTGAGCTTCTTTATTTTTCACAGTGCTTGATAAAAAGTAAGTTCTCAGTAAATGTTTGCCACTATTATAATAAAAGTAACCAAAATTACAATAATACTTATCATCATCAGCATCATTTTAATGGATTATTCTGCTCACTGTTCAAATTTTTTGAAATCCATGTTTGCAAACCCCATGTTTCCATTGGCAGATGGTTCCTAAAGAATTATCCAGGAAGCTGTGGCCTTTCCAGGAAGAGGGATTGGACAGGCTCCTATCAGATCGGTACGGTTGAGTTGAAGGCAGTATTATTAGGGAGATAATATTGCTCTGCCTCCTCCTTTTATCGGCAGATTTGGAGTCAGTGGATGTGAATTCCTGTCTCACCTCTGCTGCTGACTGAATTTGGGAAACCCAATTATAACATCTGTTCCCATGGGTTTCCTTGCCTGTGAAATGAGAGGTCTCAGATGAGGGCTGTACTGTAGATATAAATACCTCCAGGGACAGACAGAACACACAGATGCGTGGAGGGCCTGGAGGGAAGATGTTAGGGAATGGTAGGGACCATAGGGATTTAAAGATATGTGGGAAAAAGAAAGCCCTGTGTGGGCCAGATGTGGCGTGCAGGCTGCCTGCTTTCAGTGTCTAGTTCAAACATTTTCTAATTTCCTTCAGAGTTTTGTGAAGTTAATCTTGAAGTAAGGAAGATTAAGAATGCTTGGCACATAGCAGGTGCTCAGTAAATATTTGTTGAATAGATGAAATACATACAAACATATATATGTATAAATACATGCATACATTTTATGTAATCTCTATACACATGTGTATGTATGTATGTATCTTTATATATACACACACATAAATATATACACATACCCATATATCTATAAGTATATTTGTATCTACTGGGTAAGGAAATTTAATGTTTTCTATGTATCTAGAATATACATTCCTTTCATCTTCATCCTTGGAGCTGCCTTCCCACACCTAGCACAAAGTGCAATTTTTAAAGTTCTAAGCCCAAGTACCACTTAAAAAAAAAGAAACAGAGGGAATTATGAGACCCAGACATTAGATCTAATTAATAATCAACCACAAACAAGACTTTTAGCTATCTGAGGCAGTATGGCCTTGTCGTTAGGAACATGGGGCTGTGAAGTCCTGTTCTGGGTTCCAATTCTAGCCCCACAACTTAAAACCAGTGTGACCTCGGCCAGTTCATGACGTGCTCTCACAATGCCACAACTTCCTCATTAGTAAAATGTTACTGTAAAACCAACTTTAAATGTTGTCATGAGAAACTAAACTAAATGACATCTGTAAATCACTTAGTACAGTTTTCTCACATTCTAAATGTTTAACACATGGTAGATACTACCAAAGCAGTGGGAACTTCTGATTCTGAAGACACAGTCAACAGAAACTTGACCAAAAATGTCAGGAAAAAAAAAATCCAGTAGCTTTAGCAGGGGAGCTAAAGCAAATATGGAAACTGGGGCATATAAAAACTGCTACCTCAACTAGAGCTGGATTAGTGGAAAGAAGGGTTAACAGCAGTGGAGAGACTTAAGTTCTAGTTCACACACAAACTCCTTGGACAAATCATGTACCCTCTCAGTGCTTCCACCTTCTAATCTATAAAAAGGAGATTCTGATAGTTGCTCTGCTTACCCTTTGGGGCTCCTAGAAAGATCTGAGGAAAGTGTACTTTGTAAACTGGAGAGTACAATTCTCATAAATATATTATTACTAGATCCTAGCTTGGCAGCTGATCAAGCTAGGTAGTGACCATAGTCAGAAGAGGAGTCTTCCAGAACGCTCTGGGTAACCAGCTGTTTTCTATTCGCCAGTGATATGAGGCTAACATGTATTGAGGGTTGCCTAGGTACCAGGCATTGTGCACTTTATCTCTTTAACTCTTCCTGATATTTGTAAGAGACAGGTATTCTTATTATCCCCATTTTACAGTTGGGGAAACTGAAGGTCATAGTGGCCAAAGGAGCCAGAAGGAAATGGAGAGATCCTACAGTAGTCCTCACCCTGGTCTGTGGATCTGTGCCAACCATGGCAAAGTGTTTACATGATAATGGCAAATCAGACAAAGTAGGACAATATAGTGAGCTTTCCAGTTTGACATAAGCTACCTTTATTCTGTTTTAAGGTATACCTAGTATTCTGAGATTATATTTACTACGTTTGTTAAAATTTCTTTTATAAAACGGTGGTAAAAGTGGATGGGAGTTCCTTTTTTGAATTTCCTAGGTTGGCCAAATGAAAAGCCAGTTACCTTATATCATTCCTGCCAATTTCTTTTTTTGAGTGGGGGGAGAAATTTTACTGGTCCTTAAAGTTCTAAAGTCTGGGAACTCTTCATTTCATATTACATTGGAAGCTAATGGAAGGCTCCGCTGTTCCTGCCTTATTTGGTTGACCTGTGTGCTGTTTTCCCACAGGTAGAGGAAAATGTAAGGCCTGGAAAGAATATGAGAGGGAAGAAAAGGATGAACTGAATTTCCACCAGGGAGAAAGCATTGAGATCATCGGCTTTGTCATTCCTGGGCTTCAGTGGTTCATTGGGAAGTCAGCGCTCTCAGGAGAAGTGGGCTTTGTCCCCACCAGGAACATAGATCCTGATTCTTATTCCCCAATGTGAGTATGACACACAGACCGTCTGGGATGTGCTGGAGCAGGGCCACCTTCCCCAGTGGTCCTGCCCCATTCTGAGCAGGTTTGAAGATGAGCTTCAGGGTTTCCTGGTAACATGAACCCAGAGGAGCACATTCTGACAATCAAGGCGACATGAGGAGTGATAAGATAGAAAATATGAGTGATCAGGGAAGGAGTCAGTTCATTTCATTTCAGCAGATGGTCATTGAGGCCTTCCTCTGTGCAAGGAGAGAAGCACAACCCCCCAAACCCAGGGCCTGCTCTTAGCCTTTCCCACCCAATCAAGGGGCCCCATCAAGGGACTACACACACAGGGACCTATAGACTCCAGCTTAGTGAATGGAGAGTCCCTCCCACATAGGTCTGTCTGTTGAAAGCTTAATGTATGGGAAGTCAGTGTTGGCCAGGATGGCAGAGTGCCTCTTTTACTCTTTCCTGCCTTAAGTACAGAAGGGCTAGTTCTGAGGAGCAGAGCCACCACATGACCAGTCAGCAGCAGGTGGCCAGCCTGCTCCATCCACCCTGTCATGGAGTGCTGGAGTACTTCCTGGTCTCTCTGAGTGGGCATCCTGCATGGGGATAGCAAACAGTAGAAAGCCTGGGCCCAGGAAGTACAAGAGAGAACACAGAGTTGGTGGCTAACCTTGAGACACTGTAGCCCTCCACATGGGGAAAACACGGCCCAAGAAATGCCTAAGGCTCTGAACACTCCGACTGGAACTCCTTCCCTTGTGGAAAGAGCCACTAAGGAGAGTGGACCAAGGGCAGAAGCTTCCTCTAAGCCCTGTCCTTTTTAGGGAGAGGGGAGAGAAAGTCATTTTCCCTACACAGAAATGTGGGAACCCAGGTACCTCTATAAGCGGAAGATCACTCACTATGCTCCTGGAGAGGTATGGAGAGCAATGGGAGTTTAGAAGGAGATAAAGGGTGTCAAGAGAACTTTCCTCAAAAAGGTAACATGTGAGTTCCGCTTTGCACGGTGTAAGACATTTCAACAGACGTCAATAGGGAAAGGAGGTCACAGGTAGTAGGAAAGTAAGGGGGATGTTGAGGAACGATTCATGTTGTTGGGGGCAGGTCACCAGGAGGGTGCTAGTGTGGCAACGGCTCAGCAGGGCCATGATAAAGATGGGAAACGCCTATGCCATGGGCCTGTCAGGGCATGAGGAGCCACTGAATGTATCTGAGCAAGGGTGACATGATGTGACTGGGACTTCTGTCTAGGAAGCCAACCCTGGCTTTGGCTGAGGTGTGCATGGCTGAGGTGTGCATGGTCAGGGGAGAGCCTGGAGGCAGGGGACCAATGAGAAAGCTGAGGTTAGGGGCATTTGGGAAGGGGCAAGGGGAATGGAGAGGAGAGGGCACTGCTAGGACCAGTCAACAGACTTTAGAGATTCTGGGAGCGTACAAATACGGATACCTGTGTTCTGCCCCCAGCAGTTCATTCTCATTGGTCTGCGTGGGGCCTGGGCAGCCATAGTTGTAAAAGCTCCCCAGGTGGGGCTAGTGTGCAGCCCAGGTGAGAACTGCTGCTAAAACTACCCCCTCAATTTACTGCAGGAGTAGTTGAGGACCCTCGGAGTGAAACAGCTGAACCATGGCTTGGGTCTGGAATTGCAGATTGCTGATGTTAAATCTAGGGTTCTTGGGCTTCCCTGGTGGCGCAGTGGTTGAGAGTCTGCCTGCCGATGCAGGGGATACGGGTTTGTGCCCCGGTCTGGGAAGATCCCACATGCCGCGGAGCGGCTGGGCCCGTGAGCCATGGCCGCTGAGCCTGCGCATCCAGAGCCTATGCTCCGCAACGGGAGAGGCCACAACAGTGAGAGGCCCGCGTACCGCAAAA
>NW_006772405.1:923300-924513 GCF_000442215.2 Lipotes vexillifer | reverse complement strand
AAAAAAAAAAAAAAAAAATCTAGGGTTCTTTTTCTTTTTTTGTCTTTTTAAAAAAAATTAATTAATTAATTAATTTACTTTGGGCCGTGTTGGGTCTTCGTTTCTGTGCGAGGGCTTTCTCTAGTTGTGGCAAGCGGGGGCCAGTCTTCATTGCGGTGCGCAGGCCTCTCACCATCGTGGCCTCTCTTGTTGCAGAGCACAGGCTCCCGACGCGCAGGCTCAGCGGCCATGGCTCATGGGCCCAGCCGCTCCGCGGCACGTGGGATCTTCCCAGACCGGGGCTCGAACCCATGTCCCCTGCATTAGCAGGCAGACTCCCAACTACTGCGCCACCAGGGAAGCCCCTAGGGTTCTTTTTCAAAAACAGAGTCCTGCAGCTGAGGTCCTAGTGAAAGGGAGGAAGAATAAAAAGAACAGAGACTCCATGGGGAAGAACCATTTATAGAGCAGAGGAAGAAAGAATGTATCAGAGGAAGAAAGAAGGACGGCTGAGCGGGAGGAACCAGCCATGTGGGAGGTGGGGGATGCTTAACACTGTGGAAGGCCTTTGAAATTGACCATTGAGAAGTCACTGGCCCTGGGGAGGTCACTGGTCATTGGGCGGCAGCATAGGTCAGTAATAAAGAATTCCAGAGCCAGACTTCCTGGAAGGCATTTATGGCCATATGAGCACATCGTGTGTCTCCATTAGCTTACCAGCTGGGTGACTTTGGATATGTTAATTTGTTTCTCTAAGCTTCAGTTTCCTCATCTGTGAAATGCATACAGTATTAGTATTCTCCCATAAGATTGTCTTGAGTTGAAATGAGCTGATACATGTAAAACACTTAGAATGGTGCCTGTGTGTGTGTGTTGTGTGTATGTGTGTGTATGATCAGTATGCATTAACTCTTATTGCTGTTACTGTTGTGGGTGGTAATCTCTGAGAGGCAGTTTTAGCAGGATACTGGGGGCAGGTGTCAGGTTTAATCAATTATATTGAACTTCTGTACCTCATATCATGCCTCAAATGACAGTAACCCAGTACTACTAAATTAATCTGATCATCACAATTTAGCTGGCTTAGTTGCACAGGATACACTCACCCTGCAGAATATCATCCCCTGTATCCAAGTGGTGGCAGGAAACCTTCTCCTTACTTGCACAGAGTTGCCTGTTGGCCTCTACCTGGTCACCCGTGGGACCCCATGCACCAGAGATTGCGCATTCGGTA
>NW_006772405.1:911496-923290 GCF_000442215.2 Lipotes vexillifer | reverse complement strand
GGGAAAGGGAAAGTGGACAGGAGACGGAGGGGTGGGAGAGGGAGAGAAGAGGAGAACTGGCTCATTGCACACTCTAGAAATCACTCTCTAGATTACAGATGCCCTGAAACACAGCAAGTGGAGGAAAACCCCACAAACAACCTGCCAGCAGCAGCAGCCAGGGTGTGGAAGTCCTGGGAACCAGCCCTGTGTGCTGTGCTGTCCCTGTGATCAGGCCACTGGGTGTCACTCTTAGTCTGTGTTCGTTTAGGGTCAGGTTTCTGAAGATGGTCCAGCATTTGCTGAAATCTCCATCCTCTTCCCCCAGCTTTCCTCCCTGTACTGGTGTATTACTCCCTGAAGTGTTTGTACCCTGTTTGTACTTATGTATGCATGTATGAATGTATATATATATATGCATGCATGTATTCTTTGATTTATTCATTTAACCAAATTGGCAGTGTATTGAGAATGAAATTTCTCAGAAGCTGTTTTCTGAGTCAGATTTAGTCTTTGCCTCTGACACATGGGAAAGGGATCCTGCTTATCCGCGGAAGCAAATTTTTGTGGGTTTCCTTTTTTACAGCCCAGATTTCAACATCAGCTACCTAATTTCACAGCAACAGCAGCTGGAAAACCCATTCTTAAACCTCAGGCAGGCCTTCTATCCGAATAGACAATGTGTTCGTATTTGGCCAGAGTGACTTTGAAGACTCTCAGTAGCCCTGTGTGGAGCACGTCAGCCTGCCATATTTCTAGAAGCTCTGCCACACTCCTTCTAAGCCTGTCTCTGTGCTGGGAAAGCCCTAATGTAATTTGTCAAGCTTCTTAGACTCTAAGTATCTGGGACTCAGGACGTTAGCAGATCAGCCGTGAGGCAATGGACACAGAGGCAGAAGACCTCAGCTTCAGTGTCAGCTCTACCACTTTCTAGCTGTGTAATTCTGAGCGTGTCACTAAATTACTTTCTGAATCTTAATCTATAAATATGGATAAAAATACCTACATCATAGGATTATTATGAAGAGTAAATTAAATAGTAAATTCAGGAATGCTTTGTAAAATTCAAGTGTTCTACAGAAATTTGGGGTCATGTTCCTTATATCTCAAATGAGTTTAGATGTAGAATTCAATTACATGCTCTTTTGAGGATGGAAGCTCTTAGAGTGCTGGGGAGAATCTGGAGGTCAAGCCAGAGAGAAGGGGGTTCAGTAAGTGTGGTGTCAAGAGCCATAGATGTCAGGACACAGCTTTAGTGCCAGTTCTGCCACTGATTAGAGGTGTGACCTTGAGCAGTTCACATTAATGGCTAGTTTTCTCATCACTGACTTTCAAACTGCATTTATCTGAGCTATGGGGATAATGGGTAAGTGGCAGACCATGGCACTCCATCCCAGCCCCTCCGTTAACCCTGCTTGAAAGAGAAAACCTCTTCTTACATCCTACTTAGGGAGTGGTAGTGCTCTACCACTCCCTAACCACCAACTTTATTTTTCTGTGCCTCAGTCTCTTCCTCTGTAAAAAGGGGATAAGAATAGTACCTGTATCATAGGGCAACCGTGTAGATTAAATGAGTTAATAGTGTGTGATTCATAATAAGCCCCTCCCAAGTGTTAGCTGTTACTAACTCTTGGGCTTCTAAGTTATTTTTGTTTTAAAACTGGATTCTGAAGTTTAAAGAATATTTAGAACTGAAAGAGATATTAAGTGTTGTCCAGATAGGCACTGGACTGAATACTTTCCAAGGCACTTCTAATTTTCATATTCTTTGATTCTGTGACAGACCTCTAGTGAGCAAATTAGTTTTAACAATTAGTTTATACAATAGAATGAATATACAGAACTCTATTATTTATAATCATTTCTTCCAGCCCCCTGGCCCTCCTTCTACCCACTTTCCACACCTTAGCCTTCTTTCTCTATCTTTTTTTTTTTTTTTTTTTTGTGGTACACAGGCCTCTCACTGTTGTGGCCTCTCCCGTTGCGGAGCACAGGCTCCGGACGCGCAGGCTCAGCGGCCATGGGTCACGGGCCCAACCGCTCCGCAGCATGTGGGATCTTCCCAGACCGGGGCACGAACCCGTGTCCCCTGCATCGGCAGGCGGACTCTCAACCACTGTGCCACCAGGGAAGCCCTTCTTTCTCTATCTTAATGTTACATAACACTGTTCTGTGTCATGGAATCAGATGTCAACATCCAATGTGAAAGGTTCGTTCTGACCACAGTCAAGTTTTCTCCGTTGTTCCTCTAGATTGTGTCATTAGTCCCGAGTATTTTCTTGAAATAACCTGTCAAAGAAACATCTTTTAATGGTCCTTTTCCAGCTCTTACATTTAGGGCAGCCAGTTCCTATTTCTTCCCTTAAAAATGGTCACCATGTGGTTTCAAAGAATGGGTAGGAATCGAAGGAAGGGGCTTTGTTTTTCTTGGGAGATGCAGTTTTAACAGGAGGGATGTTTTCATTGCCACTTTGATCACTTCAGCAACGGCATAGGTCAGTTCTGCACAGATGAGGTGCTACCAGCTCTTCTTCCTTGGAGGTATAAATAAATACATTATACAACAGTGAGATGAGGAGTCTGAGTTCAGCTCTGGGCACGTGGGTTGATGGCTTCTCTGTGTCCTTCACTACATCCTAGGGCGAAAAGAGAAGGGGTCGTGTCTGGAACCTTGCACTGATCTGTGTCCATGTCTTTTGCCTCAATACAGGAGCAAGAACTCCACCTTTTTCAGTGATGAGGAAAGATGCTCTCTGGGGGTCCCGGGAAGTGACAGGAAAGCTGAGTGTGCCAGCTTCCTCCACACGCTTGCTCAGACTGACATAACATCTGTCTACCGGCTTAGTGAGTGTTCGCTCCTCAGACCCTGTGAAAGCCCAGGCTCCTCAAGATTAAGGGAGTGTTCCTAACTAGAAACAGAATATCTCTAAAGTATAAACCTATGCATGAATGTGAGGTTATGACCACGGTTGAGTTGATGACCTGGGTCATATTTGATTAGCAGCATTTTCACTTTGCATTTCAGACAGTTCTGGAGTTGAGGAGGACTTGCTGCCTAGAAACTCTGAGATATGATGAAATCAACTCAGCTATAGCATGGGAGGCTGGCCATATTGAGCATCCCATTCTAATCCTGGAGAAGAAAACTTCCTGAGTTGTGGCTGAGGGTTTTCCTTCTAGGGCTGAAGTAGGTCTGGCTCCCCAGTAATAAAGGTGGAGCCATAGAATGTCATAGTTAGAAGGACCCTAAGAGATGACTTCTCCTCTTATTTTACAGATTAGGAAACTGAGGCCCAGGTGAATTAGTGCCTGAGCCAGGATAAGAACTGCCTTCCCCTATCTTCTCGTCAGGACAATCCCTACTTCACCACACTGCCCCTGACACAAAATGACATTGGACTGTTGGATGTGTTAGCTTTGGGTGGGTGAGGGACCTCAGTGCCTAGCACAGTTTTCAGCAGTGTCTGAATGACTGACTGAGTGAATGAATGGTACTCTTTTCTTTTACTTTGGGAGGGGCCCACTGCTCTGTGTCAGGAAGTGCATTCATTGACAGGGTTTGAGGAAGGATTCCTGTTTCTCCTATCTCTTCAGTGATGGTGATGTTGTGTCTACTCCTGTATGGCCAGATTAGATGGCACCCATTTCATGGGTGCAGCCAGAGATTCTGCAGAAGGGACCCTCAGGCCAGCTCCCGGAGCAGAGGTGGGATTTGCAGAGTTTCTCCCAGGCACAGGAACATTTGTGAAGAGCACCTCACCCAGGCATCAGCACCAGCCCTGGCAGCACTTTCTTGCCGCAAGCCGATCACACTGCCCCACCAGGCTGAGCCAGGAAGCTGAAGCTATGAATGCAGCCTGGTAGGCAGGAGGTCTGAAAGGTGTAAAAATCAAGGACTACTTGGGGTCTGCCTTGAAGGCAGGGTGGCTACAGGCTTGGATCCAGGGTATCTGCCAATCGTTGATCCAGTGGTTGAGAGAGGTCCAGGGGCAGGTCTCAGGCAGTCCATTAGCTCTTATCTACAGACCAGGAGTGCAACTCTGCTGGGTGCAGGGCTACGCATTATGGCTGCACAGGCTATCCCTGGCACCAAGGCAACCAGCAGAGGGTGCATCCTACTGGGAAATTCCAACTCCCCCAAGGCCTATGCCCTGTAATTCTTCTTCCCAGAGGAAGCGTTTTTTTGGTAACTCATGCATCATTTGTGCTCTCGGTGGTCCTGGCCTGCAGAGAAATGACTGCATAAGACTGGCACGTGTTCCGCAACGTCAGGGAGGGCCAGGTGCATGAACAGCTCTCCAGAGTCCAGCCCTCCTGCTCTGCTGTGTTTGGCTGTGGGACCTTTGGGGGTTGCAGATCTTAAGTATGTGCAGTGACACTCACAGAAGAAGCCTTCCCTAGAGAATAGCAAGTGGAGGCTTGACTTGGTGAGGGGCCTGCTACCCTCAAAGTGCACTGGAGAGCTCAGAGTGCAGGCACAGGTGGCTGGCTATTGCTTCTTTGCCAGGAAGAGGTAGAATCTTCTTTCTAGCAGCCCTTGTCCTGTGGAGCATGAACCTGGCCTTCGCCTCCACAAGCTCCACTGTGGCTGCTTTAGCCAAGGGGGTCAACTTCTTTGCTGCCAAACCCCCGGTTGACTTCTTGGTTCTCATCTTGTCTTATTTCACTTTTGTTATGTTAGGTGGCTGCACTGTAAGCCACCTTGGTCTCCTTGACTCCTCTTTTCTCTTTACAGACTGCCTTTTCAGTCTCCTTCATTGGCTCCCATCTGCAAGTAAATGCTGAAGTTTTTCTGGCTTATTCACAAATCCCCTCTCCCCACTCCTCCCCCACCTGCTTTGTATTTCCTTCCAAATCCTTCTTCTGGGACTTTGACCCACTCTTTGTGACCTGTTGTCAGTCACAAATCCATATTTGCAAGTCTCCACTTTTCTCCTTGGCTGCAGATCTATTTCATTCTCTGCTAGAGCTCCTGCAAGTACCGCAAACTCAAAACGTCTAAAACTGCTCAAGACCGTCCCTTCTCCCACCTCATCCCACCAAGGTACTTCAGGGAACAAAACTTAGGAACTGTAGATGCTTCTGCACCTTCTTTTCTTCATTATTTACATTTGGTCACCTCATGCTGTCAAATTTACAAAGCACATTGTGCACACTGAGTCTGTCTGTTGAGTGGATGGATGATGAATGAATGGAGGAAGGAAGAGGGAAGGCTGTACACACATAAATGGGAGGCAGTGCCACGTGCCACAGAGTGCGCTGCCCTTGGAGTTTTGTTCATGGCTTTGTCATAAACTTGCTGAGACATTTGGACCTTCAGATTCCACCCCCTGCCCCCCCACCCATACCCACACCTCTTGTCATAGAGCTCATGTTTCTGGCTTTTCTTCTCTGACTCTGTTCTCATTTCTACCTCAGTTCCCAACTGTAGGGTGAGTGGGTTAAACAAGATGATCTTCAGGTCCCTGCAGCATTGATGGTGAAGGGAAGATGCTGCCTAGTACCTTAGGGATGGCAGATGGTCTGAAACTGAAACACAAAGTGTCCTAAGGGGCCACTGGTCAGGGAGCACCTGTGGGCATAAGCATACTGGGCCATTCTGACCTAACATAGGTTCGTCCTTCATCTCTATCCAGGTGGGTTTGAATCCATCCAGAGTCTTCCAAACGATCTGAGCGGTGAGTAGAGATCATGCTGAACCTGACCTCCAGTCCTGCAGGATAGCGTCCTGTCCTCTTGCCAAGAGCTGGCCACCATAGTTGCAGGTACTTAGAGTTGCTCAATTCTGCCTGTCCCTTACAGTGTCCCAGCCCGAAGGCTTCAAGGAGACCCGGCCTGGTGGAGCCTGGGAAGAGCATCAGGCCGTGGGCTCCAGACAGTCCAGCAGCTCCGAGGACTCCAGCCTGGAGGAGGAGCTCCTTTCAGCCGCCTCAGACACCTATCACCTGCCAGAGCCTGATGACCTCGATGACCCGGAGCTGCTCATGGACCTGAACACCAGTCAGGAGGAGGAGGAGGCTGAGAACTTCACCCCCATATTGGCTTTTCTGGATCACGAGGGTTATGCTGACCACTTTAAGAGCCTCTATGATTTTTCCTTCTCTTTCCTCACGACTTCCTTCTACAGCTACTCTGAGGAGGATGAACTTGTGGCCTACCTGGAGGCCTCAAGGAAGTGGGCCAAGCGGAGCCACATGACCTGGGCCCATGCCCGGCTCTGCTTCCTCCTGGGCCGGCTAAGCGTTAGGAAGGTCAAACTCTCTCAGGCCAGGGTGTACTTTGAGGAGGCCATCCACATTCTCAACGGGGCATTTAAGGACCTGTTCTTGGTGGCTGCCCTGTACATCAACTTGGCGGCCATCTACCTGAGGCAGAGGCTGAGGCATAAAGGCTCGGGCCTTTTGGAAAAGGCAGGTGCCATGTTGGTCTGCCTGCCTGACCGGGAGTATAGTGCCAAGAGTGAGCTGGATGTGGTGGCCTATGTGCTGAGACAGGGCATCGTGTCAGGCAGCTGCCCCCTGGAGGCCAGAGCCTGCTTTCTGGCCGTCCGATTGCTCCTAATCCTCGGCCGGCATGATGAAGTCCTGCCCTTCGCTGAGCGCCTGCAGCTCCTCTCTGGACACCCTCCCACCTTGGATGCTGCAGCCACTATCTTGAGTTTTCTCTATGACAAGAAATATCTGCCACACCTTGCGGTGGCTTCTGTCCGGCAGCGTGGTACTCAGAGCACCCAAGGGATAGCCCTTCCAATTTGGCAGGTCCACCTGGTCCTCCAGAACACCACCAAGCTCCTTGGCATCCCCTCCCCAAGCTGGGGTGAAGTTTCTGCCCTGGCGTGCCCAGCACTCAGGCAGGCACTGGCTGCCTGTGAGGAGCAGGTGGATCAGAGCACCCAGAGGACCCTGTGTCTCATCCTGTCCAAAGTGTACCTCCAACATAGGTCTCCTGATGGCGCCATCCACTACCTGAGCCAAGCCTTGATGCTAGGCCAGCTGCTGAGTGAGCAGGAAGCTTTTGAGTCTTCCCTCTGCTTGGCATGGGCCTATCTCTTAGCCAGCCAGGCAAAGAAGGCTTTGGACATCCTCGAGCCACTCTTATACTCCCTGAAGGAGACAGAGAGGGTTACCCAAAAGGGAGTGGTCCATAACCTCCTGGGACTCGCACTTCAAGGTGAAGGCCGGGTGAACAGGGCAGCCAACAGCTATCTTCGAGCCTTGAACAGAGCTCAGGAGGCAAGGGATGTGCGCAACCAGGCGGTGGCTTTGGCCAATCTTGGCCATCTGACCCTTAAATCCTGGACTCAGCAGCCAGCCAGGGACTATCTTCTGCAGGCTGTGCAACTCTATTCTAAACTCCAGGCCAGCATGGAGACAGACATGGAATTAGTACAGGTGCTTCTCTGGTTGGCCCAAGTTGAGGTGTATCGGCGCCAGCTGGCCAGTGGCCGCTTTTGTTACGAAATGGCATTGCTGTTTGGATTAAGACATCAACACCTGAAGAGTGAGTATATCCCATACTGCTGGGATGCTTTAGAGATAAGTGTTAGAAGACATTTTTTCCTTTGTCCTATCTCCAGTCATCTCATCCATGTTCCTGCTTCATGTTCAGGTCAGCTTCAGGTCACCAGATCCCTCTGCCATTTCTACAGCTCTGTGTCCCCAAGCCCCGAGGCATGTATCACCTACCACGAGCACTGGTTGGCCCTGGCTCAGCAACTCAGGGACCGGGAGATGGAGGGGAGGCTGCTGGAGTCCCTTGGGCAGCTCTATCGGAACCTAAATACGGCCAGGTGAGTCCAAGCTCAGGGATAATTCTAGAACATCTTTTCTTCCTTAAGGAGAATCAGTATTCTTTCCCTCACGAAGTCAAGTCCAAATGCACATGATATGTTTATGGCATCGTGGAAAAGAATGTGGTCTCTGCAGCCACATGGCAAACTCAGTGCCATCCATCACTTACTAGCTGTGTGACTTGGGGCAAGTTTTTACACTTCTCTGTGCCTCCGCTTCCTCACCAGTTAATGCACATGGGGTACTTGGAACAGTGCCTGGTAGACAGGGCTCAGTCATGTTGGTTATGTTACAATTACCTGTGTGTTTCTATAACAACCTATCAAGTGAATGTGGCTGAGGGTGCATAATTCAGAGAGGTGGCAGTTACACTGAGGACCGTGGAACCCTCAGGAGGTCTTCATTACCTGAGGAAGTTGGTATTAGAGAAAGGACCAATGTAAATAAATGCACAGAAAACAGGGGTGTAAAATTTCACAGTAAAAAATTTTGATTGGAAACTTAACCTTTAAAATGAAACTGGAGGGCTTCCCTGGTGGTGCAGTGGTTGAGAGTCCGCCTGCCAACGCAGGGGGACGCGGGTTCGTGCCCCAGTCCTGGAGGATCCCACATGCCGCGGAGCGGCTGGGCCCGTGAGCCATGGCCGCTGGGCCTGCGCGTCTGGAGCCTGTGCTCCGCAGCGAGAGAGGCCACAACAGTGAGAGGCCCGTGTATCGCAAAAATAAATAAATAAATAAATAAATAAATAAATAAAATGAAACTGGAAAGGATGAAACTAAGTTTATTTTCACTTTTTAGTTAAGAAGCTTAGGTTATCATCGCAAATATGCACTAAGTTGTAGAATAAATACACAACAAAAGAACTGTTAACTTTTCAGCTTAATTGTGTTGACAGAAATGTATAATAGCACAATTAAACCTCCTTTGTTTTGTGATTGACTTTTAGCACTCTCTTAGAAAGACTCATTTTTGCAAAAATATCCCCAAACTTAACTTTTTATCCAAGCCTTTTTTTTCACCCTTTGATATTTAAATTATTCTCAAGTGGATTATCCTGCCATCTCTTGCTGATTTTCCCTTTTCTATCTCTTTACTGGTCAAATCTGCCTGATCCTCATTTGCCAGTGACATGGCCTGCAGTTCTGTTTTCTAACAAGCCTTTAATTGATTCCATTAAATTCTACATGGTTTGCAAGATATTTAATTTCACTTTGTGACAGATTAGCATTGTAACATTGTATTCATAATTATGACTGACTTCTAATGTAGAGCAGGGATAATTGCTAGTGTTGAGCAGAGAGGTGATTGAGGAGGAGCTATTTAAATGACAATTTTTGCTTTTCTAGGCAACGTGGTAACTTGGGCACCTGGTCAGTCAGATCACTAATAATCAGATAACGAATTCTCTCTTTCTCTTTCTCTCTCCCATTCTGTCTCCCTCTCCCTCATCTCGTCCCTCTCTTATAAGAATCAGGTATCCTCCAAATATCCCATTGCCTTTAGTCCCAGGAAGGGAGTTTTGGATCCTTGCAGCCTGTGAGGGGACAGGAAGTCTGGCCCCAGCCGTACCATGCTTCTATTCAGAACACCCTAGGAGTTTGTATGGTTTTGGAGCAGATACAGAATGTATGCTTGAATTAACCTTAGAGGTGAAATAGTCATATATTCATGATGAGGCATAGTGAGAATGGGCTTTGGGAAAGCTGACTTTTAAGGAACTGGAGTATGGGGGGCAAACATGTGTCAGGTTTATTGCCACCCCTCCCTGTGTACAAGTTCAGTCTCTGATTAATCACTGTCCAGTCCACCTACCCAACTGCCATCCTTTGTTCATAGCCTTCCTCCCACCTCCAGTTGTCAAAACCCACTGAAATCCTAAGGGGGAAACCAAAGAGTAAGCCCTGGATGCTCTCAACACAGAGTGCAGAGGCCTTTCTTAAGGCAGTGTGAAGGACCGCTGGACTTCTTAGGTGATGGGAGTGATAGGAGAGAAGGAGTGGGGCTGCGCTTGCTCCAAGAAGTGTCTGGAGGACAGGGAGAGGAGGGACCAAAGCTGGATTAGGAGCCAGGAAACCTGAGCCTGCCATGAGCTAATAACTTAATAAGTTAAATAAGTCTCTTGGTTGCCCCATTTATAAGATTAAATTGAATGAGGTGCCTTCTAGTTCTAAAATGTTAGGTCTAGGACCAGCCAGCTATGCTATGCTGACACCGGCAATAGCCCTATTAGTATAAGAATTCCTCCAGAGAGTCTTGAAGTTTGGAGGCAGATTCTTAAAGATGTGGGGCTTCAAGATCAGAGACCTAAACTTTTTGGGGTTTTGAAAGACTCTGCAGTAGCTTCAGAAGGTCTTGATGTAGTAGCTATAAACTCCATCTGGGCAGACCTCATGTCTGGCATAGAACAGGGAGACATACATGTTTGTGTGGGCAGCCAAGTAGTTAGTAAGTTATTTATTTAGTCCACTAGCTTACAGCCCTGAGCTGCAGGCTGCACACTGACTTGGCTGACTTGGCTGCTGGAGAGGAGATTCAGATGGAGAATGAGGGAGTTTGCCCAAGGGAGCCCTTGGTTTCTTTGCTCAGGATTCAGGTAAGGGAAAAACGGTGCTTGCAACTTGGAGGCAGACTTTCTGGTCTTCAGTGACAATTACAGTCGGCAGACGGCTGTCAGTGGAACCTCAGATGCCCTTTCCAGCCGCCTGTTTAGAACCTGGCCTACAGAGCATTAGCTACAGAACAGAGTGGGTCTTTTCTCAGGGAGTTTGCACTGATAAGGACCCAAATAACAGATAGTGAACTGGAATATCAGGGATTACCACCCAAATCAAAAATAAATTATTTTCCTAAAATTTAAGTTGTTTAAAATTCTATTATAATATTTGCTTATGGTAAAAAAAAAAAAAATTAAACCAGTACTGAAGGTTATAGTTGAAAAATAAAGGTCTTATTGCAACCTCCCTTTCCCTAAGACTCTTCAGAAGTAACCACTTAAAGATTTTTAAATATCTGTCAAGAAATATTCTATACATATGAAAGATTATATATGATACATATTCTCTATATTAAGTATATGTTAGGTATATATAATTTGCACATTTTTAGTCACTTAAATGGGATTATGATAGAAGCTCTGTTACATAATATACTGTCATGTTACTTTTTTCATTTAAAAATATCACTATGAAATGTTGATCCAGCATTTTATTCTACTATAGGAGCCCTTCTGATGTACTGGGTACTGTGGTAGATGGTGGGGAATTTAATGGTTAGGAAAACAATTTTCAAAAGAACTGTCCAAAAATGGAGCAGTCTACCCTATGTAGGAGAGAGAGTGTTGTCATTACAAGTATTCATGTAGAGGCTGGTTACTCAGGACTTTTATAGAAGAATGCCCTGAATTGAGCTTTTGATAATAGCTTTATTGAGATGTAATCATATAGCATAAAATTGTCTTTTAAATATACAGTTCAGTGATCTTTAGCATATTCACAGAGTTTTGTAACCATCACCACTATCTAATTTGAGAACATTTTCATGGCTCCCAAAAGGAACCCTATACCCATTAGTAGTCACTTCTCATTAACCCACCCCTACCTAGCCTGGCAACCACTAATCTACTTTCTGTCTCTATGGATGTGCCAACTCTGAACATTTCATATAAATGGAATCATACAAGATACGGCCTTTTGTGACTGGCTTCTTTCACTTTGGGTAATGTTTTCAAGGTTTATCCATGTTGTCACATGTATCAGTACTTCATTCCTTTTTATTGCTGAGTATTAGTCTGCTGTGTGGATATATCACGTTTACTTATCTAGTCATAAGTTGAAAGACATTTGAGTTGTTGCAACTTTGTGGCTATTATGATTAATGCTGCTGTGTACGTTCCTGAACAAGTTTTTGTGTGAATATATTTTTCCAATTCTCTTGTGTATGTACCTAGGAGTGGAATTTCAGGGTCATATGGTAACTCTATAGTTGAACTTCTAGAGAACTGCCAAAGTAGCTGCACATTTTGCATT
>NW_006772405.1:838774-911476 GCF_000442215.2 Lipotes vexillifer | reverse complement strand
TGCTAATACTTGTTATTGTGTGTCTTCTTTATTTTAGCCGTCCTGTTAGGTATGAAGTGATATCTCATTGTGGGTTTGATTTACTTTCCCTAATGACTAAGATGTTGACCTTCGTTTCATGTGCTTACTGGTCATTTGTATATCTTTGGAGAAATGTCTCTTTAAATTCTTTGCCCCGTTTTTGTGTTGTTTGTCGTTTAATTTTTGAGCTGTAAGAGTTCTTTATGTATTCTGGTAAAAATCTCATATCAGATATATGATTTGCAAATATTTTCTCCCAATCCATATGTTTTCTTTTCACTTCCTAGATGGCATCTTTTGAAGCACAAGTGTTTTTAATTTTGATGAAGTTCAGTTTATCTATTTTTTTAATCGTTTCCTAATCTAAGGTTGCAAAAATTTACCTCTTTGTTTCCCTCTAAGATTTTTGTCATTTTAGCCCTTACATTTGGGTCAATCAGCTGTTTTGAGTTAATTTTTGATTATGCTGTGAGATAGGGGTCCAGTTTGATTCTTTTGTGTGAATATCCAGTTGCCCAAGTACCACGTTTTGAAAAAATTATTTTTCCCCATTGAACGTTTTCAGCACCCTTGTTTAAAATCAGTAGACCATAAATGTAAGGGTTTATTTCTGGGTGCTAAATTCTGTTCCATATATCTATATGTCTGGCCTATGCCAGACTACACTATTGTGTTTATTATTGCTTCATGGTAAGTTTTAAATTGGGAAGTGTGAGTCTCCCAAACTTGTAATTCTTTTTCAAGGTTGTTTTGGCTATTTTGGGTCCCTTGCCTTTCCATATGAAATTTAGTGTCAGCTTTCAATTTCTGCAAAGAAGCCAGCTGGGATATTGATAGGGATAATGTTGAATCTGTAGATCAATTTGGGTAATATTGCCATCTTAACAGCATCATGCCTTCCAATTCATGAACCTGGAATGTCTTTTCATTTATTTAGGCATGCTTTAACCCCTTTCAACAGTGTGTTGTAGTTTTAGAGTGTTATTTTTGCACTCCTTTTGTTAAATATTCTGAAGTAGTTTTTGATGCTATTGTAAATGGAATTGTCTTCTGAATTTCACTTTCAGATTGTTCATTGACAGTGTATAGAAATACAGCTGATTTTTGTATGTATTCTTTTTATTTCTGTAATTATTTCTGTTAGTAGTAATGTCACCACTTTAGTTCATAGTCTTTTATCTTATTTTTCTTGACCAGACTAACAAAAGCTTTTAAAGGAACCAACCTTTGATTTTATTGATTTTCTCCATTGTTTTTCTATTCTCTACATCTTTTTTTCTGATTTAATATTTATTATTTTTCTTAATTGTGCTTGCTTTGGTTTTACCTTGCTCTTTTTTTTTTCAAGTGTCTTAAGGTAGAATGTTAGGTTATTGATTTGAGATCTTTCTTCTTCTTTAATATAAATATTTACAGCTACAAGTTTCTCTCTGATCACTGCTTTCATTCCATTTACTCCAGTTTTGGTGTGTTGTATTTTTGTTTTCATTCATCTCAAAGTATTTTCTAATAGTCCTTGTGATTTCTTCTTTGACCCCTTGGTTATTTAAGAGTGTGTTGTTTAAATTTCACATATTTGTGAATTTCCCAAATTTCCTTTTGTTATCAATTTCTGATATCACTCAGTTGTGGTGGGAGAACATACTTTGTATGATTTCCTTTTAAATTTATTGAGAAAGGCCTACCATATGGTCTGTTCTGGAGGATGTTCCATGCGCACTTGAGAGGAGTGTGTATCTGCCATTATTTGCATTGTTTTTAGAGATGTCTGTTAGGTCTAATTGATTTATAGCTAAAGTCTTCTATTTCCTTTTGCTCTCATGTCTAGTTGTTCTATCCATTATTGAAAGTGGGGTATTTAAATCTCCAATTATTGTGTTTGAATTGTCTATTTCTCCCTTCAAGTGTGTCAGCTTTTTCTTCATGTACTTTGAGGCTCTATTTTTAGATACATTATTTTTCTAATTGTTATGTCTTCCGAATGGAATGACTCTTTTATCATTATAAACTTTTCTTTATTGTCTTTCGTGGCAATTTTGTTATTTTTATCTGATATTAGTATAGCCATTAAAGGTCTTGTTGGATGGTGTATCCAAAAGTTTTCCATACTTTTACTTTTAATCTATTTTTGTCTTTCAAACTAAAGTGTATCTCTTGTAGACAGCATACAGTTGAGTCATATTTTTCGTTATTGTTGTTTTGTTGTTTGTTTTTAAAAATCCATTCTGCCAATCTCTGTCTTTTGAGTGGAGTGGTCAATCCATTTACACTTGATGTAATTACTGGTAAGGTGGGA
Organism: Lipotes vexillifer; assembly: GCF_000442215.2. Classification (NCBI taxonomy): domain Eukaryota; kingdom Metazoa; phylum Chordata; class Mammalia; order Artiodactyla; family Lipotidae; genus Lipotes; species Lipotes vexillifer. Next base: position 909,159 of record NW_006772405.1, on the reverse strand, counting down.
TTCATGTCTGCCTGTTTTGCTATTTGTTTTCTATGTTTCTTATATCTTTTGAAAATTCTTCCTTTTCTTCTTTCTTTTGTGTTAAATAGATATTTTCTGTTGTTCCATTTTAAATTTGTCATTTCTTTTACTATGTTTCTTTCAGCTCTTTTCTTAGCGGTTACCCTGGGGATTATAATTAACATCTTAATTAATGAAAACCTCAGGAGTTTCCTTGGCATGCACAGAGTTTTATACTTGTGTGGTCTTTTAGATTCCTGGGATTACGTTGGAGCTTTTCAAAGCCTCCAATGGACATTTCATTTCCCAGCTTTTCCTTTTGTTTTTTATTTTTTGTCAGCTTATTGTTTGCTCCAAATGTTTTCACCACCTCAGACAGCAGCAGTGTTAAACAATTGCTGCTGACCTTTTTGGACAAACACCTCAGGGAAAAGATTGTTTTATACTGAGCGATCTCTGAGTTAGTTTATATAAAACAAGCCCTGTGAGTGGAGGCTTTCAGTGAACTTCCAAGCAGGTAAAATCGTGACAATTCCCTGGGGATAGAATGCTGGGGAATTCCACACTCATTGTGCTCTTTTCAGTGGCGCTAGGCTGCTTGTTTTCCCAGCTACCATGGTTGAGAGGCTGTCACAGAGCTGGGGAGAGAAGATGTCTCTAGAGCAACTTAAAAAGCAACAAAAGTCCCTATTCTTAAGGAGATTCAGCTGTTGTTCTTGAGTGACCACTCCTTGAATAGTTGCAAGCCTTTTGTTAATTTCCAGAGTTCTGAAAAGTTGGTTGTGACAATTTTTGCCCGTGTTCTCATTGCTCTTGTGGGGGATTGATTTTTGGAGGTCCTTAGTTCGTCATTCTGGAAGTTGATCCAGATTAGGATTTTTTTAATCCTAGTATTCTGTAATTCTAATATCTGAGATTCTTATTTGTGTAATTGGGAGGAAATAAACATCCACTTTTCCTCCTTTCCCACTAATATGAGCGATACTAAGAGGAAAATGGGAAGTACCTTAGGTGTTAGAGGAAGCCTCTGCAAACATAAGGTGGTTATCCCTTTTCAGGATGCTCAGTTCATCAAGGAGAACTGCTATTAATGCTATATTTATTTAGCATGTATAAATCACCTATTCCTACAAAGCCTTCGTGAAAAAAAAGAACAAAGACCAGCTAACAGATGTAGATTAACAGGTGTTTCCATGCACCTGGAGGTGGTTACTGTAATTTTGCTCTAAGCTTCCTGGTAGCTGAGGTAAAAGGGGAAAAACCATAGGAGGCTCCCACTGTCTGATAAAAGAATATAAACAAATGTATCTGTTGGAGCAGATTTGTTCCTGGCACTGATTTCTAGGAGAAATTTATTAAGTGGGTTTTGATGTAATGGACACATTTCTTTCAGCTAAACTACCCCCATGGGATTTCTCTTCTCACAAAGCTCAAAGCCATATCAGGCAAAGGCAGGAAGTGTTCATGGGTGAGATGACAGGCCTCTGCAGGGGCAGGTTTGGAGGGAGAGGAAAGAACACTTTCAGCTGAGGGTTGGCGCATCTGTCACGGAAAACTTCATAAAGGTGATAGCATTTAAAGATGCCCTGGAGGGATAGAAAAGATTTTGAAAAGTGGGGAAGGGTAAGAGAATACCATTTTGGGCCAAGGGAATAGCCATAGCAATGGAAAGGTGAGGATGCATTTGAAAGATATTCCGTAGGTTTCACAGACTGAGTTTGATGTTTCTCTGGGTATAGGTACTAAAGAAGAGAGAGGACTACAGCCTATCCCCCAGGAGGGGATGTGGAGGTTGGATGGGGGTACGGGGTTGCAGTGGGCCTCTGGACTGGCACAGTCAGCATCTGTATTGAAAATGATGGTCATAATAGTAACAGAAGGTATTCAGTGAGCATGCACTGATTACCAAGCAGTGTGCAATCTCAGGATGACCATATGAGGGAGAAAGAGTCATAGAAATTGAGAACTAGACATTTCTCCAAAGAAGATATACAGATTGCCAAGAAACACATGAAAGAATGCTCAACATCATTAATCATTAGAGAAATGCAAATCAAAACTACAATGAGATATCATCTCACACCAGTCAGAATGGCCATCATCAAAAAATCTACAAACAATAAATGCTGGAGAGGGTGTGGAGAAAAGGGAACACTCTTGCAATGCTGGTGGGAGTGTGAATTGGTACAGCCACTATGGAGAACAGTGTGGAGGTTCCTTAGAAAACTACAAATAGAACTACCATATGACCCAGCAATCCCACTACTGGGCATATACCCTGAGAAAACCATAATTCACAAAGAGTCATGTACCAAAATGTTCACTGCAGCTCTATTTACAATAGCCCGGCGATGGAAACAACCTAAGTGTCCATCATCGGATGAATGGATAAAGAAGATGTGGCACATATATACAATGGAATATTACTCAGCCATAAAAAGAAATGAAACTGAGCTATTTGTAATGAGGTGGATGGACCTAGAGTCTGTCATACAGAGTGAAGTAAGTCAGAAAGAGAAAGACAAATACTGTATGCTAACACATATATATGGAATTTAAGGAAAAAAAAAAAGTCATGAAGAACCTAGGGGTAAGACAGGAATAAAGACATAGACCTACTAGAGAATGGACTTGAGGATATGAGGAGGGGGAAGGGTAAGCTGTGACAAAGTGAGAGAGTGGCATGGACATATATACACTACCAAACGTAAAATAGATAGCTAGTGGGAAGCAGCCGCATAGCACAGGGAGATCAGCTTGGTGCTTTGTGACCACCTAGAGGGGTGGGATAGGGAGGGTGGGAGGGAGGGAGACACAAGAGGGAAGAGATATGGGAACATATGTATATGTATACTGATTCACTTTGTTATAAAGCAGAAACTAACGCACCATTGTAAAGCAAATATACTCCAATAAAGATGTAAAAAAAAAAAGAAGTCAAGTAACTTGCATGAAGCCACACAGCAGAGATTGATACCCAATCTGTGCCTAGAACAAGAGTCAGCACACTAATAAAAACTCAGATAGTAAATGTTTTAGGCTGTCTGTCCATGTGGTCTCTCTCACAACTACTCTGTTCTGCAGTTGTAGTGTGAAAACAGCCATAGATAATATATAAATGAATGTGGCTGTGTTCCCATAAGACTTTGTTTACAAAAGCAGGTGGAAGGCTGGATTTGGCTCATGGGCCATAGTTTGCCAACCCTTGGCCTAGAGTGCTTGTTCTTAACTACTCTGTATGTATTCTGCCTGCTCAATCAATAATTTTCACCCTCAGTAAGCAGTAGGTGTAGATGACGGTATGGTGAAACCTCTCAGAATTGTATGGATGAGAATGGCCTCATTTGTCTTCTGCTCTGACCTCCGCCTGCTATGGAGAGTCCAGACTGCTTATACTACCTGCCTCAATGGTATTAGCGCAGATCCCTGAATCCTTAATTTAAGGTGGTTTTCACCACCCATTACTGCTTTTTTACCTATTTATATTCCTCCTGTTTGAAAGGTTTTGTCTAGGGTTTAGTGTTGGTGGATAGTAAGGGAGAGCAAGTAGATGGTGAAAATTTTGGCTCAGCCTTCAGGATTTTGTCTTGGGACACTTTGCTGTCCCTTTGTTCAGTACCTTCTGAGTCTTGCTTTCTCTGCCTTCAGGGTGGTTCCTTCAGAGTGGTGACTGCAGAATTTAGTTTGATGAAGTTTTTCAATCTCTCAATGAGAAAAAGGTCTTTAGGGGGTCTTGTCTTCTGTCCCCAGGTGACACAATACAGACTGTACTCTAGACTGTCTATAGACTCAGTTCTAGAGCTGAACCAGGTGGGTCCATGAGAACTTTGTGGCTCTATTGGATAGATTCAACAGATACTTGCTGAACATCTACTATGGCCCAGGCACTGTGCTAAAAACTGGACAAATGAGATATAGTCCCTGAGCTTACAGTGTTTATCATCTAGTTCAGGGAGTAGATATTATATACATAATCGCCAGAGGTATCACATAAATGGTGCTAAGTGCCACAGAGGGTGTGCATATTATTTTTTAGAAAGAAATGCCTTGCATGCAACAGGTCTTTGCAAAATAATGATTCTTTGCATGTGAATACAATAGTAGCCTATAAGTCCTTATTCCTGGCTTTTATTCTTATCCTGTGCATCTTACTTCTGTGGAACTGAAAAAAAAAATGCTTCAATGTTTGGTTTTCAGTATAGTTAATATGACTAATCCCTAACATTTTTAGAATCATAAACAAGGAAAGAATTGCTTTTGCTGACATGTTCTCGTTTGATCACAAGGCTAGGATGTACAGCACCACCCAATTTTTGCCGATGGGGTGCTTTGTTCAGGGTCTGAGGTAGCTTATGTCCTTCAAAATTTTGAAGTTGTTAAAGTGGTAAAATAAGCGAAACCTTCCCACAAGCTGATTTCTGAGCCAGAAATTGAGCACTGCTTGAGGGTTTGTAGGGGGCTCTGGAGTCCGATTCTCAGGGTTAGATCCTGGGATTTAGATCTCAGGGTTTATAACCTGGTCTGTGTTACTTACCCTTCAAAGCCTTATTTTTCCCATTTGTAAATACATATGATAATAGTACTGCTCTCTTAGTGGTGTTGTGATGATTAAATGAAATTAGGCATGTAAAGCCCCTAGCATATGCTAAGTGCTCAATAAATGTTAAGTAACATTTGCTGTCATTGCTGTTATTACAAGACAAAACAGCAGAGAGCTCAACATAAAACTTTAGAAATGAGCAGTGCAAACATGGACACGTTTTTAAAAACCCACTGGGTTTCTTTATGTACAAAATGAGCTAAGAACTCTCATGGCTTGAGGAGTAAATGAGAGAATGTGGACTGAAAGTTTGTATCTCAGCACCTGGCCCAGGGTCAGCCCCTTGTGAGTGGCAATTCTCATTATGGAAACAGGATAAGACCAGTTAGTGGAGGCTGGGCTCTGGCCAGAGGTCAAACATTCATCCAGGCAGGGCAGGGATCTGGGAAACCCCAGCAAGGGTTGGTAAGAGGAAGTCTGGGAATGCAGGTGTATTGAGGTCACCTCACCACAGGCTCATGGCTGATGTCCACACAGGAAGGAAGAAACAAGGACTCAGCCACAGAGATTGAACTTTGGGGGCAGAACAAATGAGAAAAAGAGAAGACTGAGGGTTTGAGAGGAGAGGAGATACCATGCCAGTGCACAGACATAGCTGGCCGGGAATGCATGAGACTTGAGATCAAGACTGAATTTATGCTGTTCCACCAGTTGTGCTCCTTACTTCTTTGATTTGGGAGCTGAGCCCACATCTAGAGCCTGCAGGTGGTGGTTGGAGGAATTGGGGTGCTGGGACATTCCAGACCAAGCTAGTGGCTTATCTGGTGGGTGATACAGCACAACCAGTGACAGATATAAACACATGGGGTGGTGAATGGTGATAGGAAACAACCAAGGAAGCTGGAGACCACTTCCCAATTCTAGACCATAAGGCACTTGTCTTTTATTGGAGTCATGGATCAGGTATAAGACTTAGTGGAGGCAGTGGTCTTTGGAAAACCCATGCATGTAGAGTCTTTTTTTTTAAAATAAATTTATTTTATTTATTTTATTATTTTTGGCTGCATCGGGTCTCTGTTGCTGAGCGTGGGCTTTCTCTAGTTGTGGCGAGCAGGGGCTACTCTTCGTGGCGGTGCGCAGGCTTCTCATTGTAGTGGCATCTCTTGTTGCGGAGCACGGGCTCTAGGCACACGGGTTTCAGTAGTTGTAGCACGTGGGCTCAGTAGTTGTGGCTGGCGGGCCCTAGAGCTCAGGCTCAGTAGTTGTGGTGCACGGGCTTAGTTGCTCCATGGCATGTGGGACCTTCCTGGACCGGGGCACGAACCTGCATTGGCAGGCGGATTCCTAACCACTGCGCCACCAGGGAAGCCTGCACATAGAGTCTTGATAGTGCAATGTGAGCATCTGGGTCTCTGTAAGTCCTGCCTTCCCCCATGGGGTGGTTCCTGGAGAGGAATACTGACCTCCTCTCTTCCACAGTCATAGTGAGCTCAGAGAGAAAAATTCTAAGATCGTAATGCCTGCTCTGTGAGTTGGCTTCTCTGTGATAACCCAGATCTTGCTCCCTGGGGGTCTGGAGAAAACAACCATAGCCCAGGGGTCTCCCAGGACAGCAAATGGTAATAAACAAAAACAGAGCAGGAAATAGGGTCAGGATGAGATATATGGCTCCTCTCTTCATTAACTGTTCCAGTGGGAGTAGGGAGAGCAGTAGAGGCCAGGCCTGCAGAACCTGTTAGCCCTGCTTGGCATTTGGTGGGTACGGAGTGGGTGAGAGAAGGACAGGGCTTCCTATAGTAAAGGAGGCCTGTGGTTATCAGGCCAAGGAGGTTGGTGACCACCTCAGCACAGTGTGCAGCTTCTCAGCTCACAGCACAGTCTGAGCAGCAAGTCTGACATTCTGATTCTTGACAGAGGGTGGCCAGTGCCCATCGCTGATGTCAATAAATATCATGTCAAGAGCAGGGCAATAGGGAAAACTAGAGTTCTTTCTTCTCAGGACTTACAAGTGCCAAATGCCTGGCACTTTCTACAGAAGGCTAATAGCTGCCTCATTGCCAAGATGAATCAGGGCCTCATTAGTCACAAGCAATGCTTGTTTCCATCACTGTGCATAAGGGGGCCTGGGGGCTGGGTTGCCCATCATGCCCATGTTTGATGAGGACCTCCTAACTGTTTACAGACTTGGGGGGTGTTGGTCAGTGTTTCTAGAAGGATTTGCATGGTTTGGTGCAGTGGTTCTCAAACTTCAATACACAGGAGCATAACCTGGGTGTGTCTAAGAAATTCAGATTCATGGCTGGCTACCATGATGATTCTGATTCAATCAGTCTGAGGGAGCTCTGGGAGTCTGTGTTTTTAATAAACTCCACAGGTAATGCTGGTGCAGGTGGGCCATGAATCACAGTGTGAGGAATATGGGTATTGTGGGACGAGTCCTGGACTGGGACTCAGGAGAGCAGAGTTCTGGCCTTTGATTGTCCCCTAGTGTGGTGTGCAACCTTGTGCAAGTCACCTCCTATCTCCAGGCCTGTTTTCTCTATAGAAAAAGAAGAGAGTCTCAACCTAAGCTGCACAATAGAGTCACAATAGTAACTAATAAGGAGCTTTGACAAAATGCTGGTGCCTGAGCTAGAGTGTCCCAGGCTAGCATGACATGTCAACACATTGGGGTGACTTTGCCTGTGTATGCATGTTTAAAGAGTTTCCAGATGATTCTAATTACTGCTGGAGTTGAGAACTACTATCTAGGTGATGCCCAGGGCTGATTCTTGTTCTGGAATTCTGAACCTGTTCAACACTGCATTACCTATGCCTCATTTCTTCATTAATTCCTGATATGGAGCAAGAGTTTTCTACATAAACAATTTCCAGATAATTAAAGAGTACTTTGTTAAGCACCAAAACTTTCACCCTTCTTTGATTTTTCTTCTTATACAAACATCAAAATCTTTTTGATGATTTAAAGTTACCACTATGGGACTTCCCTGCTGGTGCAGTGGTTAGGAATCCGCCTGCCAATGGAGGGGACACGGGTTTGATCCCTGGTCCAGGAAGATCCCAGATGCCGCGGGGCAGCTAAGCCCGTGTGCCACACCTACTGAGCCTGTGCTCTAGAACCCGTGAGCCACAACTACTGAAGCCTGTGCTCCCTAGGGCCCACGCACTGCAACTACTGAAGCCCGCGTGCCGCAACTACTGAGCCCACATGCTGCAACTACTGAAGCCTGCGTGCTGCAACTACTGAAGCCTGTGTGCCTAGAGCCCATACTCTGCAACAAGAGAAGCCACCGCAATGAGAAGCCCGTGCACCGCAAGGAAGAGTAGTCCCAGCTCGCCACAACCAGAGAAAGCCCGCGCGCAGCAATGAAGATCCAACGTGGGCAAAAATAAAGTAAAATAAAAAAAAAAAAAGTTACCACTATGGTCATTCTTTTGTGATTTATTCAATAAATATGCATTTGGCATCCACTGTGTTAGGGTCTTATGAAAAAATGTTATACAGTAGTCAAAAGTTGGGTGGACCATGGGCCAGTAATAATAAAAATGATAACTAACATTTAAACATTCATCAAGTGCTTACTCTATGGTAGGCACTGTTCTAAGCACTCTATCTCATTTAATCCTCACAACCATCCTCTGGGGCAGGTACAGTTTATCCCCATCTTACAGATGGGAAAACCAAGTCACAGAGAGATTCTGTACTTTCTCAAGTTCTCACAGCTGGTTTAGGCAGATCCAAGATTCAGATCAGTCCTCGATCTCTCTGTGTGTTCTGAAACAATGTTGTTCCCCTGCCCCTCAGTCTCTCTGTGTGTTCTGAAACAATGTTGTTCCCCTGCCAGAGCTTCAGTTTCCTCCTGTGCAGAGTGAGTCTGGGCCCCTTTGAACCCTCACACCTTATGAGTCCATGTCCACCCCCAGGTCCCTTAGGAGGTCCCTCACCTGCATCAAGGAGAGCCTGCGTATCTTCGTTGACCTGGGGGAGAGAGACAAGGCTGCTGAGGCCTGGCTTGGGGCTGGGCGACTCCACTACCTCATGCAGGAAGACGAGCTGGTGGAGCTGTACCTGCAGGTAGGCCTCCTGCAGAGCTTATCTGCTGACCTGGGCCATGCTGGGAGGCAGCTGTACCCTCCAAAGTGATCAGTTAGAACTAGGGAGAGGTGATGTCCTCGTCAAGCCCTTGGAGGGTCGGTCAACTCTGCGCTGCTTCCTGAACCCAAGATGGAAACCAAGGTGGTCTGGCAAGCAGCAAAGGGCCAGTCCCCAAGTCCCATATGCACGTGTGAGCTCGCAAAGAACATGGTGGGGGACTTGCTCATCTGTCATGTCGGTTTTATCCATTTTTCCAAAACTTGACACACACCTTGACTTCAGGGTTTTGCTGCAGTTTGAGGGAAGGTTGACATGTGTGTGGTATTAACATTATTGTTCTTTTATGATTTTTTAGTTTGCATATCTTTAATATCTGAGATATAACATAGTATAGTGATTAAATACCTGGGCTTTAAAAAAGATAGGTGTGGAATCAAATCACAGGACCATTGATTATGAACCGTGTGACTTTGGGCTTGCTACGTGAGCTCCCTGGGCCTCAGTTTCTTCATGGCTGGACCTGTCTCTAATAAAGATTAGGTATAACATTTTCATAGTAAACATATGCATATAAACATTAACTAAGTGCTTGGGACCTAGTAAATGCTTAATAAATGGTATTTCATCATCATCATTATCTGTACAATACTGACATGATGGTATATAAGATTTGCTCCATCAAAAATATGCCTGTTAACTTTTTTTCCTTCCCATTTCTCCCCTTTTACTCCCCCTTACTCTATTACTTACAATCGCACAAATTCACTTCCACCGAGACTTAATAATGGTTGTATAGCATTGATTGAAGCCTTACTATGCATGGGAGACTTTGCTAAACGCTTCACGTGCCTGATATAGTTTAATCCTCATTACAAATGCAGCAGGAGTCTCTACTGAAATTCCCATTTTACAGATGACACTCAATGAGGCTGAGTAATTTGCCTAAAGTGATACAACTAGTAAGTGGTTAAAACTGCACACCAGCAGTGTGACTTAAAGCTTTTACTTGTAGACTCTATTCTGCCTTGGGATTTTAGAGCTGGAAGAATTATCAGAGAGCAGACAATTTAGTCTTGCCTTTCTGTCTCTGGGAGACAAATGCCCAGAGGGAGCTATTGGGGTTGTTCATTGCTTGGTGGCAGAACTCCTGACTCTAGGATTCCATCTCACTGCTTCTATCTTTGCGTAGCAGCATATGCAATAAAAATAACTGAGGGATCTTGCCCCAGTAATTCACTGTCCAGAACTGGTCCCAGGCACCCACAACCCTAGACTGCCACCTGACTTGATGTTCTGCAGTTATTCCCACTGAGGCGAATAATTCCTGCCTAAGGATATTTGAGGTCCTGTGGCTGTGCTGCAGATGTTGTGGTACATTTTCTACTTTCTCATCACATTTTGTTTAGGTGCAAATGTGAAGTAGCTTGTTCAAGATAAAGGGGTCATAGGGGCCAGGAGAAGGGTAATGGGCTGAAAGATACTAGCATTTGTTTGCCACTAACTATTGATGTAAACTTGAAAGCTCCTTATTCTCAGCCTCAGTTTCTCCATCTAGGAACTGTAGGTGTTGGATGAGATCACTCTTTCCAAATTTCAGTCATTTATACATCAAGTTTATAGTTTTGCCATATCCAGGTACCTCTGTACCATTATTTACTTATTTTTCTTTGACTCAACTTCAAATCACCTTAGCTTTTTACACTAAACAATGCTATCTAAAAGCAGAGGTTTTGAATATGATTAATCTTTTTTTCTGAAACACATTAAAATAAATACTTAACTATTAAAAGATGTTTGTGTGCTGCTGAAAACCATTTCTAGGGCCACCAAAGTAATCTCTCATAGCATGGTGGGGAAATGCTGGACTAGTGAATCTTACTAGCCTTATGAGTGTAAAGACAATTTAGGGTTCAGGGAACCTTAGCAGAGGGTTAAGCTAGATGGTCAGGATCTCATTCTTGCCAGTCCTGTGGACATTTGGAAAGTCCTTCTCTCTGCCTTTGACAGCAGTCTCTGTCCCACTCAGGCAGCCATCCAGAAAGCCCTGAAGTCAGAGGAGCCCTCCCTGGCTCTCAGGCTCTACGAGGAAGCAGGTGATGTGTTCTTCAATGGGACCCGCCACAGGCATCGTGCAGTGGAGTATTACCGAGTAAGTTGTGGGCTGCATAGTCAGCAGTATCCCTAGCTAGGTTCTGGCACAAACATGGGCAGGGCCACTTGGACTTTACCTGGCGTCCCCTTCCCCTGTCTTGCTGGTATTTCTTTGTCTTCCCTTCCTCATCCAATGCCCACAGGCTCTCCCTGTCTTCAGTCTAGCAGACTCTCAAAGAAGGAGGTGATAAACTCTGTCATTCTCAGGCTTGATAAATAAAGTATCTTTCCTGACAGAACATACCATAATAATTACAACTTTTGGGTGCATAGTACTTTACAGTTGGTAGCACACTTTTATGTTGACCAGAATGTTCCTATGTACATGGTATGGTGGGAGATGATTGGTCCATGGGTGAACACTTTTGCTTTACTATGTTTTCATTAAGTGTGCATTAGAATATATTTAAAAAATTAAAGATGTATAATACCAGTTCATCAAACCTATGATACCACAGATATTATTGCAAAGAATGAGGCAAGAAATAGAAGACAGTTGATTTAAGAAATAATACTAATTAAATAAATGTCCAGATGTTAAGCAGATATGTGAAGAATCATAATTGTTTTTTGTCACTGACTGAAGTTTGGGAAAACTTATTATCTTATTTGATCTTAATATTTCACTTATTCAGATACTTATTCATTCACTTGTTCAATTGTTTATTCAGTCATCAAACATTCATCAAGACCCAGTATGTGCCAGGCACTGAGCTAGGGGTGAACAAGAAACATGTCCCTGACTAATGAGGTGCTCTTGGTCATATGCATTTTATGGATGAGAAAACTAAGGCTCAGAGAGATGAAGTGACCTGCCCAAAGTTCTATCATAATAAAAATGATAGAAATGACTATTTACTGGGGACTCTCAGACACTGTGCACATACTCCACGTATGTACTTTGTAGATTAGCACTGTGGGCACTAAGGGAGCGTGTAGCTGGCGGGTGAGTAACTTGTCATGTGACCTTGAGGAAAGTCATCATCCCTTTCCTGCTGTCAGTTTCAGGGAGCCTGATGACCTCTAGTTCTTCCACCTCTGAGGTCCGGGCAGAGCAACCAAGAGCAAGGACCAGGAGAGCAAGTTGAGAAAAGCCATGCATGGAAGGTGCCATCTCCCCCTTGGGTTTAGTCACTGCCATCCCTCAACCCCTGGCAGTAGGATGCAGTACAGCCTCCTAGAGTATGGTATGTGCCAATGATTCTCAGCTAGACTAAGGTTCCTTGTGCCTCTGTTCTCAGGCTGGGGCTGTTCCCTTAGCAAGGAGGATGAAGGCAGTGAAAACCGAGCTCCGGATTTTCAACAAGCTGACAGAGCTGCAGATCAGCCTGGAAGGCTATGAGAAGGCTTTGGAATTTGCCACCTTGGCGGCCAGACTCAGCACAGTCGCAGGTTGGTGGTCCTAATTGTCCAGGGTATTGAATGGGAGGGAGTAACACTCTCTAAGGAGGAATAACAAAGTTGTAAGCGCATAGGCTCTGGAGTCAGACTCCGTGGGTTCAAATTCCAGGTCGAAGTGTCAGGGAGCCCCCAGTTAAGCAAGCTACTTAACATCTATAAACCTCAAGTTTGTCATTGGCAAATCAGGATTAAAAATGGCACCCACAGCATGCCGTTGTTATGAAGACCGATGATAATACAGGTAAAACCCATAGCACAGTGCTTGGTACATAATAAGTCCTTGATAAGTGTTACCTGTGCACACTAATTATTATATTATAGTTGGTATTATTGGTATTCTGAGTCCAGGGTAAATGGTATTTTATCCTATGCACAGGCAATGCCCCATTACAAAAGCACTGTGCCTTAACTTTTTAATTAGTTAATTATTAGTCAAGTACACATTTTCTTATGAAATTGAAATGTAAATGAAGGTCAGATTCCTGTTAACCTAACTCCCTCAGTAGCTGAAATACTTGCATTTACAACAAAAGCTAATGAGAAATAATGTAAATCATTAAAACAGAAAAAAAAGAGGCAGAATGAAAAAAGATAAACTCATCTTGAATGTTGGTGCTTGAGGAAAAGCAGAGGAGGACTGATTAGATGTAAAGGCAAATGGAGTCTTCTGTGATAATTCTAGAAGAGACCTCTGGGCATTCTCAAGGGCGTGAGATGTGGATGGTACTGGACTTTATTGTATTTAATTGCACTTCAGAGCTCTCTCTCTTTTCCTACCTCTCCCTTTACTGCAGAAAACCTTATTTGTGCAACCCTCTGCTAATCTCAGGAAGACCTTGGGGCCCCAGGCAGCTCCCTCTGGAGCATTCTTTATCCTTCCCTGGACAGAAGCTGAAATGAGGCTATATCCACCATTTCATGTGATTCCCTGTGACTGGACTTTTCCATATCAGAGAGTTGGATTTTCTCTTTTAGCTTTGGCTTTTGGCTCTTTGAAGCCTAAAGGCGATGTTTTTAGATTGCATCAAATAGCCACCTTGCAAATACTCCAAAAACACAACTGGAAGCATTTGTTCTCTTTAAATGCTACTCTGTGTTAAAGGAGTTAGTTATTTAAACAAGAAACCCACCCAAAACCAAAACAAGTCAAAGATCCCTTAGACACCAAGATTCTAAAGCATGAGTTAAAAGTGAATGGGTTTCTGTAGCTTATTTGAGACTGAAAGCTGGTGAAGGGTACAGGGTGACTGCTGCTGATGACAGCCCCAGAGAAGAACTCTGAAGAGAGAGACTTTCATGTGGAGAAAACATTTGTTATATGAAGTTATTCATTGTCAGAAATTCTTAGCTACTCCATCGAGCTAGTCTTGTCACCATTCCCATCACAGAGATTTGGGAATAATTATTTCCCAGAATTCTGAGTTACAGTGACATCCACAATGAGAACATTTTCCTCAGGAATTATCCCAGAAAACCTTGTCCAGAACACATACTCCGCTTAGTCACTCTCACAGATCCCTGTGTTTTCTTTTGTAGCACTGATCACAGGTGTAATCTTACCTTTGTGGGATTATTTAAGGAATGTCTGTGTCCTGTGAGACAGTAAGCCTCATGTGGGCAGGACTTCTTTGTTTGCTATGTCCCAAGCTCAGTCCCTGATACCTAGTAGATCTTCAAAGAATGGTACAGAATGAATGAGTGAACTAATGATGCAAAGTGTCGGCTTCAGGATCTCTCTCTCAGTCTTCCAATTTCTAGGAGATCAGAGGCAGGAGCTGGTGGCCTTCCACCGTCTGGCGACCGTGTACTATTCCCTGCACATGTACGAGATGGCTGAGGACTGCTACCTGAAGACTCTGTCGCTCTGTCCGCCCTGGCTGCAGAGCCCCAAGGAGGCCTTATATTATGCCAAGGTGTATTATCGCCTGGGCCAACTCACCTTCTACCAGCTGGAGGTAAGAGCCAGGCTTCCAAGGTCAACTGAGAGCTACTGTCCAACTATATTCTTTCCTCACCCTGAGCCTTCAGGGTAAAGTTGAGAGGGGTAAGATGGGGAGTGTTGTCTCATAGGGTGGGGAGTGGCTCCTCTGGGAACACAATGACTCTTTTCACTTAGCCCCCTTGGAGACCTCAAAGAGGCTCCCATCTCTGCTGAGGCCCTAGTTCTCTCTCCTTGCCCTGCTGTGACTTCTGGGCCCACTTCATCTGTCAGGTACTATGGGAACATTGGTCTAGAGCCTGTGAGCTCCTCTAGGACCTATGAAAATATATGAGACCCAAAACAATACATGAGACCCCCAAACAAAAGAACTATAAGCTCCAAAATTAAAATCAAAATTAATTCTTAACTGTATGTCTAAAAATGTTATAGATTAATTAGTCAATTGCAACTCACTTCTTATAAAGTTGTGTAAACTATTTTAGGAGAAATCTAGGTACGTGTTAACATGTTTGAGATAATAACATGCAGGGTCTTAGAATGTAAGTAAGCCTAGGTCCTAAGAAGACCATAGCCCTGACTCTCCTGTTTGCTCTGCTGGAGTTGAATCCAGAACTTCTTATTTTTCCAGCCACTTCTAGAACTGTGTGTGTGGTCTGTAATTCTCAGTTACAATTCTGGCCCTTGAACCTTGTCCCTGGGCACTGGCTGCCCTTACCAGAGGTCTCTGTCTGCTCCAGCACAACGCTTAATCTCTTCATACAGTGGCTTCTGAGTCACTCCTGTGTTTGGCCCCCAGGGGACCCTTAGGGCAGCTCTGTTGTCTTTTTCTTATTTGCCAGAGTGTTTCTGGCCTAAATTTATTATTGACTGATGAGGGTTAATGGGAACCAGTCATCCCTTTTTGAGTCTCACCGGAGGAACCACCTGTTCTGCATCCCAACCATTAGGGAGGGACGATGGGGTAGTGAAGGACTCCCCCACAGTGATCTTGCTTTTGTCCCACAGCTCCCAGGAAGTGGGACAAAGTATGTGTGATCTGATTGCATCAACCCAGGGCTCTAGGGATTTCAACGGAAAGAGCTCAACTCAAAGTAGCTTAAGCAAAGCAGGAGACTTTATTGGCTCAAGGAATGAGGAAGTTCAGGTGTAAGTTTAATTGCGGGTAGTTCTGGATGCTGGTACTCAAATGTCATCATGGATTTCCCCACCTCTCTCTGTATCTTTTGGCTCTGAATGTTTCCGCTTCTCTCTGTTTCTTGGCCTCTTTTCCTCCAGTTATTGACAGGCTCAAGCACCCATCTAAAACGGTGAGCAACCATTTTCTCTGTTAGGTCACACTTGAAAGGTCCCAGGGAGTGACTTGGGACAGGTCAACTTGAGTCATTTTCACATACCTGAAGCTCTGTGCCCAGGGTGATGCTGCTTCATGATTGTCTGAGCTTGGGTAAGGTGCCATCCCTGTGCCTGAGGAGGAGGGCCGCCAGGGTTAGCACTGTCACAGAACTGCAGTGGAGTTGGTAGGAGGAATTCCCCCGAGGAACCAGGAGAAGGGGGTGGGAAAGGATGTCAGGCAGACAAAAGCTAGTGTTCTTAATTTTCCCTGCACTGCCTCTTAGCCTTTCCTGGAAATGTCTGCTAATGCTATCTCTTCTCTGCCCCCATGCCGGGGGTTAGGATGCCCACGATGCCACTGAATACTTCTGGCTGGCCCTGGCTGCAGCAGTCCTGCTGGGTGACGAGGAGCTGCAGGACATCATTAGGACCAGGCTGGACCACATCTGCCAGAGCCCCCTCTGGCATAGCAGCCCCTCTGGGCGCTCCTCAGAGAGGGCGCGGTGGCTGAGTGGCGGGGGCCTGGCCCTCTGAGGACAGCTGTCCCATCTCCGACCAGTTGCCATGGTCAGAAGCTACCTCTCTGCTCTAGGCTCTTAATCTGGGGGTGGGGTTCAAGTCATCACCTGGCCCAGCCTCTCATCTCAGAATGGGAAGAGCATAGTCCAGAGGGAGAGGGCTCATTCCAGATCACACATGGCATGGACGGTGGAGCAGGGATTAGGGGTCCTGGCTTCGTGTCTAGAACCTTTCCAGTAGACTGTGGCCCTTCCACACATACAGACCCTGAAATGCACCTTCTAGACACAGTTCTAGAGAAAATGAGACCCCTGCCCCTAGAAAAGCTGTCTCCTTCCCTCAGTGAAGAAATCAGGCATTGCACTGGAGAGAAGACCAGCCCACTGGACTTTGTTCCCTTCACTGACTTTTCTCAGGGAAAGACCCCTCCCCTTGCCAGCAGAGAAACTAGACATTTTTTTTTTTCTCTATTCAACCAGAGGGGGTGCCACTCCTCCTGTCACAGGGACTGGCAGGCGGGAATTCACCATGCTATTAGCGCAAAAGACACAGCCTCAGAATGGCCAGGTGGAATGCACAGGAGGTGAGGTCTGATGTGGAGGCACCATCTCCATCCTGCCCGGAGGCTCTGCTCCCTCATAACCTCCCATAAACCCAGGAGAAGGCTCCCAAGAGTCAAAGCCTAAAAATTGAGCACTAAGGAAGTTATGACGTAAATTACATGTAAATAGTGTATATTATTAAATATTGCTCATTTACATTTATTCACACATTTGTCTCCTTAATAAGAGGGAAGATGAAAACTAGTTAGTTTTGCATATTTTATTAATTATATATGAGTCACTAGGTCCGGCCCACACAGATAGCGAGGGAATTACCAAGGGTGTGGATGCCAGGAGGTGGGGAGAAGCTGCCTACCACAGTATATGAGTCCCTTGATGACGGAATCAGGAATTTGCGAAGGCAGTGAGCTCCAAGTATGGTCCACTGACTGGCTGGGCCAGCAACCTCAGCGTCACCTCTGAGATTGTTTGAAATGCGAATTTCAGGCTCCACCTAAGACCTCTGAAGCACAGTCTCTGGGGCCAAGGATCCCTGGCTTTGCCCTGTTTTCCAGGTGATTCTAATGCACACTGAGGCACAAGAAGCACTCCTCTGGAACCATGGTTCTCAGAGAATGTGAAAAGGAATCACCTGGGGAACTTGCAGAAAATGAACTTTCTGGTCACCCCAATAATTCTGATTCAGTAGGCCTGGGAGACACCCCAGGAACATGCATTATTAACGAGCATCTCGAATGACCCTGATGCTGGTGGTTCACTCTTGCTCGGAAATGTGGAAACATGTAAGATCTAGCTATAGGGATCGCCATCTGACCCCCAACAGCTTAGATTTACTGTTAAGACCCTTACTTTCTAGCTCCTTGGAGCAACCAGATGATTGGTGGTGTGGTGGGGTGGGATGGGGGTGGTGAGTTGAGTCAGTAGTGCACCTTCTAGTCACCAATGCTGTGTACACATTGGTACATCTTATTTTCTCTTCGGAGCTTGGTTGGTTGGTAAAATGCTCTCTACTCTATTCTTCACCAGAAAGGAAATGAAGTGACCTAGTCCACTACCACGTAAGATAGATGTGGTTTTGCTCCCACCACAAACCATAAAATCCCCAAGGGAGGGATGTTGAAGATGAGTCTAACCTCCCATGCAGAGTCCTTTCAACAACATTCCTGGGAGACCGACAGGGCACATGCATGCCAGAATGGTTACGAGTCTCGTGCTTGCAGAAGGCTTGCTTGGCTCTGGGACCCATGCCATGAACCATTCCCCATTTGTCTCAGGTTACAGACCCTCTCCCTTTTCCCGACTGACCTATTACTCTCCTCTGGCCAGATGCCAATTTCTGTCCCTCTGATAGTGTGCTTCCTATAACTGGTATTGGCTGGTGGGTGGAGAGTAAAGAGGGTCATTACCATACTTAATGTGATTTAATGTTTCATTTTAACATTACATTAAGATTTTTCTTGTCCCCAACAGCTACATCTTACTGTTGGCTCACATTGAGCTTATCATTTGAAGTCTCTTCTCACATGAGTTTCTGTTTGGCCAGATATTTCTCAATTTTTACAAGTATACATATATATATATATATATATACACACACACACACACACATAAATACATATACATATATACACATAAATACCTACACACATATCTATACATGTATGTATCTATACATGTATATATATACATAAATATACATATATACACATAAATACCTACACACACATATATCTATACATGTGTATATATTTAGGTGAAGGGCATTATATCTACCCATTTTATACTTCATTGGGGAATTTGGTTAAACTTTTCTGATTCTGTGTACTTTTTAAAATTGAATTATAGTTGATGTACAATGTTGTGTTACTTTCTGCTGTACAGCAAAGTGATTCAGTTACACACACATATTCTTTTAAAAACTCTTTTCCATTATGGTTTATCACAGGATATTGAATACAGTTCCCTGTGCTATACAGTAGTACCTTGTTGTTTATCCATTCTGTATATAGTGGTTTGCTTCTGCTAACTCCAGACTCTCAATCCACCCCTCTCCGAAACCCTCCCCCTTGGCAACCACAAGTCTGTTCTCTATGTCTGTGAGTCTGTTTCTGTTTTCTAGGTAGGTTCATTTGTGTCATATTTTAGATTCCACATATAAGCGATGATATCATATGATATTTGTCTTTCTCTGAGTCCATCCATGTTGCTGCAAATGACATTATTTCATTCCTTTTTATGGCTGAGTAGTATTCCATTGTGTATATGTACCACATCTTCTTTATCCATTCATCTGTTGCACATTTAAGTTGTTTCCATGTCTTGGCTATTGTGAATAGTGCTGCTATGAACATAGGGGTGCAGGTATCTTTTTGAATTGTAGTTTTGTTTCGATGTATGCCCAAGAATGGGATTGCTGGATCATACGGGATCAAAATGGGAACTCTATTTTTAGTTTTTTAAGGAACCTCCATACTGTTTCCCATGGTAGCTACACCAACTTAAATTCCCACCAACGGTGTAGGAGGGTTCCCTTTTCTCCACACCCTCTCTAGCATTTGTTATTTGTAAACTTTTTAATAATGGCCATTCTGCCTGGTATGAGGTGGTACCTCATTGTAGTTTTGATTTGCATTTCTCTAATAATTAGCTATGATGAGCATCTTTTCAGGTGCCTCTTGGCACCTGTATGTCTTCTTTGGAGAAATGTCTATTTAGGTCTTCTGCCCATTTTTCGATTGGGTTGGCTTTTTTTGTTGTTGTTGAGTTGTATGAGCTATTTTGGAAATTAAGCCCTTGTCAGTCACATCATTTGAAAATACTTTCTCCCAGTCTGTAGGTTGTTTTTTGTTTTCTTTCTCATTGCCTTTGCTGTACAAAAGCTTGTCAGTTTGATTAGGTCCCATTTTGTTTATTTTTGCTTTTATTTCTGTTGCCTTGGGAGACTGACTGAGAAAACATTGGTATGATTTATGTCAGAGAATGTTTTGCCTATGTTTTCTTCTAGGAGTTTTATGGTGTCATGTCTTATATTTAAGTCTTTAAGCATTTTGAGTTTATTTTTGTGTATGGTGTGAAGGTGTGTTCTAACTTCATTGATTTCAATGCAGCTGTCCAACTTTCCCAACACCACTTACTGAAGAGACTGTATTTTTTTCTATTGTATATTCTTGCCTCCTTTGTAAAAGAGTAATTGACTGTAGGTGTGTGGGTTTATTTCTGGGCTGTCTATTCTGTTCCATTGATCCGTGTCTGTTTTTGTGCCAGTACCACAGTGTTTCGATTACTGTAGCTTTCTAGTATTGCCTGAAGTCTGGGAGGATTATGTCTCCTGCTTTTGTTCTTTTTCCTCAGGATTGCTTTTGCAATTCTGGGTCCTTTATGGTTCCATATAAATTTTAGGATTGTTTGTTCTAGTTATGTGGAAAATGTCACGGGTCAACTGATAGGGATCTCATGAAATCTGTAGGTAGCTTTGGGTAGTATGGCCATTTTAACAATATTAATTCTTCCAGTCCAAGAGCGTGGGATATCTTTCCATTTCTTTGTGATTCTGTGCACTTTGGTTTTTACCTGTAAATCTGGTAAATTTGCCCTTAACCAGGTCAGTTATAAAAATGTTCAGCACATTTCCAAAGACAAGGATAAGGCTAGTTTTTAAAATGAGAAAAACATTGTGCTCTATCATTGAAATGACTACATCCTGTATGCAAATTACTCTGCTGAAATATTCTTTAAAAGTGTCTGAAAATTCCATTTTAAAAATGTGGTGAGGGCTTCCCTGGTGGCGCAGTGGTTGAGAGTCCGCCTGCTGATGCAGGGGACACGGGTTCGTGCCCCGGTCCAGGAAGATCCCACATGCCGCAGAGCGGCTGGGCCCGTGAGCCATGGCCGCTGAGCCTGTGCGTCCAGAGCCTGTGCTCCGCAATGGGAGAGGCCACAACAGTGAGAGGCCCGCGTACTGCAAAAAAAAAAAAAAAAAATGTGGTGAACTTTTCCTCCTGGAATCATGTTGATGCTGTTTTTCATGATCCACAGAGAGTGAGTGAAGTGGTGTTTGGGCCTGGTTTCTATTTAAACAGGTTTTATTATTCATAGGTAGTAGCCAAAGATGAATCAGTTACCCTCTTTTATCCTAATCCTCCCCCAAAACTTAGTGGCCTGCCTGGCTCTGGCTCCTTGCATCTAATCTAAATAAAGAACAGGAGGGAATTACAACATTGTGGAAAACCTGTAAGATGTTTTCTCAGCTTTCATTTACATTACTTCCCTATTCAGCCGGGCTAATGCTTTGAAATCTAATATTGCTTTTATCCTTTTCATATTTTCTTTTCCATTATTTAAGATGTCTTTATATTGTGTGTGTGTGTTTGCTTGTGCTTTGTAAGTAAAATGTAACTTATTTTTTAACGTCTTTATTGGAGTATAATTGCTTTACAGTGTTGCATTAGTTTCTGCTGTATAACAAAGTGAATCAGCTATATGTATACATATATCCCCATATCCCCTCCTTCTTGCATCTCCTTCCCACCCTCCTTATCCCACCCCTCTAGGTGGTTGCAAAGCATGGCGGTGATCTCCCTGTGCCATGCAGCTGCTTCCCACTAGCTATCTATTTTACATTTGGTAGTGTATATATGTCAATGCTACTCTCTCACTTCGTCCCAGCTTACCCTTCCCCCTCCCCGTGTCCTCAAGTCCATTCTCTATTTCTGCGCCTTTATTCCTGTCCTGCCCCTATGTTCTTCAGAACCTTTTTTTTTTATTTTTTAGATTCTATATATATGTGTTAACATACGGTATTTGTTTTCCTCTTTCTGACTTACTTCACTCTGTAGGACAGACTCTAGGTCCATCTACCTCACTACAAATAACTCAGTTTCGTTTCTTTTTATGGCTGAGTAATATTCCATTGTATATATGTGCCACATCTTTATCCATTCATCTGTTGATGAACACTTAGGTTGCTTCCATGTCCTGGCTATTGTAAACAGAGCTGCAGTGAACATTGTGGTACATGACTCTTTTTGAATTAAGGTTTTCTCAGGCTATATGCCCAGTAGTGGGATTGCTGGGTCATATAGTAGTTCTATTTTTAGTTTTTTAAGGAACCTCCATACTGTTCTCCATAGTGGCTGTATCAATTTACATTCCCACCAACAGTGCAAGAGGGTTCCCTTTTCTCCACACCTTCTCCAGCATTTATTGTTTGTAGATTTTTTGATGATGGCCATTCTGACCGGTGTGAGGTGATACCTCATTGTAGTTTTGATTTGCATTTCTCTGGAGCACAGGCTCCGGACGCGCAGGCTCAGCGGCCATGGCTCACGGGCCTAGCCGCTCCACAGCATGTGGGATCTTCCCGGACCGGGGCACGAACCCGTGTCCCCTGCATCAGCAAGCGGACTCTCAACCACTGCGCCACCAGGGAAGCCCTCATTGTAGTTTTGATTTGCATTTCTCTAATGATAGTGATGTTGAGCATCTTTCATGTGTTTGTTGATAATCTGTATATCTTCTTTGGAGAAATGTCTGTTTAGGTCTTCTGCCCATTTTTGGATTGGGTTGTTTGTTTTTTTGATATTGAGCTGAATGTAACTCTTTTGACAGAAGTTTATCTGGGGAAAGAAGTATATAGGGGTGGACGGTTTCAGAAATGAAGGGAGAAACAGTTCACCAGGGAGTGGGAAGACCTGGATCTTGGTCTTGAATTTGACATTAAATTATGATGTGACCCTTGGGCATGTCACTTAACCTCTATAAAACTTCAGATCTCTGATCTCTAATATAAGAAGTATGACCTCCTGCAGGTTCCTTTTCAGAAATTTCCAAGCTGGTTATTTCCAAGCCATATGAACAGGAAGAGAGACTTGTATCTGGAAGATGAAATCATGTTTTTATGGCCCAGTTGTTTTCTCTTCTTTTTTACAGGTGAGTAAACTGAAAAACAGAAAAGTAATTTTCTCCCTGCCACACAGGTAGTTGTGGCAAAGACAGCAGTACCCTGGGTCCAAGGACTTAGCTGCACAAATGATTCCTTCTGGGCGATTTTCACAGTTTTATGCATGCGTGCATACATGCACATTTGTGTGCACGTATGTGCACATGCATGTGCACACTTGCTTTTATCACCATATGTGCCACCTGAACAACCACTTACCAATTTTTTTCTAAATTGATTTACTTCCTTTACTCAATTTTATAAAGGATGACTGGTCTGTGCAGAAGAAAAACGTATTGCTTTCTAGAAAAAGAATTACATAAATAAAAACAAATATAGTGAAAACAAACAATGCACTAAATTCAAGCTAGATCCTGTTGCTTATGGCAAGTGCCCAGCCTAGGCTTGGTCTGGCATTATTTGAAAATAAAGAGATTAACATTTGGCAGGGAGTGTTGAAGACAAACTAACACAGCTCTCCTTGAGCAATCAGGAAAACAGAGCAAGCAGTGCAAACGACTGACCTCCTCACAGTGGAAGTCAGTGCTATTCAATGCCATGTCTGGCTGCACACTTCCCACTTCAGGGAAGCTGGGACTCCTTTGTATAAGAGGGAAGGGGCAGATATGAATATGGTCCAGGCTGGGAAGCACTGTGATGGGAGCTAATAACAGGGTGCAATGAGAATTCAGGGGAGAGGATTTAACCCAAGCATGGGAGCAAGAGCATCAGGGAGGGCTCCCTGGAGGAAGTGACATCTAAACTGAATCCTGAGAGAGAGAGATATCTACTTAATTCTACCTGCAGCCTGGGTGGGGTTCACAGACAGGGTATGTGTCAAGGAAGGTCCAGAGTGTGGAGAGGGCCTGGTGTTTTCTGAGAACAACAATGAGTTGAACAAAGCTGGAGCAGAGTCAGGGAGGTAAGGAAGGGAAGTGAGAGAAGACTCCGGAGAGGGGAGCTGGAGACAGATCCTGAGTGTGAGGGTGAGCCACGAAAAGGTTCTAAGCAGGTGAGAGAGCCATGCTCAGATTTGTGCTTTGGAAAGATGAATCTGGAAGCAGCCTGAGAACAGATTACAGAGCAGCAGGAGGGAAGGTGGGAGACCCATTAGCTGGATATTGCAACAACACACTCCAGCTTTTATTTGGATTTCACCAGTTTTTCCCCTCAAGTCCTTTTTGTGATGCAGGGTCCAGGGTACCACATTGCATTTAGCTGTTGCGTTTCCCTAGTCATCTCTGACCTGTGAGAGTCTCAGTCTTTCCTTGTTTTTCATGATCTTGACCTCCTTCCCTTTTGATAATTGCTCCCATTGGGATGTGTGGACAAGGGGAAGGGAAGAAGGAAAAATTAAAGAGGATGAGTCGTGCACTCACCAAGGTAACAGTTCCTAGTGGGGGCAAGGGAGTCAGGCATACGTGGGTTAGAATCTGTCTCTCATTAGCTGTGTGACCTTCAGCAAATTAATTAACTTCTCTGAGCCCAGTGTTGTAAGAATTGTATCAGCACACGTAAAAGTACTGAACACACTCAATGCCTGGCACATAGTGTAAACACTAGATGACCTGATAGATTTGTTTACCTTCTTTATTTCATAGATGAGGAAATGGCTGAGGCACATCTATCTTTGGGAGCAGGGCTTTACCTAAGGAAGAAAGAAGCCTGATCCAAGACTTAAATGAGGCTATTTTTAAAGCAAATTAATAAAATGGTTTATGTTCTAAAAAATGCCTACTATGACCCAACCATTAGTTTATTTATTTTAAAGTTAAGATATACTCTTTTCTATACTAGGTTTTATTTGCCACTTTGTAATTCAGTCATATTTTGTTTCTTTCTTGGTGTAAGTCCTGAAGTTCAGAAGTGCAGCCAGACTTAGAGCAGTGGCTGGGAACGCTGTCCTGCATTCAAGGGCACCTGGGTCTGAAGGTGGCTGAGTGACTGGGCAAGTTACTCTATACTCTTCAGCCTCAATTTTAACTCTGCTTCGAGTTTTACTTGAGACCTCAAGTATGGATGACTGGGTGTGAGCCCTCAATTCATGGTAGCTCTGATACTGAAGCAGGACTAAGTAGATTCTTAGTAAGTGTATCTGGTTCTGGGCTCCATATTTTAAGACAGGGGTGTGTGTTAGGGTTGCTGGTCTCTTGGGACCTTTACCTCTTGGTGAGACCTCTTGGTGGAGGCCTATCTCTTGGATGGGACAGCACATTTTTCCAAGTCTGTACTCCTCTGGTCCCCCAGCCCTAGTCAGTTATTTCAGAACTCAGGGGCATTAGAGGATGGAGGCTGCTGGCGGTCCCAGCTCTGAGAACATGCAGTCGGTTTACCTTCCTCCAAGGGGTGTAGTCTGCCCAGTGAAGCAGAGACATGTGGTTGCTTAGGGGCTGGGGAGGCTCTGCCCAGCTGTGATGTGTGATAGGGCAGAGGTGAGACCAAGGATACCTCAGTCACGGGGCTGCTCAGCTTTGTTTTCGGGAGAGACTGTGGAGGCAGGTGGGAGGGAAGGACACTGTGCTTTCAGAATTACTTTAGAGGTGAGAATGCCAGCTGCCGCTTCTAATGCTGTCTTGGATTCATTGCGCAGGGCATCAGGATAGCTCAAGGGGTGCATTCCCCCCCAGGTAAGCTTCTAGACAGGGTATGGGGTGGATGGCTGAGGTCTTCCTTCTCCATGAGAAATCAAGGGTTCCAGCAGGGGGCAGTAATGTCTCTCCTAAGTAGTATATCATTACCAAAGAGTGTGTTTAGGAGCTCTGGATCAGCCTACAGCAATGCCTTTCAAATTTTTTGTTTGTTTGTTTGTTTTGGTTTTTACTATGACACACAGTAAGAAATGCCTTTTACATTGTATCTCAGTAATCATATGCACAAATATACCTATAGTATCTGTTTGACAAAACACCATTTTGTGCTTACACCATGAAATGCACTTTGATCTATTCATTTTTAAAAACATTCTATTCTAATTAAAAAATATCCAGCTTATGACCTGCTAAATTGATTTCTAGATTCACTAATCTGCAGTTTGAAAAGCACTGACCTGGAGGGCTCTGGCTTTTGTTCTTTCATATATATCATTTGATGGGACAACTTTATTGAGACCAGAGAATGTGTACATATCAAAACAAAAATAACGGTTGAGATTTTTGAATGAACGTTATGCACTAGCCCCTATGCAAAACCTTTTTGAGAACTCACTCGTGTAATCCAACAACATTTTGAGGAAGATATTATTGTTTTTATCTCCATTGAGGTTTAGAAAATGGAAATGGCTTGCTTAAGTCCACAGTTAGTAAGTGGTCGAGGTGAGAGTTGAAGTCATGTCTCCCTGATGCTGGAACTAGGGTGCGAACCCATTACATTATACTGTGCGTCTCTATCAGGTGACACATCACTGGGACAGGTACCATCACTAATGTGATCATGAATAGAAGCAAGGTTAAAACTTGTTTCAGCAGCCTGGAATGTTAGGCTGAAATCAATATGGTGATTCTGGTGAGTCAAAAAATTAATTACTCTAGAACAGGATTGGAGAGAACTGATTTTCTAGGAGATGTTGAAAAAATATGAAGGTTATCACTGATCACAGACAAGTAACAGTCCAGAAGAAATGATAAACCATCTTTCCCAAATGGAAAATAAAAGGAGGAATAGAAAGTTTATAATGTCACAGTGGTGATAGATCAGAACAAATTATAAATTAGATTTTAAAGATTCCAGGTGAGGAGTGGGGTGAATTTGCAAGAGACCCCTAAGCCAATAGTAGAAGACTTTGGATACCTGAGCAAGTGAGGCAGCCAGGTGAATGGAGTTTTGTGCGGCTTGAATGGCAGCAGCAGAAGGGAGGTCACAGATGTGAGAGAATTACCTACTTTTGATATCATGGGAAAGCTGGTGGGGATACCATCATCCTCCAAATGTGTCTTGTGAAACAAATAACCAGGGAGAAGCCCATGCTTATGTTGAGATGTTTTAATTCTTATGCATAAACTGTGTTAGGAACAGGTTTTTTAACTGACTCACAATATTTAGAAATGCTTATCTATTTTCTTAACCTTCCATTTTATTTTTATTTGGGATTGCAAATTTTTGCCTATGCAAATTTTACCTATTGCAAATTCTTTATCTCTGGAAAGAATTTTTAAATAGGTGATCTCTTCTGTCTTTGATTCTAACATTTTAGATGTAGACTATGATATTTAAACCTAATGTATATGACTCTCAACTACTTTACCTTTCTTTCATGGGCCAAATATTATGTGTGAAGGTGACATTTTTGTTCTTGAACTTTCTTGTAAATTGAGAACTTTGATGTTTGTTCATCTGGGGATATATTGGACATCTGCTTCATAGAGATGCTCATAGGAACGCCCCTGACGTCTGCACATTGCCCCAGACATCAGTGACACTACTTACTTCTGCTTTCCTCCCCAGGGCAACTGCCAAGGGCCAGGCTGAAATAACAGCTGCATGGTAATCCCAGTGACCAAACAGCTAATTATTCATGAGATAAACAAAACAGACTTTTGTCTGTCCTAGAACATGTAGCTTTCGAACTCAAGTGGGTGGAGGGAAGGATAGCCAAACAGAGAGATGACTTGGAGGATTTGCATTTTTGGTTGTTTTAAAGTCCTAAGGGATTATTTAGATTTATAATCTGACCCTCTTCCAAGTCCTGTGGCATTCCTTTGTTTTCTTTCCAGTTAAAGTCTGTGTCTCCTTTTCTTTCTTCTTGTATCCTTAGATTAGACTCTCCCTCTTTCATGTGCTTGTAGATCCCTGTACTTTTGCATCAGGGCACTTGTCACAGTTTATAATTATACTGTCTGTTTGGCTTTTTAAAAAAATTCCTGTGCACCACCTAGATTGGAAGCTCCATGAGAGCAGAGACCTTGCCTGTGTCACTCACCTCTATATTCCCAGAGTGTTACCAGTGTCTGACACATGGTAGAAGCTCAATAAAGGTTTGATGAATGGGTTAATAAAGAAAAAATGAATGAATGAAACTTTTGATTCAGGTTGTGACCACTTCTCATCACTTATGAGAGGGAGAAGGTATTAAGACCGTAATCTACCTGCTTTTTGCTCACAAGAGACATAGGGAATTAGGTGATAAGGCTGCTCACACTCATAGCAGGTGCTCAGTAAAAGTTGATTGAGAATAATAAGCATAATTTTCATTTGTTGAGGATGAATTGCTATAGATGTGCTGGTCTCTTCCTAATTTTCAGTGAAGTACCAATTACAATAAGGGATAATCACAGTCTTTTGCTGAGTCCCTGCCCTGTGCTAGGCATGGTGCTAAGTAATACACCTATAGTATTTGACTTGATCCTCCTAATGACCCTACAAAGAACGTGTTATTATCCCCACTTTCCAGATGAAAGAATCTAGGCTCAAAGTAGTTAAGACACTTGCAGAGATTCAAAATCAGTTGTATCTGATCTGAAAATCAGTGCTTTCAATAACTATGTAATTCTGGTTTCACATTTTCTTTTTAGAACTTAGGATTTTGAAGAGAACAATTTTCCATGTGAACATTTGATGGTTCCCCTTTGTCTTGAGGGGAAGGAAACTCGGTATACACAAGCATTAATCCACCAAACATTACAAGAAATCCCTTCAGTCCTGAAAGTTCTTTGGAAGTAAGGGTGCCAGGGGACAGGTGATAATTTTAGGATATTTTGGGACCTGAGTGGGCAGAGTGTTTTTTCAGAATCCCAAGGCTCCTTCCTTGGTGAGTCATAAGTTGAGGCTGTGGTGAGATGTAGGACAAAAGACCTAGTGCCTGCTTTTGAGTATCTGTTGGTCTTCTTGGGTGAGACTGGATACGCATGTGAGAAGCTCTAGAAAGGAGAGTCTGAGTCAGGGATAGCTCCTGTGGGACAATGGAGACAGAGTCATCCATCTGTCTATCCATCCAACCAACCAACCAACCATCCAATATTCAACACCTCTTATGTGCTAGGTTCACGCTCCAGTGAGCAACGTAATCATGGTCCATGACCTCAAGGAGCGTATGGGCTCTTGGGTGGGCCAGGGTCCCAGATGTGTGGTCCCATTATATCACTGACTCCTTTTAATGGTCTCACCCCACCCAGGAAGTAACTGCATAGTATAATTGTTCATATAGAACACATGAGGAAACAAGTTCAGGGAGGTTAAGTAAGAAATTAACTCTTACTCAAAGTCCTGCAGGTGGAAAGTGGCAGTAAGGATACCAATCTAAGCCTCATCCGTACTGCAAGTATTGTATAAAACTGAAGCTAGATGTTTGCTAAATTTCATGGAACTTCAGCTAGATTGATCTTTTTCACCTGAACATCCTGCCCAGGATGAATGGTGGTACCATTGAACAATTCCACTGCTTATCAAATGTGTGATCTCAGAGAAGCTTTCAAGCTCTTGGTAAAATGAAGGTGATAATAGTACTTCTCTTGTGGGATTCTTGTGAGGATTAAGTGAGTTAATATATGTAAGTGTTTAGACTAGTGCCTGGCACATGTTATGTAAGTGGTGGCTATGTTGTGGTTCTCTTGACAGGTATTTGAGAAGAGTGTTTGTTTGTGTGAAGAAGATTGTGAATTCAGCTTTGGAACATGTAGAGCAAACACTTAGAGTTTGCATCCAACTGGATGTGAAACCAGTTTAATGTCCATATTGTGCACTTGACGTTATGCGCCATGAGGTCAGAGATTGTCTGGGTCACCCCTGTACCCACAGCACGACAACAGTGCCTGACACACAGAAGGTACTTGATATTGATTTATTGGATAAGTGAATGAATGAATATGTGAATGCATGGTAGGCATTATTTAGGATATAAGTTATACATGGATAAAATAATGAAATAACTAAGTACCCCCTCTGTCCCTCAGCGCGAAGGACACCAGCAGACATGAGATAGAGAGGTATGTGAGTGAGTGTGGGCTTCCTGCAGAGACTCCAAATGATGTATGGCCTCCAGGAAAAAGTAGGGTCATTCTCTTTCCAGTTCTTACATGAGCTGTCATGCCAGGGCCCTGAGATGTCCTGGGGCAGGGCTTCACGTTGCCCTGGAGTTCTCTGCCAGCGAAACTATGTTGCCAATCCTCATGAAAGTAAAGGATCTTTCTTCCTGTCCTTTGACTTCAAACTAGGGTCAAAGGCCTTAGGCTGGTGTAAAAATAAAGGCCCTGAGCCATTCTGCAGACAGCCCTCACTGTAAACACTGACCTTCCCTTCCTCTAGCCTGAAGCTTCCAGGTACTTCCCTGGGCCCATCATGACCTCACTTGGCCTAACGGCCTGGTGGCTGCAGCAGGTCCTGGTGGTCTTGTGGTAAGAGAATGAGGGGCTTCTGAGGGAAGTCAGAGGTAAGTGACAACTCTGAAAATGTGTGTATATGCATACTCAAGGTTATGATACGTTTTACTTTTATAAAGGATGTACAGTACCCAATTTACAAATAATAAAATATAAATGCTTTTATTGTAAATTTCATATAGCCAGTTGATTCTCAGAAAATGCATTCATTGATTTATTCGGAACTCTTGTATCTAGAGTCAACCATGGTTGCAATTGGATAACAAGAAGAGTTTTGACATGAATGTTCATTGAGATTTTCATTAACAAGTTAAGACGAAAGTGAAACAACAAAGAGGTTGGAAATCACTCATTTATCAATAGTGTGAATGACTTTTTTGCTGAATTCGAAAGAAAGAATATTGCCTCAGTTTTTTGTGCTCATTACCATGGAACAGATATAGACTTGACAGCTTTAAGTATAATCTGCATTATTAGCATTGCTTTCTTTTTTTTTTTTTTTTTTTTTTGCGGTACGTGGGCTTCTCACTGTTGTGGCCTCTCCTGTTGCAGAGCACAGGCTCCAGACATGCAGACTCAGCGGCCATTGCTCACGGGCCCAGCCGCTCCGCGGCATGTGGGATCTTCCCGGACCGGGGCACGAACCCGTGTCCCCTGCATCGGCAGGCGGACTCTCAACCACTGCACCACCAGGGAAGCCCCAGCATTGCTTTCTTAAATCTAAACAATCAACAGATCCATAAATTAAGTCTTGATTTGTAGCATTTTCAAATTTCTGTGATATAAATACTCCTACCTTGGCTGATTTCAAGCTGCTAATGTGATGTTGCTGAATATGGGGCTGGGAAAGATGTGCACACCACCATATAGTATCTACCATACACATATGATAGGTGTGAACAGCCTTAGTCGCAAATTCTACTAAACTAATTAGGAAGTGATGAGTTTTGAGTATTTATTACCTTTTTTAAGGTGATATATTTGATCATAAGTTTATATTCTTTATATAATTTAACTTTTAATAAAGGCTGTGTCTAATAACCAGCTCACCAAATTCCTGAAATTTAATAATTGGCTCTCAGGAGTGGGTTGAGCCAGCTCTAGCATGGCACTGACCCCAGCCTTGTCAAAGAAGACAAGGTTAACAGAGTGGGCAGGCATGAGGCCCAGAGGTCTGCCTAGCATTGGAGATGACCTGGGACACGTAACTCCTGGGACCACCAGAAAAGGACGACCAAGAGGAAAGAGACTCCTTCTTGTTCAGGAAGAAAAGTAAATTCTCCTGGAACCCCCTTGCATGTTTGAAGAAATTCTTCACTCACCCCACTCATAACATCTACTCCTTGGTGTTTCGCATCTTCATGGCCCTCGTAGGGTTAAAGCATGCCTAGAATAATATAGCCTGTGATAGTTGCTTGGCTTTTCAAGTGAGCTTTGCAAAGGCAGTGGTCATGTCAGTTTGTCTGCCTCATCAGAGCATTGCCTGCAGATGATTGCATCGTCACTTACAAAGCACAGCTGTAGGAATTTTTGACCTCCCTATACTGGCACTTTCCTTTTGACCTATGTTTAACGTGGCAGACATTTTGACCTCTGTCCTTTGGCACTGAGGATGCTTTGATTCCATGCTTATAACTACAAGCATTTAAAGCACCAACATGGTTGAATTTTTGTCAAGAAAGTATTTTTCTTAATTGTCTCATTAAGCCATTTTAATTTCAATATCAATGTTCAATATAGTGCAGTGAAACCATTTCTACTTTTTGTCATTTCTTATTTTATCAAAATCAATTCCTTTATGTGAATTTTTACAAGGCAGGCTTTATTTATCAATTGTGATTTATCTGTATCAAATGTAATCATATCAAATTTTAGCTTCTGCCAGAATGAATTTTCTATTGTGGCTTTATTTCTACTAAGTCCAGTTTTCTGGGTACACATTTGGTTGATCTGAACTTTGTCAGGACAATGTGATTCCTCTGTCAGTGTTCAGTCATTAACACATTTTGCTTTGTGTAGTTTAGCTGTTGTCAGTTTTATTTTGAACTGATTATTTTAAACAAAGTAATGAGATACAAATGCCCAGCCAACTTTAAGTATCTGTGGAGGCCAGGAGTGGAACCAGTATAGGCAGACTGGACTAGATATGAATGAAATGCCATGAGCTAAGTTTTCACCCATAGCAGACAAGCAGACAGGCAGATCAATGGTAGTTATCAATGACAAGAACTTTAGAGAAATGGCGCAATGCCATTTTGCATTAAACATGAAGCACGACGATTTCCTAAAACCACCCAAAGCTTGTGAGCTGTGCGTATAATCCCCACTAAGGCATCTCGACCATGGCAGGCCCTTGGTGCATGTTGGAGGGTATCAAGTTGAATCGGTATGATGTAGCCGAAGAGCCTGGGCTCTGGGCCACGTGATCTGGGGTCTGAACCCAGCTCTGTCACTCCTTGCTGTGTGTACTTGGGCAAGTCCATTTTCATCCCTAGGTGTCAATTTTATCAACTATCGAAACATGGGCTGGTCTCTAAAAGTTCATAGGCCTTCTTGAAAATCTGAAGAAATGTAAGACATCTGCTTTCAGAATTACACACACCCTCATTTTGCACATAACTTCAGAGAGTTCATGTACCCTTTAGTGGCTGCCCAAGGATAATGAGTTAAGAAAACCCAGCCCAGGTGATCTGTCAGGACCTGTCTGGGGTTGACATGCCAGTACCTAGGTAGGTGATGTATGTATACATCTGCCAGGTGATGCCCGAGAGCTGACACACACACTGTTGATGGAATAAAAATGGAGAAATCCTGAAAAGAAGGATCTGGAACCCTTACTATACATGACTGGTTCATTAGTATTTTCATTAATATTATTAAAGTTTAAGAGCATAGACCTGTGGGTTGAGCTGCTTGGGTTAAAATCTCAGCTCTGTGCAAGTTCTTAGGCAAAACACTTAACTAGTCTGGGCCTCAATTTCTGCATCTGTAATATGGGAATATTAATAACTTAATAGGGCTGTTGTGATTGAAACAGCTAGATACTAAATTGTTACTTCTTACTACATCTTAAATGAACCAATGCTCAGAGAATTTTATATCATAACAAGTGGTAATTGTTACAGTCCGTGGGCTTCAGAGACCATCTAGTTCAACTATTTCATTTTACCAAGGGAGGATCAGAAAAGGGAAGAGCCTTCCCCGAGGTCACCCAACTCACTGTAGTCAGTGTTGCTCCCTGAAACTACTCTTGGACACTGGGAAAAATGTAAACTAACCTGATGATCATCGGCATGCCGCTTTTCAAGGCAAGAGGAGGCACGTCTCCTCGGACCAGGTCCCATGTGATTCTGTGCTGTATTTGTAGAGTTGTCTGATGCCAGCTGTTTCTTGTGAGTGATTCAGGACAGTTTGGACATCAGTGGGTATGGGTTTTTTTTAACATCTTTATTGGAGTATAATTGCTTTACAGTGGTGTGTTAGTTTCTGCTGTATAACGAAGTGAATCAGCTATACATAAACATATATCCCCATATCCCCTCCCTCTTGCGTCACCCTCCCACTCTCCCTATCCACCCCTCTAGGTGGTCACAAAGCACCGAGCTGATCTCCCTGTGCTATGCGGCTGCTTCCCACTAGCAATCTGTTTTACATTTGGTAGTGTACATACGTCCATGACACTCTCTCACTTCGTCCCAGCTTACCCTTACCCTTCCGTGTGTCCTCAAGTCCATTCTCTATGTCTGTGTCTTTATTCCTGTCCTGCCCCTAGGTTCTTCAGAACCATTTATTTTTTCAGATTCCATATATATGTGTTAGCATACAGTATTTGTTTTTCTTTTTCTGACTTACTTCACTCGTATGACAGTCTCTAGGTCCATCCACCTCGCTACAAAAAACTCAATTTTGCTTCTTTTTATGGCTGAGTAATATTCCATTGTATATGTGTGTCACATCTTCTTTATCCATTCATCTGTCGATGGACACTTAGGTTGCTTCCATGTCCTGGCTATTGTAAATAGTGCTGCAATGAACATTGTGGTACATGACTCTTTTTGAATTATGTTTTTCTCAGGGTATATGCCCAGTAGTGGGATTTCTATTTGTAGTTTTTTAAGGAACCTCCATACTGTTCTCCATAGTGGCTGTATCAATTTACATTCCCACCAACAGTGCAAGAGGGTTCCCTTTTCTCCACACCCTCTCCAGCATTTACTGTTTGTAGATTCTTTGATGATGGCCATTCTGACTGGTGTGAGGTATGATGATACCTCCTTGTAGTTTTGATTTGCATTTCTCTAATGATTAGTGATGTTGTGCACCCTTTCATGTGTTTGTTAGCAATCAGTATATTTTCTTTGGAGAAATGTCTGTTTAGGTCTTCTGCCCATTTTTGCATTGGGTTGTTTGTTTTTTTGATATTGAGCTGCATGAGCTCTTTGTATATTTTGGAGATTAATCCTTTGTCAGTTGCTTCATTTGCAAATATTTTCTCCCATTATGAGGGTTGTCTTTTCGTCTTGTTTATGGTTTCCTTTGCTGTGCAAAAGCTTTGAAGTTTCATTAGGTCCCATTTGTTTATTTTTGTTTTTATTTCCATTTCTCTAGGAGGTGGGTCAAAAAGGATCTTGCTGTGATTTATGTCATAGAGTGTTCTGCCTATGTTTTCCTCTAAGAGTTTGATAGTGTCTGGCCTTACATTTAGGTTTTTAATCCATTTTGAGTTTATTTTTGTGTATGGTATTATGGAGTGTTCTAATTTCATTCTTTTACATGTAGCTGTCCAGTTTTCCCAGCACCACTTATTGAAGAGGCTGTCTTTTCTCCATTGTATATTCTTGCCTCCTTTATCAAAGGTTAGGTGACCATATGTGTGTGGGTTCATCTCTGGGCTTTCTATCCTTTTCCATTGATCTATATTTCTGGTTTTGTGCCAGTACCATACTGTCTTGATTACTGTAGCTTTGTAGCATAGTCTGAAGTCAGGGAGCCTGATTCCTGTAGCTCCGTTTTTCTTTCTCAAGATTACTTTGGCTATTCAGGGTCTTCTGTGTTTCCAGACAAGTTGTGCAATTTTTTGCTCTCGTTCTGTGAAAAATGCCATTGGTAGTTTGATAGGGATTGCGTTGAATCGGTAGATTGCTTTGGGTAGTATAGTCATTTTCACAATGTTGATTCTTCCAATCCAAGTACATCGTATATCTCTCCATCTGTTTGTGTCATCTTTAATTTCTTTCATCAGTGTCTTACAGTTTTCTGCATACAGGTCTTTTGTCTCCTTAGGTAGGTTTATTCCTAGGTATTTTATTCTTTTTGTTGCAGTGGTAAATGGGAGTGTTTCCTTAATTTCTCTTTCAGATTTTTCATCATTAATGTATAGGAATGCAAGAGATTTCTATGCATTAATTTTATATCCTGCTACTTTACCAAATTCATTGACTAGCTCTAGTAGTTTTCTGGTAGCATCTTTGGGATTCTCTATATATAGTATCATGTCATCTGCAAACAGTGACAGCTTTATTTCTTCTTTTCCAATTTGGATTCCTATTATTTCTTTTTCTTCTCTAACTGCTGTGGCTAAAACTTCCAAAACTATGTTGTGAGTGGTGAGAGTGGCCAACCTTGTTTTGTTCCTGATCTTAGTGGAAATGGTTTCAGTTTTTCACCACTGAGAACAATGCTGGCTGTGGGTTTGTCATATATGGCCTTTATTATGTTGAGGTAAGTTCCCTCTATGCCTACTTTATGGAGAGTTTTTATCATAAATGGGTGTTGAATTTTGTCAAAAGCTTCTTCTGCACCTATTGAGATCATCATATGGTTTTTCTCCGATTTGTTAATATGTTTTATCACATTGATTTATTTATGTGTATTGAGAAATCCTTGCACTCCTCAGATAAACCCCACTTGATCATGGTTCATGATCCTTTTAATGTGCTGTTGGAATGTGTTTGTTAGTATTTTGTTGACCTTTTTTGCATCTGTGTTCATCAGTGCTATTGGTCTGTAGTTTTCGTTTTTTGTGACATCTTTGTCTGGTTTTGGTATCAGGGTGATGGTGGCCTCGTAGAAGGAGTTTGGGAGTATTCCTCCCTCTGCTGTATTTTGGAAGAGTTTGAGAAGGATAGGTGTTAGCTCTTCTCTAAATGTTTGATAGAATTCACCTGTGAATCCATCTGGTCCTGGGCTTTTGTTTGTTGGAAGATTTTTAGTCACAGTTTCAATCAGTGCTTGTGATTGGTCTGTTTATATTTTCTGTTTCTTCCTGGTTCAGTCTCAGAAGGTTGTACTTTTCTAAGAATGTGTCCATTTCTTCCAGGTGGTCCATTTTATCGGCATGTAGTTGCTTGTAGTAATCTCTCATGATCTTTTGTAACTCTGCAGTGTTAGTTGTTACTTCTTTTTTGTTTCTAATTCTGTGGATTTGAGTCTTCTCCCTTTTTTTCCTTGATGAGTCTGGCTAGTGGTTTATCAATTTTGTTTATCTTCTCAAAGAACCAGCTTTTAGTTTTATTGATCTTAGCTATTGTTTCCTTCATTTGTTTTTCATTTATTTCTGATCTGATCTTGATGATTTCTTTCCTTCTGCTAACTTTGGGTTTTTTTTTTTCTTGTTTCTCTAATTGCTTTAGGTGTAAGGTTAGGTTGTTTATTTGAGATGTTTCTTGTTTCTTGAGGTAGGATTGTATTCCTATAAACTTCCCTCTTAGAACTGCTTTTGCTGCATCCCACAGGTTTCGGGTCATTGTGTTTTCAGTGTCATTTGTTTCTAGATTTTTTTTGATTTCCTCCTTGATTTCTTTAGTGATCTCTTGGTTATTTAGTGGTGTATTGTTTAGCCTCCACGTGTTTGTATTTTACACAGATTTTTCCTGTAAATGATACCTAGTCTCATAGCATTGTGGTCAGAAAAGATACTTGATATGATTTCAATTTTCTTAAATTTACCAAGGCTTGATTTGTGACCCAAGATATGATCTATCCTGGAGAATGTTCCATGAGCAGTAGAGAAAAATGTGTATTCTGTTGTTTTTGGATGGAATGTCCTATAAATATCAATTAAGTCCATCTTGTTTAATGTATCATTTAAAGCTTATTTTTCCTTATTTATTTTCATTTTGGATGATCTGTCCATTGGTGAAGGTGGGATGTTAAAGTCCCCTACTATGATTGTGTTACTGTCGATTTCCCCTTTTATGGCTGTTAGCATTTGCCTTATGTACTGAGGTGCTCCTATGTTGGGTGCATAAATGTATACAATTGTTATATCTTCTTTGACCAATCCCTTGATCATTATGTAGTGTCCTTCTTTGTCTCTTGTAATAGTCTTTATTTTAAAGTCTATTTTGTCTGATATGAGAATTGCTCCTCCAGGTTTCTTTTGATTTCCATTTACATGGAATATCTTTATCCATCCCCTCACTTTCAGTATGTATGCATCCCTAGGTCTGAGGTGGGTCTCTTGTAGACAGCATCTATATGCTGGGTCTTGTTTTTGTATCCATTCAACCAGTCTGTGTCTTTTGGTTGGAGGATTTAATCCATTTACATTTAAGGTAGTTATTGATATATGTGTTCCTATTACCATTTTCTTAATTGTTTTGGGTTTGTTGTTGTCTTTTCCTTTTCTTGTGTGTCCTGCCTAGAGAAGTTCCTTTAGCATTTGTTGTAAAGCTGGTTTGGTGGTGCTGAATTTTCTTAGCTTTTGCTTGTCTGTACAGGTTTTAATTTCTCTGTCGAATCTGAATGAGATCCTTGCTGGGTAGAGTAATCTTTGTTGTAGGTTTTTCTGTTTCCTCACTTTAAATATGTCCTGCCATTCCCTTCTGGCTTGCAGATTTTCTGCTGAAAGATCAGCTGTTAACTTTATGGGGATTCCCTTGTATTTTACTTGTTGCTTTTCCCTTGCTGCTTTTAATATTTTTTCTTTGTATTTAATTTTTGATGGTTTGGTTAATACGTGTCATGGCGTGTTTCTCCTTGAATTTATCCTGTATGGAACACTCTGTGCTTCCTGGACTTGATTGACTATTTCCTTTCCCTATTTAGGGAAGTTTTCAACTATAATGTCTTCAAATATTTTCTCAGTCCCTTTTTTTTCCTCTTCTTCTTCTGGGACCCCTATAATTCGAATGTTGTTGTGCTTAATGTTGTTCCAGAGGTCTCTGAGACTGTCCTCAATTCTTTTCATTCTGTTTTTTTTATTCTGCTCTGTGGTAGTTATTTCCACTATTTTATCTTCCAGGTCACTTATCCGTTCTCTGCCTCCCTTTTTCTGTTGTTGATTCCTTCTAGAGAATTTTTAATTTCACTTATTGTGTTGTTCATCATTGTTTGTTCGGTCTTTAGTTCTTCTAGGTCCTTGTTAAACCTTTCTTGTATTTTCTCCATTCTATTTCCAAGATTTTGGATCATCTTTACTATCATTACTCTGAATTGTTTTTCAGGTAGACTGCCTATTTCCTCTTCACTTGTTTGGTCTGGTGGGTTTTTACCATGCTCCTTCATATGCTGTGTATTTCTGTGTCTTCTCATTTTGCTTAACTTACTGTGTTTGGGATCTCCTTTTCACAGGCTGCACATTCCGTTCATACTTCCCATTGTTTTTGGTGTCTGCCCACAGTGGCTAAAGTTGGTTCAGTGGGTTGTGTAGGCTTCCTGGTGGAGGGGACTGGTGCCTGTGTTCTGGTGGATGAGGCTGGATCTTGTCTTTCTGCTGGGCAGGACCACGTCCAGTGGTGTGTTTTGGGGTGTCTGTGACCTTATGATTTTAGGCAGCCTCTCTGCTAATGGGTGGGGTTGTGTTCCTGTCTTTCTAGTTGTTTGGCATAGGATGTCCAGCACTGTAGCTTGCTGGTCATTGAGTGGAGCTGGGTCTTCACGTTGAGATGGAGATCTCTGAGAGAGCTTTCGCCATTTGATATTACATGGGGCCGGGAGGTCTCTGGTGGACCAAAGTCCTGTACTCAGCTCTCCCACCTCAGAGGCTGAGACCTGCTACCTGGCTGGAGCACCAAGATCGTGTCAGCCACGTGGCTCAGAAGAAAAAGGAGAAAACAAAGATAGAAAGAAAGAAAAATAAAATAAAATAAAATAAAATGAAATAAAGTTATTAAAATAAAAAATATATTGTTAAGAGTTTTTAAAAAAGCAATAAAGAAAAGAAAGAAAGAAAGAAGAGAGAAACCAAACCAAAAAACAAATCCACCAATGATAAGAAGTGCTAAAAACTATACTAAAAAAAGAAAAATAATGGAGAGACAGAACCCTAGGACAAATGGTAAAAGCAAAGCTATACAGACAAAATCACACCAAGAAGCACACACATACACACTCACAAAAGGAGAAAAATGAAAAAAATATATATATAGGGCTTCCCTGGTGGCGCAGTGGTTGGGAGTCCGCCTGCCAATGCAGGGGACGCGGGTTTGTGCCCCGGTCCAGGAGGATCCCACGTGCCGCGGAGCGGCTGGGTCCGTGGGCCATGGCCACTGAGTCTGCGCATCTGGAGCCTGTGCTCTGCGGTGGGAGAGGCCACAGTAGTGAGAGCCCCGCATACTGAAAAGAAAAAAATATATATATATATATATATATATAACAACACGGAAGAGAGCAACCAAATCAATAAACAATCTACCAATGATAATAAGCTCTAAATACTAAACTAAGATAAACATAAAACCAGAAACAAATTAGATGCAGAAAGGAAACCTCAATACTACAGTTGCTCCAAAAGTCCACCGCCTCAGTTTTGGGATGATTTGTTGTCTATTCAGGTGTTCCACAGATGCAGGGTACATCAAGTTGATTGTGGAGATTTAATCTGCTGCTCCTGAGGCTGCTGGGAGAGATTTCCCTTTCTCTTCTTTGTTCGCACAGCTCCTGGGGCTCAGCTTTGGATTTGGCCCCGCCTCTGCGTGTAGGTCGCCTGCGGGCGTCTGTTTCCCCCCGCCCCCAGACAGGACGCGGTTAAAGTAGCAGCTGATTCGGGGGCGCTGGCTCACGCAGGCCAGGGGGAGGGAGGGGTACGGAATGCGGGGCGAAACTGCGGTAGTGGAGGCCAGTGTGAAATTGCAACAGCCTGAGGCGCATCATGTTCTCCCAGGGAAGTGTCCCTGGATCACAGGACCCTGGCAGTGGCAGGCTGCACAGGCTTCTGGGAAGGGAGGTGCAGATAGTTACCTGTGCTTGCACACAGGCTTCTTGGTGGCTGCAGCAGCAGCCTTAGCATTTCATGCCCGTTTCTGGTGTCCACGCTGATAGCCGCGGCTTGTGCTGTTCTCTGGAGCTCGTTTAAGTGGTGCTCTGAATCCCCTTTCCTCACGCACCCTGAGACAATGGTCTCTTGCCTCTTCGGCAGTTCCAGACTTTTTCCCGGACTCCCACTCGGCTAGCTGTGGCGCACTAGTCACTTCAGGCTGTGTTCACGCAGGCAACCCCAGTCCTCTCCCTGGGATCCGACCTCAGAAGCCCGAGCCTCAGCTCCCAGCCCCCGCCCGCCCCAGCAGGTGAGCAGAGAAGCCTCTCGGGCTGGTGAGTGCCGGTCGGCACCGATCCTCCGTGCGGGAATCTCCCCGCTTTGCCCTCCGCACCCCTGTGGCTGCGCTCTCCCCCGCGGCTCCGACGCTTCCCCCCCACTCACCCCCCGTCTCTGCCAGTGAAGGGGCTTCCTAGTTTGTGGAAACTTTTCCTCCTTCACAGCTCCCACCCAGGGGTGCAGGTCCCATCTCTATTCTTTCATCTCTGTTTTTTCTTTTTTCTTTTACCCTAGCCAGGTACGTGGGGAGTTTCTTGCCTTTTTGGAGGTCTGAGGTCTCCTGCCAGCGTTCAGTAGGTGTTCGGTAGGAGCTGTTCCTCATGTAGATGTATTTTTGATGTATCTGTGGGGAGGAAGGTGATGTCCACGTCTTACTCCTCTGCCATCTTGAAGCTCCAGCCTGGGTATGATTTCTACAAAAGCAATTTGTAAGAGCCTCTGATTCTACCTGGAAATTAGTCACCCCAATTCTAATTACAAGACTTTTATGATCCCGGCTTCTGTGACTGGCCGCCCCTCCTAGTGCAGGCATTTCAACCACCCATATGCAACATCTGGGGGTTGCTTAATGTCACCACCACTCAAAGAACTGGAACTTCTGGGGGAAACCTTTCTGACCTAATCACCTTAGTATCAGACTCAAGCCAAAAACTAAGGTGGAAGCCCACCCAAGACACTTCTTTGTTCTGCTGGGCACTGGGCAATACAGGATGATCCCATGAAGACCGGGGTTAGCTTTGGTATTGAAGGAACTGTGGATTTTAGAACTGGTAATGGATTGTGTTGCTATTCTCTCAAAAGAAGTGGACTCCTTCCTCAGAGCCCAGCAAGGGGTGTACATTACCCAGACATGAGTACTTCACTGCCCTGCTGGTTTCAGCAGCTGGTAGGCGGTTGTAAGAACACTGGGCCCACTGCCAGCCCTGTGGGGTCAGGGCACCCAGCCTCTCCAAGCCTTGGTATCCTCATCTCCTCTATGGTATAACTGTTTTGAGAATTGAATATTAATAATAATTATAGATAACATTTTGAACACTTAATAACCGCAGTATTGTTAATAAGAGTATTTACCAAGGGCTTCCCATGTGTCTTGCACTGTGTCATGTGCTTCACAGGGGTGACCTCATTTAATCTTCAGAACCTGCTCTGGGGAGAAGTGTGGCCTGTCACCTGTAGAGATGAGGAAACAGGCTCGCAGAGGTTAAATGAGTTGCTCACAGCTGATGAGGGACAGACAGGGCGCTTGAACTCAGGGTAGTCTGACTCCCAACTCTCAGCATGTGTCCATCACGCTTTCTCACTGCCTCACATGTTCTCTGCCACATTCACTCTGTGTCAAGCCTTGCAGCGTCTTAAAGGCACTTATAATAAATACATTTATCCTCACACCAAACATGGTATGTGAGTGTGAAAGCTCACAGAGGAGAAAGAGTCCTCTATACGTTCTCATTTTTATCCCACGTGAAGTTATCTGGCTTTCACAGTGAATGTCCCTGGTGTTTTAAAGGGCCATAAAAGGAGGTTAGAAGGATTGCGGTCCTGAAAGGCCTATGGAAACTGTTGACAGATATTCACCAAGTAACTCTAATCTGGGTTTTAGAAAGTTAATTTTGTGTGAGACTTGGGTAGGAACTCAGGCTTGGAGTCAGACCAACTGTGCTCTGATACTTGGTAACTTTGGGACCTTGCAAACATGACTTAACTTATTTGCATCTCAGTTTTCTTATTTGGAAAAGGGGGTATTCTAGAATGTGCCTTACAGGGTTGCTCTGAAGATTGAAAGAGATAGTGTATTTTAAATTGCCCACAGCCTTGTACATAGAAAATATTCAATAAATAATAGCTATTATAAATTCTACCCTGGGTACTGTATAATAAATAACAGCAACTAATATTTACTGAGCACTTGCTGTGTATCAGGCATTGGGTTAAGCATTTGGCATGCATTGTCTCATTTCATGCTCAAAACAGCCTCGAGGGTAGGTACTATTAACATCTCCATTTTACTGATGCGAAGCCAGGGCTTGGAGAATTTCAATAATTTGCCTAAGATCTCACACTTCGTGAGTCACAGGGGTGGGGTTTGGACTTGGCTGGTCTGACCCCAGAGCCCATGTGCTTTGCCACCAGGCTGTCCTGATCACTTTTGCTCCTGACTTGGCTCCTTTGCAGTCTTGTCTACAGGTAAACCTAGTCATCCACTCACGTATCTTTTCAACTAATTGACAGTACGCCATAGTGTGTGTGTGTGTGTGTGTGTGTGTGTGTTTTGACAAAGGCCAGCTCACCTGAGAGAAGTATGAACATTTACTCATGAGGAAACTGAGGCTCAGTCACACATGTTTGCATTTCCAAAGAGGAACTGTTGATCATCTTAATATGAATATATTTTATTTACTTATTTTTTTAATATATTTTAAATGGCAAGTGTCCTAGAGGGAGAGAGGGACTACAAGTGTGACTAGAAATAGGAATAAGTTAGAGAAAAAGAACAAACAGAGCAACCCACTCCACCCCTGCACATTCCACCATGAAATCTCATTTGAGGCTGTCTCGGTTTCCCCAGGATGATTTGCCTGTGAGAGAATGCAGAGAAAACTGGTTTGAAGGGGACACAGATGGAATGAGAGGAAAGGTTGTTTGGAAATGACTCATGGAGGAAAAGCAGCCCCCACCCCATTCCACATGCATGCGCACCCACACCCACCCACCCACACACACACACACACACACGCACACACGCACACACACACACC
This sequence comes from Lipotes vexillifer, assembly GCF_000442215.2. Classification (NCBI taxonomy): domain Eukaryota; kingdom Metazoa; phylum Chordata; class Mammalia; order Artiodactyla; family Lipotidae; genus Lipotes; species Lipotes vexillifer. The sequence continues at coordinate 866,074 of NW_006772405.1, read as the reverse complement.
CACACACCCACACACACGCACGCACACACACCCACACAGCACACACGCGCACACACACCCACACACGCACGCACACACCCACACGCACGCACACGCACAGCACACACGCACGCACACACCCACACGCACACCCACACGCACGCGCACACGCGGGCACACACCCACACGCACACGCACACACCCACACACGCACAGCACACGCGCGCACACACGCACACGCACACACCCACACGCGCGCACACACACACACACGCACACATGTATACCACTCTCCTCCCCTCCAAAAACACACACGCACAGCACACGCGCGCACACACGCACACGCACACACCCACACGCACGCACACGCACAGCACACACGCACGCACACACCCACACGCACACCCACACGCACGCGCACACGCGGGCACACACCCACACGCACACGCACACACCCACACACGCACAGCACACGCGTGCACACACGCACACGCACACACCCACACGCGCGCACACACACACCCACACACACGCACAGCACACGCGCGCACACCCACACACACGCACACGCACGCACACACGACACGCGGGCACACACCCACACGCACACGCACACACCCACACACGCACAGCACACGCGCGCACACACGCACACGCACACACCCACACGCGCGCACACACACACACACGCACACATGTATACCACTCTCCTCCCCTCCAAAAACACATTCTTTTCTGTTTTGTATCCCATTCTCTCCCCAATGCACATGGATTGATCCATAGGGACAGTTCCTAAGTATCCTGGTTGCTACTTGGTGCGTGCCAGATGCCTCTGAGTTTCAGGTTGTTGAACCTCTTGGGTCTCTGTGACTGCCTGTTGTGTCCCTGCCCAAAGTCCCCTGGATGGATAATCCCCAGCATCCACGCACTTGAAGGATGGGACAAAATCTTATCAGACAAGGTAACTACCAGTGCAATCTGGACAATATAGAATTCTGTCAACAACTGTACTAATATAAATAAGCAGTCTGAAAATGTCAACACTTTGCAATCTCCCAAACTCAGATTCAAGTCCTTCCCTCAGGGTGATCCCGAAGAATACATAATTCTTTTGGCCAAGCTATGGTTCCTGTTCAATGATTCAAAAACTGAGATGTGATTTCTGGATGTGTGGGAGTTCAGAGAGGTTCCCAGCTATGTTTCTCTTGCTTGAGAGGTGGACCTAAGTTCAGATCTCAGCTCAGGGTACTTAGTATCTGTGAAGATTTAGCAAATCACTAAACTTTTCTGAGCCATGGTTCTTTCAACTGTAAAGTGGGGATAATAACCTATATCACAAGGTTGTGAAATTAATGAGTTAATGTGTCTAAAGCACTTAGCACAGTGCCTGGAATATAGGAGAAACTACATTATGGGTATGTTTAAGCCTATAACTTAAAAAAAGACTCATAAATGGAATTCAATGACTCCAAAAGGAACCCAGTGAAATTTAAAGAAAATAAGTTACAAAACAATGACAGCAGCAAGTTCTTCCATGACCCAAGACGTTTGTTTTCTGTGTGTTGTGTGTATTGCTATGAATGTGTGGTTAAGGTTGTTTGTATTTCCATCATGTTTGTGTTCAGTAGGGCACAACTAGACCAGGTAAATCAGCATCCCAAATCCAAAGAAGAGAGCAAAGTTACTACCCTTGAAAATGAGTCACAGGGATTATGTTTTTTGAACCGTAAGAGTGAAGACATGACCTGACCTAGGGTTTTTATGCTCTTCTTTGGTGTGAGAGGCAGCTTGCAAGATGCAGATTTGATACAGTATTGTAATTTCCCCCAAATTCCTGTGATTTAATGGAAACATTATTTGAAATTGGGATGATTTTGAAAAACATGATTATAACAGCTATAGACCCATAATCACGGACATGTATTTGGAACCAAGCTTTTAAAACTAGTTTTGTAATATGTTTTTAAAACTCAACTTCATTGTTTCACATCCAGTGCAAACCTTTTCAAATTCAATAGGAAAAAAAGAATCCTAACTTCAAAATTTAATTTTGAAGTATTTAAAATGAACCCAGCTATTTGTAAACTGCTAGGAAGGGGCAGAGTCTTGCATAAATGATCATAAATGACTTGTGAGAGCAACTCAGGGTCATAGAAACTGGTAAAGGAATTTAAGGCAGTGTTTCAGTTACTTATTGTTGTATAACAAACCACACCAAAACTTTGTGACTTCAAACAACACCTTGTTATTTCTCTTGGCCCAGTGGGTCTACTGGGTTCACCTGGGAAGTTCTCTCTTGAGGTCTGTCATGTGGTTGCAGTCAGATGGTGGCTGTGGCTGGAGGAATCCAAAGACCCGACTGGGCTGGGCATCCATGACGGCCGACTCGCAAGCTGGTGGTGGATGCCAGTTGTTAGCTGGGAGCTCAGCTGTAGCTGTGGTCAACTGGAGTGCTGAGACGTGGCCTTTCCATGGGGCTTGGGCTTCTTACAGCATGGTGGCTAGGATCCAAGAGAGCATTCCAGGAACTAGCATGCCAGTAGATTAAAGTGGGAGCCACGAGACCTCTTATGACTTAGCTTTTTAAGTTACACAGTGTCACTTCTGCTGCATTCTGTTGGTTGTACAGGTCTGGCTTAGATTTGGTATGGGGAGGTACTGCTCGCTGGCATGAATACTGGGGTGTGTGGCTCATTGGTGGACATCTTTGAAGATGAGATACTAAAGGGGCTTTATGAGACCAGATGGCATTCCCATGTAGGGGAGGACTTTTGAAAATTACTTTCATTTCCATGGAGAAAAGAGAAAGATGCTTTGTTGCCTGCTTTTCATAAAATCCAGCCGATTTCCTTGAATCTTCCATCATGGAGCTCCTAGCACACGTGCATAGGTTTTTATTATCTAGTGAGGCTGGAAGAAATCAACCTTATCTCTAAGAGATGCAGGAATGATAATAGACAAGTCACCTTCTCTGCCCCCATATTGGGCAGGCATGACTCTGCCCCTGGCCAGAGGCAGGTTCAAAAGCAACCTCAGGCTTTTCTTGTGGGCATCTGGAGGAGCGGTGGAAGTGGAGATGGGTTCACCTTTAAGTGCACTGGGTATAAAAATTTACTTGGGCCACAGAGTGATTTTTAGATGAGAAAAACCATGTTCTAAAGAACCCCCTCAGTTTTGGGATGAGGTCTAGAATGAGGACGTGACTTGGTGACTCTTATATACTAGTTAGGTGGTGTGGGACTGACCAGGACTTTGTTCTAAGTCTTAATCTGATGCTCCTCACTGAATCACTCCACCACCTTCCTGGGAAGGTTTTCCTTTGTTTCTGTATTGGTTCCTGGGACCTAGTTTTTTTCAGAGTTTGTATGTAGTGAGGCTCTCAGAAAAGTACCATAAGTTAGCTTGAGTGGGAAACCCAGCCAAATACATGGGGTTCATATGAAATATGCCTGAGACCATGGATGTAAAGACCACACAGGTTTCCTCCGGGGTGGTGCTGGGAGCTGGAGGCCCAGTCTTATCTCTCCTGCAAGCTATGGGAGGGTTTCAACTTGGGTAAATAACTCCAGATTTATTCATGCACTCAGCAAATAGTTATTAGATTCCTTCTATGAGCCTAGCACCTTCCCAGGCTCTAGAAATAGACCAGTGAGCAAAATTCACCAAGTCCCTGACCTCCAGGGAGAGTATTCCTAAACATTCCCAGTGGTGGCAAATGGAACCAATCTTTGTTCAGAACAAATATTGTTGGCAGTTATGTATTTTTTTCCTCCACACAGATGAGTTATTTCTTTTAAAAAGTTAGACTAGTAAGATGATTGTGGAATGGATATAAAATAAAGAATTTCAAATCTGAGAATTAAGCACAAAGAATTCCCACGAAGGAGATTAGTTACTGAGTTAATTCTTCATTTTCCAAAATTATTTCATAAACAATAGCTCCCTGGCGTGGAACTGGAGTCTTTGAAAACTCTGCCTCTCCTCAGAATTCTTGATATGACCTCATCTTGTTGCATTGTTAAATAATCTCAACCCTTTTGGGTGTTAACTGATTTAACAAGTTAACACTCGATGCTGTTTAGACAATGTGTCCCTTACAGGAGCAAGACGGAGCAGGACTGGGCAATGACGGCATGGGAATGGGATTTAGGCCCCTTGAGTCTGGTTGCCTGAGCAACTCTCGTTCTCCCATTTGGCTTGCGATGCCTACAGGTCACCCAAACAAATGGCTTAAAAAGTTGTCGGAGAAGATATCTGTCATTTCGTCAAACCTGTTGTGAGCGTGAATGATTTGATTAATGTCCATTTTTCTAATCATCATTCAACAAACTTATTCAGGATCTACTATGTGCCGGGCAATGTAGCTAATGGAGGTTCCTACCGTGGCAGAATTTAACTTCCACTGGGGTAGAGAGAGAGTACAACAAATGGGTGAAGCTGGGAATTAGTACCAGGGGAAAGTAAGACATGTGATAGGGAGTGATTGGGGGTTAGCATAAGTTGGGTGGTTATTCCATTGCGGTGGGGACTAGCCTAAAGATTGGTTGTGTCTAGTTGCTGTTCGAACCAGCCTTTAGAAGAGGTTGTGCAGGATAATGAGGGCACTGGACACAGGGTCAGAAGTTCTGAATTCTCTAACTAACTTTGCACTTAGTAACTTTGTGTGATCTCAGTTTTTTAGGGCTTCCGTTTCTTCACTGACTATCGTTGAGTTAGGACTTGGTGGAAGATCTCGAAGGTTCTTTTAATTCTAACCTTTACAAATCACATTATCTGTGCTAACATTTGATAATCATATGATCCGTGCTAGTAAGTTTTAAGAATACCTGGGCTTGGTAAGATTGCCCATACAAAGCTAAACTTACTAGCAATGTCTGTTTTCTTATTAATGCTTAGTGTTTAACTGCTTTGTGATTCCAGAGCTCTTTCCCATAAATTTTTCTCTTGATCCTCACAAAAACCCTTTAGAGATGAAGAAATGAGTTTAAAGTAGCTAACTATGCTATTTCACATGGGCAGTAAACATGGGGTCTTTTGAACAGGGCCTAAATGAGAGACAGTTGGTTATGATTGGCTCAAAACAGCCCTACTCAAATGACAAGATTTCCTTCTTTTATAAGGCTGGATAATATTCCATTGTGTGTTTATACATGTATAATGTCACATTTTCTCTATCTATTCAGTTGGTGACAGACACTTAGGTTGTTTCCATACCTTGGCTCTTGTGACTAATGCTGCAACGACATAAAGAAAATCCTGCCATTGTCACAATATGGGTGAACCTGGAGGGTGTTAAGTAAGATAAGCCAGACACAGAAAGACAAATACTGCACGATGTCACTCATGTATGCAATCTAAAAAAGTCAGACTCTTAGGGGCAGAGAGGACAGTGGTTACTAGGGGATGGAAGCATGGGAAATGGGGAAATGTTGGTCAAAGTTTCATATATGCGGGATGGGTAAGTTCTGGAAATCTAATGTACAAGATGGTGACTATAATTAACAATGCTGTATTGTATACTTGAAATTTGCTAAGAGAATAGATCATAATTGTCGCCCTCCCCACATACACATATACAAAGAAAACTGTGAGGTGACTGATATGTTAATTAGCTTGATTGTAAATAGTTCACAATGTGTGTGTGTGTGTATATATATACACACATATGATAATCACGTTGCACAAAATTGTACATACAGTTTTTACTTGTCAATCATACCGCAAAAAAGCAAAAAAAAAAAAAAAAAGGAACAAAAAAAAACCTCAGCCCTACTCAAAGACGTTGAAGCAGTGACCTTTAATTTCCTTTCCCACATCAAGGTTCTGCATTTGTGTGTTTTTCTAAAACCACACTAGAGCTAGGACTCTGAGTCTCATGCCACAAAAATGATTGAGTGATATCTTTAGGTTACTCTGCTCTTACCAAGGACATGAAGTCCCTTAAGCCTTGATGGAGATATGACAATGTAGCTAAACCTAAATAAAATGACATTCCACTTAAAAAGGAAGGTGGCTACATTGCTGCTGGGAATGCAAAATGGAACAGCCACTTTGGAAAATGCTTTGACAATTTCTTATAAGTTAAACATACACTTAACCCACATTTCTACTCCAAGGTATTTGTACTAGAGAAATGAAAACTTGTGCAGACAACAACGTGTGAAAAAAATGTTTATAGTGGCTTTATTCATAGCTGCCAAAACAGGAACCCAAATGTCCTTCCACTGGTGAATGGATAAATGAACTGTGGTACATAGACACAATGGAGTACTACTCAATAATAAAAAGGAGCAGATTCCTGATAGATTCAACAACTTGGATGAATCTCAAAAGCATTATGCTAATTGAAGGAAGTCAGATTCCAAAGGCTACTTAGTGTATGACTGCACTGATAGGACATTTTGGGAAACGATATGTCAGTTCAGAAAACAGATCTATGGTTGTAGGAGCTGGGAATGGGGGCAGGGATTGATTATCAAGGGACACAAGGGAATTGTTTGAAGTGATGGGACAGTTTTTTATCTTGATTGGGGTAGTGGTAACACAGCTGAATGCATTTGTCCAAACTCACAGAACTACGTAACTAAAAAGGATGAATTTGATTGTATGTAAATTATGCCTTCAAAACCTGAATGCCTCAAAAAAGTAGCAATATGTATTTTGTTTGTTTTGATTTTAACATGTTTTGAGTGAATAGCTTTCTGTCAGAAAAGCACCCCATTCTTATGCAGTGTCTATTTTTTGAGGATGTCAAATGGGGTCAGAATTAATAAAAGTTCCATCAAGAAGAATCCCAGTTAAACATATCAGCTTCCCCAAGTTGGGGGAAGCATGAAAGCCAGTTTAGAAATGATCAATGAGTAACCTTTCATTGCTTCAGTCTCCAGACTCACTTCTTATCCTCTGTTTTGCAAACTTTTCAAATGCTACCTCTGTAATCCATTGTGCTTTTAGCATCATTGCTCATTTTGACCAGATATAGATTGCAAACTGTTTGAGGTCAGAGAAGTGAGTGGAGCACAAGGCACGCCACGTCACGCGGGAAGAAGGTTTTCTCTTCAGACTGTGTTTTGAGGACAGGTACTAGGAAGAGATTTACTTGTGGCACCAAGTACAGTTCTTTGAGGGCAGGAACACCCACTAAACCTCTAGGCAGATATGGACATTTATCCTTCTGGGAACACATGCTGACAAATCCCTGCCCATATCCCAACCTGAAAGACCGAGGCTTGGGAAAAAAAATGAAACACTGCCCAGTCCAGGGTGAGGCAAAGGACCGAGTCAGGGGTTTCATCTTAGTCAAAAGGATACACTGTTTTACACATCTCTTTCTTCTCTCTCTTCTGCCATACCTTCCTCATGAGTCATGAGCCCAAATAGGGCCCTCAAGGTTCTTCTCAATATAGTTCTTCAGGCAGTCACTATCAATCTGCTGGGGCTGGTGTTTATATGCAGGTCCTTTTGACTGCAAGAAACAGAAGGTGAAATAAACTGGCTTAAATTATTTAAAAAAAAAAAAGAAAGAAAGAAAGAAAGAAATGTATTTGTCCATGAGACTTAAAAAACAACCAGGTTCCAGGAGCAGGTTGACAGTACCTCAAAGCTGTCGCCATCTCTTATTTCTGCTTTCCTCTATTCCCAAGCATCATGCAATTTCATCATGGTGACCAGCAGCTCCACATCTTATATCCCTCCTCCCCAAGTTTTGATAGTAACAGCAAAGTAAAGCATCTTATTTCACAATGCTTTGGACAAAAACCCTGGGTCTGATGATCACTGTGGCAGGGTAGAATTCCACTGTTTGGCCACCTGGGGACACCTGGACCTACGGATGAAGCACATGGGGAGGGGCAGAAACCCCCCAAGTAGGAAAGTAGAGTATTGTTACTGGAAGGGGAATGTGCAGTTTGGTGAGATGAAACCACTGTGTCTTACCTCATTTAAAATCTGATTACTCGGAGCACTTCGGCTCCCAGGTATGCAGAAGCAGGAAGAAGGGGGCTGCATTTGGTTTCCTAGAACATCCACCTGGGTAAACTGAGTCCCATGGTTCAGTATGCAATTGTGGGGCTGCTCCCACGCCACTGAATTTTTGGTTTCTTGGTGCTCCTTGCTCTCTGCCTCCTTCTGGGTCATCTTCTACTCAGGACCTGGCCTGTCCTGTCTACTGCCACATCTCAGGCCATAGTCATCTTCATGGCCAGGTAACCTTTGGCAGAGACAAGATGAGAGTTTCTCAAAAATCACTTTAAAAAGGCAATTAGAAAAAGGAAACCAGTGAAGCAAAGTGAAAGAAAATACAGTATTCAAAATGCCTTAATAGGACTTATTATACAGAGCATGTAGTTTAATTCAAATTAAGTAAAGCCTTGCCATCGAATAGATCCCAGAATGTCAGAGCAGTAAGGGACCTTTAAAGAGTTTCCAGTTTGGGACTTCCTGGTGGTGCAGTGGTTACGAATCCACCTGCCAATGTAGGGGACACGGGTTCAAGCCCTGGTCCAGGAAGATCCCACATGCTGTGGAGCACCTAAGCCCGTGTGCCACAACTACTGAACCTGTGCTATAGAGCCTGCGAGCCACAACCGTTGAGCCCATGTGCCACAACTACTGAAGCCCGCACACCTAGAGCCTGTGCTCTGCAACAAGAGAAGCCACTGCAGTGAGAAGCCCGCGCATCTCAACGAAGAGTAGCCCCCGCTCACCATAACTAGAGAAAGCCCGCGCCCAGCAACGAAAACCCAAAGCAGCCAAAAACTAAAGAAAGAAATAAAGAAATTTATTTTTAAAAAAAAGTTTCCAGTTCACCCTCATTATCTTATAGATGTGGGCACTGAAGCCTTGGGAGGGAACAGCTTCCCCAAAGTTAACATCAGCATCAATGTCAATGTCAATATCAATGTCAGAGCTGGCCCAGGACCCAGCATCTTTTTCTGGTCCAGTTCTTTTTTCAGACATGATGCTTCTGCTGCTCCAACCTCCTAAAATGATCTTTCATAAAGCCCAGATATGTTGAAACAGCTCATTTTTTTTTTTAGCAATCTCTATGCTAGCAAATATTTTTAAAGCAATTTATATGAACATATAATATGTTCTCATGGTTCCCAAATAAGAAATTAACAGGGAATGGCATAAAAAGCCTCTCCCTTTCCCCTGCCCCTGTTTCCCCCTATCTATGGGCAATGCTTTTTATTAGTTCCTTGTGTATTCTTCCAGGAATATTTTGTACATATATAAGCAATTTAGTGACATACTCTCCTTTTTTTGCTGTTTTTTGTTTTTGGCTGTGTTGGGTCTTCGTGGCTGCATGTGGGCTTTCTCTAGTTGTGGTGAGCAGGGGCTACTCTTTGTTGCAGTGTGCAGGCTTCTTACTGCAGTGGCTTCTCTTGTTGCGGAGCACAGGCTCTAGGTGCGCGGGCTTCAATAGTTGTGGCACGCGGGCTCTAGAGTGCAGGCTCAGTAGTTGTGGTGCACGGGCTTAGTTGCTCCGTGGCATGTGGGATCTTCCCGGACCAGGGATCGAACCTGTGTCCCCTGCATTGGCAGGCAGATTCTTATCCACTGCACCGCCACGGAAGCCAAACTCTTCATTTTTTTTTTTTTTCCAACTCTCCATTTTTTAAACACAAATTATAGCATGCTATATACTCTGCTTTTATTTTGCTTTTTACACTCAAGTTTTTATCTTGGAAAACTTTCCGTATGAGTATATAGAGAGCATCCTCATTCATCTTTACAGCTACAAAGTTTTCCATTGCACAATGGGGATCCTAGTTTATATAGCTTGTTCTCTAATGGTGTCACTTTTGATGGTTTTCACCATTTGACTATTATAAACAGCACTGCAGCAAATAACTTTTACACATGTCATTTCATGTGTTTGTCATTATATATTTAAGATAAATTCCACAAAAATGAAATAGTAGAATCTTAAGGGTATGTGCATTTGTTGTTTTGATAGATGTTGCCAAATGGCCCCCAATAATAGGATCCTATAATGTAGAGTCCTATAATTTTTGAGAGTGCCTCTTTCTCCAGGTCCTCTCCAGCACAGCCTGTTACCAAAATTTGTATCTTTGCATATTTGATAGTAGTAAGATGGTATCTCAACGTTTTAAAAGTCAAGCTATAGAAATATAAACATTAATAACCGAATCTCCCTTTCTCATTTCTTCTGAATCCGTTTTCCAGGATACTTTCTCTGATCACTTTGATGATAGGATCTCATTAGGTAACTTTTTTTTTTTTTACTCAAAATACATCATTAGCATTATTCAAAATGTACAGATCTGCTTCATTCATTCATACAGCAGTTATTTCCTGAGCATTTATCAGGTTTTAGGCCCTGGAGATAAAGCCCTAAACAAGACAGATACATTCCCTGTCATGTGGGGCTTGTATTCTGGTTGGGAAGACATGTGAAAATGGATAAACAAATAGACTATTACTTAAGAGAATGTTAAGTGCCCTGAAGAATACACAGTGTGACTTGGTAGAGGGGCTAACGTGGGGACACAGCCTGACCCACCCTCTGCCCCTAATATCATTAAGAACAAATAAGAAAACAGCTACTGAAGGAGCGAAATGCTCTCACAAACATATTACTGATAGTAGTGATGTCTTGTTTATTAGTTTTGGCCTGAACGGACCTGTTACTTTTGTATTATGTAGATAGAACTTTTAGATCAGCATTAAGACTGCTCCGGAGGTGCTGAGCTAGAGACAGAAAAAGCCTTTCCAGTTCCCCTAATGGGCTGGTGCTAAAAACACAAAGGTCAGTCTAATTCCCAAGGACATGAGCCGAACTCAGTTAAAAGAAAATGATCTCTTCCCTTTCACTGAGCAATAAACAACTCATTGTCTACTGCAGGTTTAGAAAATCCCATTTGGCTTTGGAGTCCAGCCCAGCGTTCATCACATGGATTAGGTAGTGGAAAGAGCCCTGCTCAGAAGATCAGGTACAGGGACCTGTGTTACTGATTCCTACCCCTTGCTGGACGTGTGACTTTGGACAAGGCTTAGCGGGAGACTTGAAGGCTTCTGGGCAGGTAGCTTGATTCCAAGCAGAGTCGCTTGCTGCAGTTCTGACTCTGACCTTTGCCGTGAGTCATGGTTCCCCCTTCAGAAACCAGCCAGATCCCCACCTTGGACTTCAGTCTGGCATAAGTCTTGTCTGTATTTAAGTCCCAGCTTCTCCCAGGCTGGGACCTTGTTTAGCCCCCACTTCTCTCTCCCCGAGCCTCTGGCCCTGTGACCTGCTCTTAGACCTCTCAGAATATTCTCTGGCCATTACCAGCTACCAGGCTTGTAGTTCCATGTCCCTGAGAGCTGGGGAGTGCCTGTCTCCACCTCATCTTGCTGGACCTCTATCAGGTTGCTCTTTCCCTGGCTAGCCCCCATCTCTGCATTTTGTCACACACCGCCTTCCCAGAGTGTTTTCCCACCACCTTCAGCTGCCCTCAACCTGAAAGCATGTCTGGTTTCTACCTTCTTCCCCTCTGGCTCATACCATGGCCAGAGTGAGAGGTTGCACTAAAGTAGTGGCTTCCACCCAACCTTTTCATTAGCAATAAAACTTACTTTACACATCAACTTTTAAGTGGAACCCCCAGACAGAAAACAAAACAAAACAAAAACTTGCTTAGGCTAATTAAATTTTCTTAAGAGAAACACATCAGTTTGCTGAACCCAGCAAGCACCAAAGGACCCTAGAATCCCTCAAAATTTAGCTCAAAATTCTGAACTAGGTGATCTAGTCTATCCCCTTCTACTTTGTAGGCAGCCTGCAAAATTCAGTGGCTTGCTCGGGTCACACAGTGAGACCCGCCAAATCCAGCTTCTAGAATGTGTTGCCCCCAAACAGAATGTGAATTCTACAGTTGAGAGAGTAGAGACGTTTGCTTCCCTGTGTTACTCCTGCGTCCTCGGTGTATAAGTGCAATGCATGGCTTGACTTGGGTACTTCCTCAGTAGTGGTGAAGGAATGAATGAGTCTTACCAAGGAGCTTTTATGTGCTCCCAGCCCTTAGCTCTCAGAATAGAGCTGTGAATAAGGCTGACCAACATGGTTCCTTCTTTTATGGAGCTCAGAGTTAAACAGGGACTTGAACCTGAAACCGATGATCACAGGGGGTTAATGAAAGAATTGCAACTGTCTGGCCTTTACAGGCAAGAGGACAGAAGCCAGGCAGACCTCAGAATGGCCCACTGGAGTGAAGTGGGGAAGGGGGGTGAAGGTGGGTCCTGACCCCTAGGCCCACCTGTCTCTTTCTCATGCCTTGTTTTGCCTCAGAGATCTGGCCTTCATCATCTTGTCTAAGAGTGTTGCTGAGGCCTGCCTAAGGGAAAGCAGTGACCTTAGCTGCTCAGCTGCAAGAGCCCTGCCAAACTCTGTCACAACTACAGTGAGGGCTGTCTCTGCCTAGAGCCCTGAGCTGGGCAGATACTGAGTCTCCACCCATCAGCTGTATGCTCTGTTCCCTAAGCCCTCCCACACCATCTTCCCAAGCTGTTCTTTCTGCCTGGGGTGGCTGTTTCTACCCCTCATTGCCCGTGAAAATCCTTTCCATACTTCAAGGTGAAGTTGAAATACCACCTCCTTCGGGGAGCCTGTCCTGATTACCACCCCCACTTCCTTACCCAGGAGGAAGTGATCACTCCCTCTTCTGGCCTCACATAGTGCCCAGTCTCTCTCTCCTGTTGCAGTGACAGAAGCAAATTATGGTGTGTATTAGATCATTTATCCATTTATTTCACAACTGTTTACTGAGCATCTACTATGGATGGGGGGGTTGTGGACAAGGTCCCTGCTTTCATAAAGTTTGCTTTCTTATAGGAGAATCAGGACAAAAAAGTGAATAAACAAATGAAATAGTTTCAGGTTGATAAGGGCTAAGAAAAAAATGCAGGACAGAGTGTTGGTGGTGGGGTGTGTGTATACTGGGTTAGACAGGTCAGTCAGGGACAGCCTTGCTGAGGAGGTGCAATTTGAGCTGAGCTATGAATGACAAGAAGCAGCCAGCTATGGAAAGAGCTAGAGGAAGGGCATTCCAGGTCGAGGGGAGAGCATGTGCCAAGACCCTGAGGCAGGCAAAAGCTTGGTGGGTTTGAAAAACAGAAAAAAGCCTAGTGTGGTGGCAATGAGTGGGATGAGAGAAGTAAGGAGGCGTCAGGGCAGGACCTGGGTCAGCTTGGGCCTCATGGGGTTGTTAAATATAAGAAACCACTGGACAATGGTAAGCAGGGGAGAGGTGAGAACTGACTAATGTCCATTCATTCATTCATTCAGTCATGATACATGCCTCCCTTGTGATGACACAGAAGGAGGTGCTGAGAACACAGGGACCAGAGATGCTGCCTGCCCTCTAGTTGTGCAGATGGAACAGAGGGGCCTCCCCTGAGTAAAGTCATCCTAAGCTCAGGGTCTGGTTTTTCGTTTTCTGCTTTGCTGATTCAGATACGTGATCTGCCAGGTTCCTCTTGTTCTTGTTATTGAGAGTATGGTACATGAGCCCCTGCTGCCATTACCCAGGAGTATGTTAGAAATACAGACTCCAGGGGCCCACCTAGACCCACTGACTCAGAATGTGTATCCCCCATCGATTTGTGCTTACATTAAAGTTTGAGGAGGACTCAATCCAATCAAGGTATGGAGTAATAGACTCTTACTAACCAAACTGAGAGGATGGTAATGAGTCAGATGCCAGCTTAACAATTCATAGCTACTAAACTCTTACATCAGTGCATCTCAAAACTTTAAAAGTGCATGCACATCACCTGGGAATCTTGTTAAAATGCAGATTCTGATTCAGTAGTTTTGGAATGGGACCCCACATCCTGTATGTCTCTCAAGCTTTAAGGTGATGCTGATGCTGTTGTTCTAAGGAGCACAGAGCTTCGCATGAACTGAATGAAGGGCGGGGAGGCCAAAGCCGGGTGAGGAGGGTAAGAGTGCTGTGAGCCAAGCTGGAGAGGCAGACAGGGGGTAGATCATGCTGCCTCTCTCTACATCTCCCACAATGTTCTTTTTAACGAATTTTTTTTTTTTTTTTTTTTTTTTTTTGCGGCACGCGGGCCTCTCCCTGTTGTGGCCTCTCCCATTGCGGAGCACAGGCTCTGGACGCACAGGCTCAGCGGCCATGGCTCACGGGCCCAGCCGCTCCGCGGCATGTGGGATCTTCCCGGACCGGGCATGACCCCGTGTCCCCTGCATCGGCAGGCAGACTCTCAACCACTGCACCACCAGGGAAGCCCCTCCCACAGTGTTTTGATAGTAACTCTGTGAAGTCCTTTCCATGTTGGAGCATAATCCAGGCATCAGGGACCTGGTTTTTTTCATGTCTGTAGCCCCAGCACAGTGTCTAGTTCATAGTCAGGATGCACTAAATGTAGATTGAATAAGGGCTGATTTGAGATAGGATGGAAAGTCTGAGAAACTGAGTCTGGCTGATGCAGCATGTCCGATGCAATCTTTGCCGGATCGGCACCCTCGGTACACTTCATTCCAACTAATTCTGGTAGCAACTGGGCGTATGCCCCAAATTTGAAAACAGCTCCAGAAAAAGCCCTGGCTCCGGTTGAGATAAACATAAATCACCATCTCTCGCAGATGGAGGCAGAGCTGGACAGGAGGTGTTCTGCAGACTGACATAAGTGGTTGGTCAAGACCTAATCAATTTCAAAATAGAAACTGTAAATGACATGAGAAGGAGGACAGGGGCATGGCCTCCCCAGGAAATCAGATAGGCTGGCAGGACAGCAAGCATTAGCAAAGAGGGAATCTGGCAGCTGAGCCTGGTAACTGGAAAAAAGTCAGACCCAACCAGGATGAGCAGGCGCCCAGGAGTGAGGGTCTGAGTCACCACTAGTGAAACATTAAGCCACACTCTGCTTTTCCTGCCTGCCTAGTGAAAACCATTTGCTCAAATCCTGTTCTATTTCAGGAAACATCAGCTGTATCATAGGAAGTCCTGCTCTTTCCACATTAGGAACAAGAGTCACTTCTCTTTGCTTTTGGATGCTCACACAACACTGGTCCTAGCGGGCACAAGGCTATTGTGCTGCTCACATAAAATAGATAGGTACAGTTGGCCCTGGGAGGTTAGGCAGTCAAGGAAAAGCTAAATTTCAGAGCTGTCACCATAAAGCATGGATTTCAGTCCCTCTGAGGAGCCTTAAAATATTCCCGTGCCAGCTTCCAAGGAAAGAGAACTGTCATATCCCCCTTTCCCTCTCTCCTGTCGTGTGAGAGGTGCTTTGAAACCCTGGCCTCATCTTCCCAGAAGAGAGTAGGGATGCTGGAATGCACCCTCCTTGACAAGCAGATGGCTACTGTGTCTCTGACATTGATGATTTTCTCTGGGACCATTGCCGAGAGCTGCTCTTTGAAGTGGGTTGGGGCCAGGCAAATTGCAAGTGACCTTCTCAGTGGGCGAGAGAGGATTTCCCCCTCCTCTATCTCCTGATTTAAAGTGTTACAGTCAATATGTGGTGAGGGCTACTGAGTACAGGATGCGCACACTGAGAGTGTTATAGGACGAAGTGTCCTTAAGGGGTGGGGCGGGGTATTTTTTCCCCACCGAATACATTATCATAGCAGGTTATCTAAGGACATAGAATGTTCAGAAGTTCCTACAAACTTTCTAGGTTTTATTTGGGATCTTGGTAGGTATTTCTACTAAAAGAACTTCTACAACACATGGAAAATAAGTGCATGGAGAAAAAAGAAAAAGAAAAACTTGATTTTTGCTAACGAGAGGGATCACCATGTCTGCCAGTTTGAGATGGATTTTGGTTTCTTCCCTCCAAAATTAAGGTGGATCAAGACTGGTCTTCAGTCGTGATGAAGAGCAAATGTAAGAATTTATTTAGTTGTTTGGTGATCTGCAGCCCACTGTAGCAGAGCATACCGGTCTGTGCAGAAACATAGGGAGCTGGGGTTTGGTATCAGCTCTGCCATTAAAGTGCTGTTCACCCTTGGTCTAGTCGCCACCCGTCTCTGGGCCCCAGCTCCCTCTGCAAAATAAGAGGGCTGGATTAGACATGATTTCCTAAATCCTGTGACTGATTATTATAATATTAAAAACAAATCACATAGTGGACAATTGTGCAGAATTTAATTCTCCTTTAATCCTCCTGATTAAGGAAAGGAGAACATCCCAGAGTAGTGTTAATATAGCTTTAACACCTTTTGAATACTTCCTGATCTTACTCTCTTACAAAGTGAGAGCTGACTTCAGGCACAGAGTCTTCCTAAGACTGCACGTATGTGTCTAGATGAGAATCTAATCACGTTGCTTTATTTTTGTTTCATTTATTTTTATGGTTACCTTTGTTTTTAAGACAAGTGATCCTGGTTTTCCATTTACAGCAATGATATATAGTTTTCTCCTAAAATAAAAGTATTTACGTAGATGAGAACATCTAAAGAAATCTATGAAGGTGATGTTGACATATGGCAAAAACTGTGAGGTTGGCTCTTGAATGGTTGCACATGGCAAAACCCATCTAGATGACCTCTAAGTGCCTTTCCAGCTCTTTGGGCCAGTGGATGTGAATGCCCCAGTTTCACCACAGAGCATACTTTGCTGGCCTCTAACTGTCTTAAATGTGTGCTTTGTGTGGTATGTGGCGTTTTGGCCACTGTATCCATTCAGTGGGTGGCACATGGTTGGACTTCACTAAATGATTCTGAAGGAATGAATGCATGTCTCAGGTGGAAAATACTGCACTGTGATATCTTTTCATGTTTAGGAGCAAAAGAGAAGGAACCCTCTGCATTTCAGACCCTGTGGAGTAGTGAACAGTCACAGGTGGGCACACACACAAACATGCTTTATGCTGTGAATGTTAACCTAAGTTGAATTTTTGTGATATCATTGACATTTGCAGAACATATGTAATACTATTTTTGTTTTTTAAATAAGTTGGCTCTTGACATCTTAGATCCTCTCTCAAAAAAGGCAAGGTTTAAATAATGAGTGAGTGAATAAGTAAATATATATATTTACCTTTTATTTTTGGTTTTCCTTGTTTTCAAATCTCATTGGCTCTCTGCTTGGAGTATTTTTAAATTGACTGGCTGGTACAAATTATGCTTTAAAAAAGTTTTGGAGGGGGCTATAGACCTGGTGTGTTTGCTGGGTTAGCGTTTGGGCGTACCACCGGGCTGCTTTGGCTGGATGACAACTTAAACACAACCACGCAGCTAGTCCTGCCAGGAGAGTCAATGGTGAGAAGATTCCACAGAAACATGTGTTGGCCTGGATGTCCCTGCCCCTGCAGGGGCATCTGAGTGGTCCAAGGGAGATCACTGGATTCAGGGGAGCCATCACTGACCCTCATCCATCTCTTTTTTCTGTTTCCTTCTCCCCTCAGAACTGTAGATGGTTCTGACTTTCAGTAGTTGTTGGGAAATACTGCCTCTGGAACCAGAGTTAGTGGAACAGAGAGCAGAGATTGGACTTTCTCATCAGCCCCACCTCATGTTTCAGGTGAAGACTTGTCCCTACACAGGGGAAGGAAAGGGGGTCTGAGATCATCTTTCAGATAGGGCCATCCCTGCTCTCTCAGCCCAGCTTCAGCCATCTGGTTTCATTTTTTAGCCTCTTCTGAGGGCAAAGGAACATAAAGGGTGAGGTAAATGGAAGCATTACATTATTGAAATGTAATGAAAAACTTTCTAGTTACTTAAGCAGCACAAATAGTTATTACAAAAAGAACAAAGTGATATACTCCACAGGGCTGTTGTGATGAATTGAAACGATGTGAATAAAGCATGGCAGCTGTGTCCCGCCCACTGGATGCACTCCATAAATAACACTTGTGATTATTATTTGACTTCTTCCACAGTAACTGGCTGCTAGTGGGTCTCAGTAGATGTTTGTTGAATCAACAAATGATGGAACTGGCTGCCTTAGAGGGAGGAAACTAGAGGTGTCCAAGCTGAAGATATATATTACCGAGTTATGGTATTGATACTTCCATCAAATATCAAAATAGAAATGGAAGTGAGCTCCAGTGCTTTAGATCTGTCACCCATCAGCCCAGTTGATGTACTTCAAGGCAAAGTGGCTTTGACTGGCCAGACAACTGCAGGATGACTTTCCAGGTACTCTCCCCTTTCCGTATAACTGATGTTAAAGTTAGCATGTGCCTCAAATTAAGCCAATATGTCTTCAGACACCAGAGTTTTGCAGCAGCCCTTTAAAAGGGCAAGAGTTGGGGGCAGTGAAGCAAGTAGGCATCCCCTTTCTGGCACGTGCTTTTAGAGTTTTTGAGGTTTGGTGTGAAGATCCAGGGAGGCTGCTCCTGACTTAGTGGAATATTAAGGAGGAGATAAGGTCTCAGAGTCATGTCTTCTGGTAGGAGTTTCTGTTTCTCTTTTTCTGCCCTAACAGTGTGATGAAACTAAGCTGCCAGAACTCAACACTTGACTCCGGTTGGCTGGATTTGAGGGGGATGGCATACAAGACATTACTGAAATAACAAAGAGAATAAAATCCATGTGAAAGGTTCTTTCTGGTCCCATACTAGATATTGTTGGACTCCCAATGGTATGGGCTGTCCTTGTGGTCAGTAAAATCTTTTAAAGTTCCCAAGCCAAATGGTCTCCACATTCAAAAGGTTGCCCAGGAGCCATGATTCTAAAGGGAAAAAAGTCTCAGTTAGAGGCAGTTGTTCAACGGGCATGTTGTGGAGGGCCTCTAGCTCCACAAGAAGCATAAGTTATCATGAAAGACGCAGACGGTTAATGGACAGCTTACTGTGTGCCAGGCAGCGTGCTCAGGCCTTTAAGTGGATTGTCTCTGTCAATCCTCTGAGCGGCCCTGAAGTGGGCATGTGATGGTAGATGCTCATTGTTTGTGGTCCAGACAGCGCGCCTACTGCCCAAGAGCCCTGATTTCCCTTTGGGAGTTAGTCTCAGTGTTTCTGGTCTTGTTGGAACGGTACATCAGCTGTCTCCCTCTCTCACTGTGGTGCCTGAGGTTTCTTCAAATCACACTGTGAAAGCAGGGGAGAGTCCAGTTGGAACTTCTCTCTTCCAGAACTTGGAATCCTGAGCTTATCATTTGAGAGCAGAAGATATCCTCAGGACTGGATTACAGCTCCAGTTCCTGGGCCAGATTTCCAGGTAACTTCTGCTCCTGTTCCGAGATTTTCCTAAGCCTTCTCTGCTCTTCCCTCTTGTGAGCTGCCCCATGCCCTCCAGTGAATTTGAGTTGTCTTGAGTTCAGGTCTGTTTACCTCCAGAGCCCAAGAACTGAACCATTATACAATATTGGACGGAACCTCTCTGTTTCCTTGCAGGCCAGAAGTTCTAAGGGGCTGTGATCCTGAAAGTCTGAGAGTGTACGATTCTAAAATGATATGGTTAATGCCTTTTCTGTGCTTTCAGAGCTGATCAGTGTTCATACCTGTAGGTCCTCCTCCCAAATCAGCTGTCGGTCTGAGCTGTCGGCTGAGTCAGCAGCAGGGTGGGTGTGTGAGGACTTTTAGACTCTAGCTCAGCTGATAGAACACATCCCTTTACTCATGCCGGCCTCTCCCCGCAGGCTCCCTGTACTCGGCCCTGCCTGCCCGGTCTGCTCGCTTGTCCACAGACCAGGGGTTTACAATCCCTTAGGATAAGTCTGCAGACCACACAGGAAAAATCCGAACTCGAGCAACAAGGGGAAGAAAAAAGGAGCTAGGATGCTTCTTTAAGAGTTTTTGCCCTGGTGGGATGAATTGGGAGATTGGGATTGACATATATACACCAATATGTATAAAATTGATAACTAACAAGAACCTGATCTATAAGAAAAAGAAAAGAAAAGAAAATTCAAATACTAAGAAAGTTTTTGCCCTGTTGACAATCCCCTGGGTGTCCCCAGGGGTGGTGAGCAGGGCCTCACGGCAGCTTCGAGAAAGACTTCACAATCTATTTGTGGAATGAAAGATTAGAAATGTTCTCCTGAATCACCACTAAGTAGATATAAACAGGTATTCATATTTAAGTGGCTACTCATTTCCTCAATGTATTCTTCACTCAACGAAGTAGACAATTTGAATTGTGTGAACAGATACATTTTTCCCATATGAGACTCAATAAATCTATTTTAATTTTGGACAAAAATTTAACCCAATTTTTCCTGAGTTGCCCTTTGCCAAAAAATATTGCTTACCATAGGGTGTCCTACAGGCTTCTTCAGTATAGGAGCATGCCTTCCTCCATCTGATCTAGGTGTAGTGGCTAGCATGGGACTTTTCAGACTTTTCTTTGGAATGGAATATTTGTTTTTAGTCATAGTTTTATGCAGGATTGTAATATATGAAACAGATAAGATGGAGCTTCTCTCTTGAAGTGACCCCTGACCTGTTGGCATCCCCTTTACTGTTCCTACCTGGGTCCCTAAGGCAGCTCTGAAGAATCATAGGTGTTGAGGAAGCCTTGGAAAACTACTGGCCCAGCACCTAATTTGAACTGAAGTGGGCACGGGGCTGAACAAGACCTGGGCTAGAAAGTTTGCATTGTTCTTTCTCTCTGTGTCTCTCTGTCTCTGTCTTGTTCTCCCTGTCTTCCTTTCCTCGTCCCAATAAGGCTGAGGGAATCAAGAGAGTGGTTTAGGGAGACTAGAAAGGCAGGCCAGTGTATCCTTTAAAGCTGAGGCTCCAGGCAGAAGGCGAAGTGCCGTGCTGGGCAAGAGGAAGCTTCCGGCAAATACTCAGGATGCCGCAGGTTTACAGAAACCGGTGAGAAAGGCAAAGATGTTAAGAATAGGTGAGGGAGGCAGCTAAAAGACAGCCGAGGACAGGGTGTCACACGCTGGGCTGTCTGCAGCCTGGAGTATTTAGGTGATGCCCAGGCTTCCTTAGAGCAGGGTCAGACACAGCATAAGGGCCTTTGTACCAGCAGGAAATGTGGCTGGTTTCTTTTGCTTTGCGTCTGTCCTGCTCGCCATGCTGTTAGGGGTTTTTGTCCTCTCTCTAAAGAATATACTCGTTATCGGAGTCTCTGAGTTAGTGTTCGGGGCAGTGAAAGTCAGAAACTGGCCAAGCTGACGTATCTATGATTTTATGGTTTGCAAAGTACCTTTCTATACATGACCTCATTGTTCCTCTGAGGTATGTAGGGAAGGTCCGTATGAGGAATGCTACGCAGCACCTGATGTCACAGAACACTGGAGATGCCACCACCATGAGAAAGCAGAGCATTAATGAGCTAGGAAGAGGAATAGAGTACAGGCAGGCTAATTGCCGTCTTTCCTGTGTGCAACCTTCCACATATGCTTGGCCAATGGGCAGGATGGTAGTGGTTATACATTCCATTCCCAATAGGTCAGAATGGCTTTGGGCTAAGTTTCCTAGATCATGTCACTCAAGTGTGTCATGTGTACTTGGTTGTCATAGCATGTTGTTCAAGAAGGATGATCTTCTAAGCCAAAGGTCACACACTGACTCTCCCTAATCTGTGTTGGCCCCCAGTTGGGTTTTGTTTGGTCTGCATCAGATTTAAATTTTTGAATTGGTTGCCAACACTAAAAAATTAGAAGATATAAATATCGGCATTTCTGGTTTTCTTGAAAAACTGGAGGATCTGACTAAATTGGTTTTTACAACTACCCTCTTTCCATGAGTTATGTGTTCTCCACACTTCCAGAGACCCCACCCAGCCTGCTTGCTTCTTTATGTGCCCCATGTAGCCCCATGCACATTCGAGTTTGAGACCCTTGGCCTAGGTTTTTGTCTTCTGTAACTTGCAATGTAGAACAGGGGTTGGCAGACTATGGCCTGTGAGCCAAATCTGGCCCTCCACATGTTTTTATAAATAGAGTTTTATTGGGACATATTGGACACAGTACTCAGAGTACAGCAGTTGCTAGAGAGACCATACTGTCTGCAAATCCTAAAATACTTTCTATCTGGCCCTACAGAAAACCTAGCTGAACCCTGATCTAGACCATGGTTGGAAGGTTGACTTTTCACTACAAAATGGCCCATCAAGTGTTTTCTAAACAAAAGTTTTCACCCCTCAGAGGAATTCTACCAGGGTTCTAAACTAACTTCATTTTCTTTCTTTCCAGACTTTATTTATAACCTACCAAACTGAGAGGGGAAATTGATGACCAGTTGTTCCCTGGGCCTGGGTTATTAGGAGGTCATGCAATGTCAGTTTTAGTGGCTGGGCCATGAGACAGTTGGCTTCCTTTCATTTTCCCCTCATCTGCCATGGCCATGGAAAAAGAACAGGACTACCTAGAATTACTGGCATACTGCTTTTCTGTAGACTCTAAATAGCGTTGCTGTTGCCATTATTATTTATGAGAATGACAGCTTACACATATGTAGTGGAAGGGATTAACTCTTCCACAGTATTCCTGCACTTTTTCTCACATTCACTTCTCAAGACTAACCTGCAAGGCAGGTCAGTTGCTCACTCAGCAGCTCTTCTTCCTTTCATCCCCCTTGCTATGGAGCCCAACCCTAGGTACTGACTGAAAATGCCAGAATCTTTGATTTTCTAGCCTTCTACAGTGGCTGGGATGATCACACGATCCTATTCTGGCTAATGACAGATAAGGGAAGTCTTCCTGGAGGCATCTGGGGAACGTTTTCCTTCCTCATAAGAAAGTGACATGTGCAAGAGAGATTTCCATGTCCCTTCCTTTCTGTTTCTGGGTGTGGCTTTGTGAAGATGTTATGCTTGGAGCTGCTGTAGCCATCTTGGGACATGAGGGGTAGCATCAGTGATATGTGGAGGGTGTCGGGAGCAAGAATGAGACGATCCTGAGTTCCTGGGACATCCTCGAGCCTGGAATCATTGTCTTCCAGATGGTTCTCATTATGAGAGATAGTAATAAGACTTTCTTGTTAAAGCCACTTTGGGTCAGATATTCTGTTATTATACAGCCCAAAGTATCTTAATTTGAATGATCAACTATTAACTCCAGTTTACATAATTTTTAAAAACCAGCAAAAATGTATATAGTTATTACTATGTGTTATGTACTGTTTTGAGTTCTAAATCGTGGCTCATTTAATCCTTATAATGACACTAGAAAATAGGTATTATTATCCCAATTTTATAGAAGCAAAAAATGACCCTCAATAAATGCGAATACTGCAAGAGGTCACATACCTGGTAAGAGGCAGAGCTGGGAATTAACCCAGTCTGGCTCAGGAGGCCATGGGCTTAATCACTATTCTGCACTCTCTCTCTAGAGGAAAGGAAATGGTTTGTTCCGTGGCACGTGACAAGTTATCTCACAGCATCTGGTGCAACCCTTAGCTTGGGACAGGCACTGGGACAGACCTTATACCCGTCTATCCTTATTACTCTCCAACTTCATCACCCATGAGCTTGTCACAGCCTGAATCTTAGTGGGTACTCAATCCTAGGACTGGATTTCAAGCCTCTTTGCTGATCACCTGCTGCTCATTCTTCCCTCCTCCCAGCTGCAGGCATCAAACCATTGCCAGCCCAGATAAGTGCAGGAGGGTACCCTGTGCCTTATATCCTAATGAGGGACATTACATGGTGGCCATGGATACTGGATTTGAAGTCAGGCAGAGTTCAGTTCAGTTATGGCTCTGCAACTTCTAGCTGTGTTACAATAGGAAAGTCCCTTCCCCTCTCTGAGCCTCAGTGTACCTTCTGTAAAATGGAGTAACAATGACTTATCCAATGAGGTTGTTTTGAGTATTAAAATGATGGGGGTATAAAATGCTTAACAGGGGCTTCCCTGGTGGCGCAGTTGTTAAGAATCCGCCTGCCAATGCAGGGGACACGGGTTTGAGCCCAGGTCTGGGAAGATCCCACATGCTGCAGAGCAACTAAACCCACGTGCCACAACTACTGAGCCTGCGCTCTAGAGCCTGTGAGCCACAACTACTGAAGCCCTCGCACCTAGAGCCCGGGCTCTGCAGCAAGAGAAGCCACCGCAGTGAGAAGCCAGTGCACAGCAACGAAGAGTAGCCCTGGCTCGACGCAACTAGAGAAAGCCCACATGCAGCAACGAAGACCCAGCACAGCCAAAAATAAATAAATTTAAAAAAAAAGTGTAACAAAATACCTGGCACCAAGTAATTACCCAGTTAACGGTAGATACTATTACTAGTAAGGTTGCTTTTTTATTCTTATTGTCATTATGTTTGAGGCCGTTTGTAGGCCAACGTGTCTGTATGAAGTGGGACTGAAATCCTGGGAGTAAGGGAGGGGGCTCACTGTGGTGATGACGTAGAAGTCAGGAGAGCAGGATGCTAGCCCAGTATTGTGATCTCAGGGACTCCCTTTCTCTCTCTGGGTTTATGCTTCCCCACCTGTCAAATGCGTGTATTGACAGGGCCTTTCCCAGCTCAGACAGGGCACACTGTGAGATGCACCAAACACAAAGGGCCTGCATTCTCTCCAGGACTCTGCACAGCTCAGGAGCAGTTACCATCCCTGAGAGTCCTGATTCACTTTTCTTGAAAATCAGCCAAAGTTCCCTATGGGTTTCCAACCCATCAGCCACTAGCATGACCAGTGCCCAGTGCCTGGCACGAGGTACAAGGTCAACAATTCTGAGTTGGATGAATGAATGACTCCATTGAGTGAGTGAGTGGCACCTGTGGCCCCTGAAGTTTGGGCCATTCGGTTTCTTGTAATATAAATATTTAGAATATGACCATTATTATGGTTTTTGGCAATGGTTAATCACTTACTCATGGTCATGGTGTTGAACCGAACCAAACTGTGAGCCAGCACCAGAATAAACTGCATTCAACTGCTAGCCTCAGAGCCAAAGGGAAAATGACTTTCCACTGACCCATGAGCCAGGTCTGATTTTGCAAAAAAAAATTTTACAAACAATCCAATATTTGGCAAACCCTATCAAACCAGATGCTTCCTTGCATTTTCTTCTAACCCCCTAAACTGGAACAAAATTAGACACCAGAGAATCCTTGTTTATATTATTGCACGATATATTCAAATAATAATAATGTTAGCTAACAGTTGCAGGGCAATTTGTGCTAAGTGCATTGTCTCATTTAGTCCTCAAACAAACCTATAAAGTAGGTACTATTTTTATTCTTCTTTTACAAGTGAGGAAAGTTCAACAGCTAAGTAACTTTTGCCAAGGTCGTATGGCTATTAGAAGGCATGGTGGACATTTGAACCCAGGTCCACTGGATTCCTCAGCATCATGACAGTACATTTAATGAGCATATGTTATGGGGCAGTCACAGGGCCGAGCATTTTGCATGCATATGCTCCATTAATCCCTACAGTAGTGCTGTCTGCAGTGTACCAGTATTAGCTCCATTTTAGAGATAAGGAAGCAGAGCTTTTGAGAGATTATGTAACCTGCCTGTAATCTGTGTGTGGCAGAGCCAAGCTATCTCTATACAATGGCAGAGTTCAGAAAACTCTGGGGGAGAGACTTTACTAAAGTCACACCATGAGTCAGTGGTTGAACTGGGATAGGGTTTCATTGAAGACTTTCCATTTACTGCTGGGAGGGTGTTGTTGCAGTAACAGTGGGAGGGGACCTGCCATATGGCAGATCCACCATGTCCCTTGCCCTAATGACAGGAAAGAGATCTCAGTGGATTAGATCATATGCTTTGGAGTCAAACAGACCTATATTCAAATCACAGCTCCCAAACTATCTTGCTGGGTGACCTTGGGAAATACCCTTTCTCTCTCTGAGCTTCTGCTTCCTCTTCTGCAAAGTGGAACAATAACCAGGCCTGCCTTCTGGGGTTGCTGGAGGAATAAATGAGAGAAGGCACCTAGAGTATCTGGCACAATGACCACCACACAGATAACGTGGAGTAGCTGTTGTTATTGTCACTGAAATGATCCACAAGCTGAAAGAGGTTTGAGAACTGCTGTTCCACATGGAGAAGCCCTGAAATCTGCTTCACAATGATGACATTATGGTGGGAAGGAGGCCCAGAAGCTGAAGAGTGTCTGACTCTATAAGAGATACACATGCGGTTGGGACACACGCACACATATGCACCTGCATCCCTGCACGTCTGGACACACATACCCTTGTGGCATATATGTGCACACACCCGTGTACGTATGCATATGCACACATCACACACAATATACATGACATGTATATGCTCATACATATGTGTGCACACATACCCACACACTACACCTATGGCTGTACATGTTCACGCATGTTTGCATGTACCCACACACGTGTGCATACACACACACCACATGTACACACAATCCCTCCCCTTCTTTACCTAGCTAACACCTACTCCTTTAGCTCTCAACCCAAAAGCCACAGCCTTGGGGCAGCTGCCCTGACCTCCCAGGTGAGGCCGGGCCGCTCAGGCTGTGCTCTCTGGGTACCAGGCATTTTTCCTCTTCAGTTTGTATCTTAATTGTCATTGAACAATTGTGTAATAAGTTGCTTAATCCTGGATTTCCTGCTAGAAGTAGCTCTGCAGAGGGCAGGGACAAAGTCTGACTGTTCTCCACTGATGGAAGCTCCTAACACAGCCTGGCACGTGGTAGGCTTTCGACAGATACATGCCATTGATTGAACAGAACCACCAGAGTCCCTTTTGCATGCAGTCTGCGGAATAGCTGATTCATCGTGGGCCACCTTGTATGGATTTTTTGCCTTGGGTCTATGATGGTTTGTAGGCTCACCCAGAGAGATCCAAGCCTCAGACTGCTGTGGAAGCTGGTAAGAACGAAAACTCAACTTTCAAATGCCTTCCTAGTCAACAGGAAAACAAGTGTCAGTGGTGGATGGACTGTTAAGAAATCTGAAAGGCAGACGGCTCCTTGTTGCTTCTCTCTCCGTTTTCCGCTGGGAGGTGAGGGGACTCCAGCAGTTGCCACAAGTAATAACGTTGATCAATCACTGCCGGGGCTGGGACAGAGCTGTTTTCTTTTTCTCAGGCCCGATGATAGCAGTAAGCGGGCCCCTATATACATAAAGAGGGCAGAGGACGATGGACTGATGGAATGAGAAATGCAGTGTTGGGAGGTTAGGGTAATTTATTTTCCTTTCTTTTTTGATTAAAGCAATAGTTCTGGGCACCTTCTAAGTGCCAGGCACTGTGCTAGCTGCTGGAGATACAGGAGAAAATGAGATGTATGTGGCTTTTGACCTCTGGGTACTCACGTCTGCTGGAGAGATGGACAAGGAAACAGGCAATCAAAATGCAGTGTGATCAGTGCTCCACTGGAGAAGTCAGAAAAGGGGCTCTAGGGAGGATGGGGATGGCTTCTGAGAGGAAGATCTCTGAGCTGAGACCTAGAGAATAGTACAGTTGGGCTAGGCTAGGAGAAGGGGAAAGAGGGGGGTGAGGGGGGTGGAGGGG
>NW_006772405.1:820357-838764 GCF_000442215.2 Lipotes vexillifer | reverse complement strand
AAAGAGTGGTGTGAGTGGAGAGAAGTGTTTGTGGGCAGGCCCCAAAGGGAGAGAGGGCACAGTACGCCAAGAGACAAGGCAGGAATTCAGTGTGGCAGTAGCCGGTGGGTCCTGGCGGGGGGGCCTGGGGGCAGGGTCCCATGGAATGCATAGTTTGTCCGTGTGGATTCTGAAGTCCCTGCCCCAGGGTGGTGGCAGATGGATCCTAGGACTGAGGTACTCGTAGGCTAGGAGACGACTGCTCTGGGGAGAAGTGGAGTCCATCAAAGGAGGCTGGAGCATCTGGGAGCAGTGAGCTCCGGCAGACCTGAGGATGCGGGATGTGGAAGAAGGAGATTTGCCATTCACTGGCTACATGACCCTCCGTTCTCTGGGCCTGTTTTTCACCTGTCAAGTGGACAGGGAGGCCTAGGTGACCTTCAGGTACCTTCCAGAAGCTGCTACCTAAGCTCTCGTCAGGGTGGATGAGCTGCATGGTGCCCCCGCCCCCTCCCATAGCAACTCTCTGCCTCACCTCCCATCCCCACAGCTCTTTCTTTCCTTCGGTGTCCACCCTGGCCGCCTGGACCTCATTTCCTCTATCACTGCTCAGACGCTGTGTCATACCAGCAACTCATGTCACATCTCTGGGCCTCAGTTTCCACACCGATGGGGAAGTGATGGGGGTGATAATACCACCTAGTTTTCCTCCTCATCTTGTGCCCTTCAGGCACAGGCCACCTGGCCTTCTCTCTCCAGCTCACAGAGCTATTTCTTGCCTAGAATTCTTTGCCTCTGCCTGCCCTCCTTCCCCTCCTCACTTTTCATGCTAAGTCTTCCTCCTCTTTCAGATCCAAGCTTAAGCTTGGTACCTTCAGAGAAGCCTTCCTCAAGGGGTTCCATCACTTGCTGTATTCCATATTAACACTCTGTATACTTCCTTCTTAACACTCGTCATAGTGGTGTGTGATTGCTGCATACCCCACTCCCCTTCTAAGATATACGGAGGGGCAGGGGATATATCTGACACCTGTCCTGGGTGTATATTAGGCCCTGGGTGATGAGTTGTTGAGTGGACAAATGAATATCTTAATGGATTTAATACACTTCATACATATGTAAGTTATTAATTATACTCAAGCCAGGAGTACAAACTTATTTAAACTCAGTTTTTCAGAAATCACCAGAAATGACATGTTCTAGCCACTAGAGGGCGATGTGAAACCATAAACCTGGGGTATGGGAGGTGGGGCCTCAGGGACCCCGGCCCCTTTATAAGTTGGTATAACATTCAGTCACTTTGTGTTCTATCCATACCCTGGACTCATTAAATAAAATTCAAAATATATATCAACCATTATGAGTCAGAAGGCTTGCCAGAGCCTGTTTGTTTGGTCCAATCCTGGACAGTAAGGCCTGAGGGACATTGAGGTCCCCCAGCCTTCACTGGTCCTATGGCACAGACTTGTTCCTGGCTGTGGGCAAACCCCTCTCTTTTGCAATATTCCTATTTTCTATTATGTAGGAGAGACCATTGTAACTCCTGTCTGTCCAACCATCCAATAAATATTTACTGACTTTCCACTATGTGCTGGGCACTGTGTTAGGTGCTAGAAACTCTGGTGTACAAAACAGGTCCCTGTCTCATGGAATCAATCCACTGTCAAGTTGGGAAGAGCAACACTGAGAAATCATGTATTGTTACAAACTGTGATTAGTGTGAATGAGAAAGTCAGAGCCTGTTAGGGACACCTGATTGTTTCTTTTTTAAAAAACTTATTTATTTATTTATTTTTGGCTGTGTTGGTTCTTCGTTTCTGTGCGTGGGCTTTCTCTAGTTGTGGCAAGCGGGGGCCACTCTTCATCGCGGCGCGTGGGCCTCTCACTGTCGTGGCCTCTCTTGTTGAGGAGCACAGGCTCCAGATGCACAGGCTCAGTAGTTGTGGCTCTCAGGCCTAGTTGCTCCGTGGCATGTGGGATCTTCCCAGACCGCGGCTCGAACCCGTGCCCCCTGCATTAGCAGGCAGATTCTCAACCACTGCGCCACCAGGGGAGCCCTGTTTCTTGAGCTCATTCTTGGAGGAAGGGCCGTTTAGCAGAAACCCAGAGGTTGAGCGGCCACCGGCAGAGGGATCAGAAGACCAAGCTTTTGCCCACAGGCCCATCCAGGCTGCCAGGTGCTGTTGGGCAAGTCCTTTCCCCTCTATGTCTTCTGTTCTCCCACCTGTATAATTACAGAAGCGTTTCAAGCCTAAGCTTTTGATTAGGAGGGGCTTGTACCTTAGATATTTGGGGTGCTCATGTGCACGGTTCTCAGTCCAGGAGCCTGGGGTCCAACTCTTGGGTGAAAAGGGGCGTCTGCATGGTGGCGTCCCATTGAGCAGTGGGCCAGGGGCTGAACGGCCAAGCTCTACAAGCTCTGGGGAAGCTTTGTTCAGGCATAGGAAGACTGCTGCCTTAAGACCTAGCACAGGGTCTCCCACTGTGGCTCAGACTGCCTGCTTCCAATCACCCGAGGAGCTGGCTACATATACAGATTCTTGGGCCTCCCCCCCAGAGATGGTGATAAGGCAGGTGTGGAGGAAGGCCCCAGAATCTGCATGTTAAGGAACTCTCCAGGTGATTCTGTCTGGGAATCGTTACCCTGGATCTTTCTGTAGAAAGGGTTTATGACACTCAATCTTCCAATTGGCTTTGATTTATGTTCTATTATGTGTATTACAGAAAAGTTATGGCTAAACTGAATTTTTGTTGTTCAGATTATATCCTCAATACACATAGGCATCTCACTTTAAAGAGTCAACCATTTGTGATATGAATTTTCACTCCAATGGAGTCTTTCATGTGTGTTAATTTCTGTGAAGATCACACCTATGTATGCTTCACAGACTAATTAAAAACACCAAGAATTTAGCTTTGTAGAAGACTTGCAGTCTTAATTTCCAAAAGGTGGGGCAGTGGGGAAGATTTGTAGCAAGGAGGAGGCAAAAATAATTAAATTTCAAAGCCTAGAGTTAAGCTCCTCCAGGTTAAAGCACTTATTTATTGTCAAATTTATAACCACTGCCCACCTGGGACAGGTGGGCCCTGGCCCAGGGTCCTCTGAAAACAGCTAAGAACCCGATGCCCTTGAATTTGCTATTGCTGAGGAGGCTACAGTCCCATGGCTCCCGCCTAGAACAACCATCTGTGGGATTAGGGAATGCTCTGATCCTCTCGCTCTGGGCTGAAGAAGGGCCCATGCAGAGATGTCTTGCATCATGCAAATGTCTTGGCTCTTGATAAGGAATATTTTAATCAGAATCTTTATCTCTTTGACTTGTTGCTTCAGTTCCTGGCTTGTCCATCAGACTTCCGGAATTTGTGGGGCCGTTGCAGCAGATGGCTAGGCTGGCCCTGAGCAGAGTTGAGGGCGGTGGTTCTCAGAGATGGGGCCACTCTCATGTGGCTGCCTCATCTGAGAGCTTGTGAGCATAGAGGATTAATAATGGAGATGGTGACCCAGTCAGTTTTGCCTGTCCCACGATGGCCAGAGATCTCTAAGGAAGAGATAAGGAGGTTATGAGGGCCAAGACAATGTAAATGAGAACAAAGGGAGCAGGTCTATTTAGGCTGGTGGCTACTCTAGGTCACACTGAATCAGCAGCCCAGGCTGTTGGATCAGAGACAACAATCAATTGGATTTAGGGCCCAAAGACCTCCTGTAATTTGCATTTATGCAGAGGGAGGAGATGGCATCTGGAGGGCCTGGGAAGACAAATGAAAACAGCATGAATGGGAGTAGATTAATGGAAGCCAGGACCCATGGAAGGGAAGAAGGGAAAAGGGATTGTTTCAAATGCTAGAGAGAGGCACTGCTTTTAATCATAATTCTTCACATGGGTTTGTTGACCTCTACACTTCATGCATACTTCATGTGTATGTGAATATTGTCCACTGTCTCTCCTTGGCTCCCCAACTAGTGCTGTAAGACAGGCGGGTCATTTCCATATTACTAATGAGGACACTGAGACCTGGAGACAGCTACTTAGTGGCCTGGCCAGAAGAAAGCCTGGGTCTTTGCACTCTTTGCCGAATGCCATTCTGTTAGTAGTTTCCCAAGTTTAGCCTTGATCAAATGATACAATGCAGGGAGCAATTTTGTAATAAGGATGAAGCTGACCCACTCTCTCAGATGCTCTCTCCTTGAGTTCCCACCATGGAACTCTGTTTAGAAGCCACCAGGTTCGCTGGTGCTTAGTGGCATAGGTCACCCAGAGCCACTGGCGCTCCTTGGCAGGGGAGGGGCACTGGCGTCCCGTTACACAAGGAAGGCCACGTACTTTAATCTGGTGAGGCCTGAAGGATCAGAAAGGGAAAGATAGGAAGAGGGATGGCTCAGAAGTAAATTGACAGTTGCAAAACGTGCTGCAGTGTCGTATCGGGAATTCACATTCAGTTGGTCATGGGATGAGCAGCAGAGTCTGTGGAGGGGAGTAGGTGGTCAGCTTGGGGCCTGAAGGAGGAGTGACAATGGTGCCTAGTTCAAGAACCTTGCCACCGGGAAAGAGAGCATAGGCCCTGGAGTCAGACAGACTCAAGTTCAATCCCTGCTCTGCCACTTTCTAGTTGTGTCCTTGGACCACACACATAATCTCTCTGACCCTTAATTTCCTCATTTGTAAAGTGGGAATAATAATGGATGTGGAGATTAGATGAAATCATGCTTAAGAAGCACTTAACACAATAGTAACCACTAAATAAATGTCAGTTGTGGTAATAATAGTTGTAACGAATAATGTGAATGGAGTGAATTATGTTGAATAATGTAGATTATATTGAATAACGTAAACATGCTTCTATCTCCTCCAGTTGATAGATTCTTCCCTTGATTTCAACCCTTCTGGGCTACCTTCTTAAGTCTCTTCTGCCTTTCTCACCCGAATTATTTTTAACTTTTTTTTTTCGGATTCCATTCACTGAAGAAAAAATTAACCTCATTCTGTGAATGAAGAAACTGAGTCTTGGAGACATAAGGTAACACTGTTAAGTAAGGTGACCAAGCTGATACATGTAGCAGTGCGCACTACCAATATCCTCAGCCATTGCCTCTTAGCAGGGAAGACGGACTTTCCTATGAATGACAGAGAAGCACAATCAGTGCCTCGACAGGGATGTGCAGAGGGAACTAGCCTAATGCAGAGAATCAGGAAGGCTTCCCTGGGAGTTAGCAGTGCTGCAAGGGATCAAGGTTTTTCACTGGCAGAATGCCAGAGCTGGAGGCCAGCGATTCCCAGAGGTAGTATGAGGAATGCTTTCAGGGATCTGGAATGTGAGAATTTAAAAAATTGTAATAATTATGTATTCACTATAAATTATTGATGCAAGCCTCTGTTTTTACATTTATGAAGTGATAGCGGATTTCCTTTTGAAATACATAAATATGTGTAAGGAACAATACTAGGTAAACATTAGCTGTGGTGCACATATATGGCAAAAATCATGATCCCAATAGTCTAATGTCTGAAGTTTGGGAAACTAATTTTGTACCACATTGTTTTTTTTAGAAGAGAAAAACTGAGACTCAGAGATACTAAACGACTTGCTTAATGTCACAGAGTGAGTTGGTGACTGAGCTTAGTCATATGAAAATGTGTTTCGTTTCTCCCAAATCCTAAAATAATAGGAAAAGTGATAGATCAAGTTTGAGATTCAGGAGACATTTTTGTGTGTGTGTGTGGTTTTATTTTATTTTATTTTATTATTATTTTTTTTACATCTTTATTAGAGTATAATTGCTTTACAATTGGTGTGTTAGTTTCTGCTTTATAACAAAGTGAATCAGTTATACATATACATATGTTCCCATATCTCTTCCCTCTTGCGTCTCCCTCCCTCCCACCCTCCCTATCCCACCCCTCCAGGCTGTCACAAAGCACCGAGCTGATCTCCCTGTGCTATGCGGCTGCTTCCCACTAGCTATCTGCCTTACGTTTGGTAGTGTATATATGTCCATGCCTCTCTCTCGCTTTGTCACCAGGAGACATTTGACAAACGATTCTCAGTTCTCCAGGCAGCCGATTCTCTGATTAGAGTTTTGCGGATGCTTTCCCTATTGTTGTTGTTGTTGCTTTTCAAATTAAATTCTTTTCCCAGTCTTTGTCTCCTGGATCCTCTGCAGTGATGGGTGGGCCCTGGCTTTCGAAGGAGGATTTGTGATCGAATCAATTTGCTTCTCTTGCCCCTGAATCATTAGGTTAAGTTCTGACTCTCAGCTGACCTTACCTGGAGATGGGGAGGGACAGACCTGGGATTTCAAGTCTGGATGGGGCTGCAGCCAAGCTAAACCTCTACTTTGGGGTGTGGCCTTGAGTTTAACCTCTTCCTCCCTGGGCTGCCTACCTCATGGGGCTGTTAGGAAGAGAACATGAGACCAAGTATTTGGAGGTGAAATGCCTGCCACTGAAGGGGCTGTTATGACCATTCGTGCACCCCCTGTCAGCAGAAGCAATGAGGCATGTGAACAGGTACCATCAACCATCCTGGCCAGCTGATTCCAGAGCACGGGCTGACCGAGGGCTGACCCTGCTCTGATGTGCTTGCATTTACTCAACAGTCAGACTGCCTTCTGAGAGGGAAAACCTGCTGCTCATAAAATAGTGTCAGAAACAGGATCTCATGTTGATTTTTACAGTCACCCTCAGAGTAATTATCATGACTGTTTTGGTAAGGAGGACACTAAAGCCGGGACCTGTGAAACAGATCTGTCCCAGGGTGACCAGGCTGGTGAGTGGTGACCTTGGGACCAGCCCACGGAATTTCTGGCCGCCAGACAGGGGCTCTTTCCTCATTACCTCCACTGCCACCACCCTTTCTGCACTGAGCTGGGAGGGTGGCAAAGGCAGGACCTGACCTTCAGCGGACTTGCCCATTTGTTTCTGCAGTTGTCATGAAGTGTCACGCGGTCCTCATTTTATGGATGGGAAACAGGCCTAGAGGGAGGAGAGAATGAGAAGAACTACCATTAATCTCTAATTGATTTCTAACCAAATTAGGAAAATCAGCTTTTCACATAAGTGGAGATGATTGTGACAGTTGTAGGCTGTATTCTTCATTAGGAGCTAGATTTCTAGAAGAATTTGGGCAGTTTGAATTCTTTGCCTCTAATATAGACCTTTCCAGCTTTTATCTGCTCATCCGATTATTGTCATTATTATATATATCTCTAGTAGTCAAGCTTCTCCAGAGAAATAGAAGCAGTAGGATGTATGTGTAATATATATATAATGGGTATATATATGTATAGAGAGAGTGTGTATATGTATAGATTGATTGATTGATTGATTGGTTGATTGATTTTAAGGCATTAGCTCATGTGATTTTGGAGGTTGCCAAGTCCAAAATCTGCAGGACAGTTCAGTAGGATGAAGACCCAGGGAAGAGTTGATGTTGCAGCTTGAGTCCCAAGGCTGTCTGGAGAAGTCTCTCTTTCGTGGGGGAGGACAGTCTTTTTCTGTTAAGTTCTTCAAGTGATTAGATGGGGCCCACCACTTTATGGGGCGTAATTTGCTTTATTCAAAGTCAACTGATTAAAATTTTAATTTAATCTAAAAATTACCTTCACGGCAATATCCAGCTGTGTTTGGCCAAATATCTGGGCAACTGTGGCTTAGCCAAGTTGACACATAAAATTAACCATCACAGTATGTAAACATATAATATGTGGGATAACATAAGCTAATATTTACTAACCATTTATTATGACCAGGCAACATTATCTCATTGAATAAGTCCTCCTAATGATTATAGTACAGTACCCTACACATAGATAGAAATAAATGGTGGTTTTAAAAATCAGAAGGCAATTCAGAGGTTAAGAAGGAGGGTTTTGGCACTGGGCAGACCTGAGTTCAAGTTCTAATTCTGCCAGCATCTAACTTGGGCCAATTACTTAATCTTTCCAAGTCTCTTTTTCCTCATCTGTAAAAAAGAATGAAAAATAGTACTTACTTGGGACCTCCCTGGTGGTGCAGTGGTTAAGAATCTGCCTGCCAATGCAGGCGACACATTTGAGCCCTGGTCCAGGAAGATCCCACATGCCGTGGAGCAACTAAGCCCGTGCACCACAACTTCTGAGCCCGTGTGCCACAACTACTGAAGCCTGTGTGCCTAGAGTCCATGCTCTGCAACAAGAGAAGCCACCGCAATGAGAAGCCCGCGCACCATAACAAAGAGTAGCCCCCGCTCACCGCAACTAGAGAAAAGCCTGCCCGCAGCCAAAAATAAATAAATAAATTTATTTTAAAAAAAATAGTACTTACTTCATCAACATGGCAGGGACTTGATAAACAGTTATCGACAAAATGAAGGTTGAAATAACCTCCAGGGTTATTATGAGAATTAAAGGAGATAATTTATCTAAAGCTCCTCACGTAGTACCTGGCACATGGTGAGAACACAATGAATTTAGCTTCCTTTATACTATGATTATTTTTCCTATTGACTTCTGCATACACAGAGTCATGGCTGGCAGCTGTTGGGATCCATCTAACAGGACTTGTAAGTTGTGGGTCCAGGAAGGTCTTGCCGCTAAAGGCCAGGCCAGAACAGAACAGAAATCTCCCTTGCCTGACTCAGAGGCTGGTTTCTCTTACTTGGCATAGTCCTTGGGGCGATCAGTTCTCCGCTGCTCCCAGAACTCCTTTCTCGGAGCTCTGGCTGTGACTGGGTTTGGCAGGGAGTGTTCTCCAGGTGATGTGGTCTGGAGCCGGATGAGCTTCCACATCTCTGCCAGCACACACTGCTCCTTGTTTGCAGCCAGGCCATCAGCCCTGTCACACAAAGCTCAGTTTACTGCCTCTCAATGGAAAATAGCTGCCTTCTCCTTCTAAGGGCTTTGACCTCCCTGCAGACACTCACTCTATCGATTAGGCTAATTGTTCTCATTTATTCTAAGGCAAATTGCACTATTTGCACTTGGAGTATAAGGACATCAGGAATACCACAAACCAGCATTGTGTTAACTAATGCATTCATCATTCAATAAAATATCGTAGTGCACTAAAGGCTGGAATCCCAGCTCTGATATTTACCAGCTGTGTGATCTTAGTAAAATTTCTTAATCTCTCTTATGTCTCAGTTTCTTCATCTGTAAAATGAGGACAATGTGAATGCCTACTCAGAAGGGTTATTAGGACATTTAAATGAGTATGTAAGACATGTAAATACATGCCTGATACATAGTAAGTGCTCAACAAATAGTAGCTATTACTATTATTATCATTACTACTGCTACTTCTAGCTCTACTTTGTGCCAACAACTCTACTGGGTGTCGTGGGAACAGCAGTGAACACAACACATTCTGTCCCTACCTTAGTGAAGTTTATATACTTGTGAGTAGGGGAGAAAAAGAATAAACAGGTCAAACAAACAACCCCCCCCCCCGCAGATGTGATTACAAATTGTGATAAGTGTCCTAAAGAAAACCAACAGGATGCTTTGACAGACACAGAGTGGGCTGGGGGAAACAACTTAGAGAAGCAGGTAGTGGAAGGTGTCACTGAGCTGCTACTAGTTAGGCTGAACTCGAAGGATGAGAAGGAGAGGGAAGAAAGGAACAGTAGGAATAAGGAAGAGCACGCATGAAAGCCTCGAGGCAGAAAGAACTTGGCGTGTTCATGAGAAAGGGAAAGGTCAGCGTAGCCAGAGGAAAAGAAAAGAGCGGCAGCGAACGCTGACAGAGCACTTGCTCTATGACAGTTGCTCTGGGGGTACTTCATGTATGTTTAGCCATCTAGCCCCCGTGCCCACCTGAGGAGGAGGAGTTGCTGTCACAGCCTGGATCAGGACCTGCTCGTGACAATCCACACATTCTCCTTGGCTTTTGGTGCCTGCAGCATTAAGCACAAACTCTTAGTTTGGCATTTCAGATGCTTCAAAACATATATACAATGGAATATTACTCAGCCATAAAAAGAAACGAAATTGAGCTATTTGTAATGAGGTGGATGGACCTAGAGTCTGTCATACAGAGTGAAGTAAGTCAGAAAGAGAAAGACAAATACTGTATGCTAACACATATATATGGAATTTAAGGGAAAAAAATGTCATGAAGAACCTAGGGGTAAGACAGGAATAAAGACACAGACCTACTAGAGAATGGACTTGAGGTTATGGGGAGGGGGAAGGGTAAGCTGTGACAAAGCGAGAGAGAGGCATGAACATATATACACTACCAAATGTAAGATAGATAGCTAGTGGGAATCAACCGCATAGCACAGCTCGGTGCTTTATGACAGCCTGGAGGGGTGGGATAGGGAGGGTGGGAGGGAGGGAGACGCAAGAGGGAAGAGATATGGGAACATATGTATATGTATAACTGATTCACTTTGTTATAAAGCAGAAACTAACACACCATTGTAAAGCAATTATACTCCAATAAAGATGTAAAAAACAAAATAAAACAAAACCAAAACAAAACCAAACAAAAAAACATAGCCCCAACATAACTTTCCAGTTTTATTTCCTTTTTTCATTTTGCTGTTCACCTTGCCCTTTCTACTTACGTAAGTAAACACACTTTCCTTGAGAAAATTTAAAATGATACAGGTAAATTTCAAGTTCCTTTTACCACTGTCTCCCCTTCCCTATCTTTAGCTCAGGTGGCCTCCCCAGAGGTGATACTGCATGCAGTTTGCTGTGAGTCCTTTCAGACATTTCTAAAATCTATAGATTTATGGTTACATCTAGTGAGTATATCAACATGTAGAAAATATATAGAATAGTTTTGTGTTTTTAATAAATAGAACAATTTATTGAATTGGTCTCACTGGATGATTGACTCATGCCTCCACAGTCCTTTGGTCAGAACCAACAGGAGGCTCCACCCAGCTCAAGGCAGTGTGCGCAGAGGTGGTGGGATGTGCCGGCATTATTATCTTCCCTTGTGCCTGGAAAGAAGAGAACTGAAAAGGGTGAGTACTAGAGGGTTCTACCACAGACAGTGATGTTTAAAATGTCCTTTGAAAAATAAATTTCCTGAAGGAAAAAGTGAAGTCATTAAAAAAATAAATTAAAGAATGGTATAGCAGTCTATAGGCATAGACTTACAGCAAAAATAGAGAAGGTGGTATGAGAGTGGACTTTGCAGCCTGGAAGATGTGTCATCCTGTGCTCCTGTGGAACTGTCAGATTTAGTGACGAAGGCTACAGGCATCATCCTGCAGAGCTCTTCAAGCCCACTGCTGCTGCCAGGTGCCCCCACCCAAGCTTTCCAGGATGTCCAGCCTGGAAAGATGCTGACCTCATGTCCCTTTCCCTCTCTGCTCAGAAACTTCAGTAACCCAAGCCACTCCCTGCAGTCCTCCTCCAGTTATCCAGCTTAAGACCCAGAGCCCCTCCCTAAAATGCCTGGAGACCTTGGCCCCAGGTAATGGCCTCTTGCTAGTCACCAGCATCCCCCCAACACGTGCTGACTCCTTCCCACCTAAATCTCCTACGGCTCCTGAAAATACTCTACTTTGAGGAGGGACCATGCTTTGAGGAGGATTGTGTGTTGTTTTGGCAGGGTTCTGTTTCGAGAAGTTTGGGAATGCAGCTAGAATGTGGAACAGCTGCAAGGGGAGGGGAGAGAGAGAAAGTGGAGGGTGGGAGGGTAGGGGGTGGGAAAGGTGGGGTCGTGGTGGTGGGAAAATCCTTGCTTCTCACTCTCAATTCTTCATATTTCTTCTCATTTTTCATATTTTAAAATAAGTGGTCACTTTGGACTGATGTCTGTCAAGCAGCACAAACGAGGCAACTTTGCAGGGACTAAAGGTGTGAGGACTGAAGCACCGTTTTTAGCATACAGCACCCAATAAGTGTTATCCCTTAGCATGAGTTATAATAAAACATCACACTTGATCCTCATAAGACCCTTGTGAGCAGAGCATATCAGGTACTCTCACAGCTGTTTTACAGACATGGAAACTGAAGCTGAGAGAGTTAAAATGACTAGAGTGAGGTTCTTTAGCAAATCTGTGACTAGGGTAAGGACAAGGTCTATGGACTTCCCATCCTATGCTCTTTAAGCTGATACCCTACCACTCTGCTTACCTTCTAGTCAATGATCAAAGAAAGATGCTTGTCTGGTTTTTTCGTTTGTTTTTTCACGTACATTAGAGGAAAAGACCCTTTAACCATTTTAGAAAGTCCTGTGGGCCTCACACTCAAAATATTCTGCTGAATTCCTAATGAACATACTCTGAGGTTTTCACCGGCTTCTCCCTTGTGTAAACATGCCGTGGCTCACCACTGAGGCAATATTATGCAGTCTGAAGCAATAATTAAATTGGAGCTTCTGTCCATCAACCCCAGTGTGTGCGGGTGGAGCCCTCCACTGAATTATACAGTCATAATTCCTCTTGGTGGGATTATATCTCTTTGGTGGAGTAACATGCGTTTATTTGACCATTTGTTTATATTCCACAACAGTTGCTGATATTCTTTGAGTGCTGAGAAACTGATACATCAAGATATTTTGAGCTGTTGTGTTGAGTGTTGGGGGATTTTAGAGGGTTTGGAAGATAGCATCCCTCTTCCCTGCCCAAGCTGAGGACTAACTGAGCATCAGGAAAATGAAGGTTAAGATGTCAGCATTATTACTGACTGAAGCTGGGCTGGGGGGCTGCTGCCTGGCTGTGGAGCCGAATGGGTGTGTGCTCATGCTTCTCACCGGTGCCTGGCAGGGCAGGGCCGCCAAAGGCTTCCCAGCAGGTGCAGAACTGGCCCCAAGCTTCCTGCATGGCCTCGAGCACAGGTCTACAGTGGTCTCCTTTCTGCTGCAGCCCGTCCCAGGAGAAGTGAGGATGCACCCAGAACCTCGAATCTCTTCTACGCTGACCAGTCAGAGAAATCCCCTCTTCCTCCTATGAGGAACACTGTGGGAAGAAAGACGGCAGGAGTGTTTTCAAGATGAAGTTCTTTTACGTGGAAATATGGGTGGTGAGGAAGATTTCCCTCTTAACAGTGAGAAAGGAGTGGAGGAATTTATTAGTTCCAGCCAGTTCTCTGGGAATTCTTCACAAGTTATAGACTAGGTAGCCTATCTACGTTGAAGAATGTTAGAATCTGGGTAAACTTGCATCTCGATTGTCTGTGTTTCAAAGGAAAAATGATTGAACTCTGCTGGTGATGGAACAGAGTCCAGTCTCTAGTTTGGCATCCCAGGCTAGAGCAGGCTGTGTTCACTGGAAGCAGACACAGGGATGGACTTTGGGGTGTTAGATGTTGATATAGGATCAGCACCTGTGAAAAGAAAGGGGAGGACACAGGAGTGGGCAGAGGAAGAAGTCAAAGCAGGCCCGACAAAGCCTCAGGTAACCGGGTGGGGAGCCTGGGAGTAAATGTTCCCCTTCAGCATCACCCCACAGTGAGCCAAAATACCCCGCCTCCCTCTGCTGCTGGTGGGGACTCAGGCCCGATGGCTCTCTGTAGCTGAGGCAGACCCTGTGGAGCTAACGGCTGGGCAGCAGGATCTGGGCAGCTTGTGTGCATGTCTGCCACAAAGGCCTTTCATTTCCAGGTCGCTGACTGTGCCTGCGGTCTCATTCTTTGCTACTGCCTACCTTTTTCTTGATACTTAAGTGAAGCCCAATTGCTTTACTTCCCACAAGCCCTCATGCCTCTGGTTGTCCTCTAGATAGATCATCCTTTCTGCTCTCTCATTCTCGTGTCTGTGACTCCACTTGGGTATCATTTCCTCTAGGAAGATTTCCCCGACCCCCAGGCTGGGCTGAGCACCACTCCACCGGTATTCATAGCATTCTCCTAGCACTTACCAAATGATATTATACTTTCTGTGGACAGACTTATCTCTGCCAGGTCTACGTTTGTCTACAGATTGTCTC
Source organism: Lipotes vexillifer (assembly GCF_000442215.2). Lineage (NCBI taxonomy): Eukaryota > Metazoa > Chordata > Mammalia > Artiodactyla > Lipotidae > Lipotes > Lipotes vexillifer. Next base: position 824,919 of record NW_006772405.1, on the reverse strand, counting down.
TTGTTCACCTTTGGACCTGGAGTTCCCAATAAGGTCCTGTTACACGGTAGGTGTTCAACAGACATCTGTCCTCTTATTCCACCCCCTGCCCCTCATGAGAGCCACGTCCTTGTCCAATGAACATTCGTTGAGCACTTTTGTGCAGCTGTGACAGGACGTCACAGAGCAGTGGCCCGCCTTCATTACTGTAGCCATGACAGTGTGCAGAGTAGAATCTTTTACGTTATCATTTTTTGGGAAATACTGTTTTTTTTAATCGGTCCCTATCTTCTCTTGCCAAAGTTGCTTCAACGCAGCATCTGGAAGCTGTGAAGGACTTGAGCAAATATTGCCAGGCACAGGGACAAGCCAGGCATTGGAGAATCTTTGAAATAATTTCTTAGGGGAGGAAGCCGCTAAGGTAAATTGCCCTTCTTGATTTGCTTTTATCTGTGCCAAAGAGGAATTACTCAGAGCTCTATGGAGATAAATGAATCCTAGATGATTAGATCTGTAAAGAGTTTCAGGGTGATGAGGTGGAGATGGGCATGGAGTTTGCAGAGTGCACGCAACCACACATTCCCCAAGAAAGAGGAAGAATAAGGAAGCTGGAGAAAGTTTGACATTGTCTCTCCCCTCAAGTCCAGTTCTCTGGGGATGGAAACTAGTCTCACGAAATGCTCAAGAAGAGCCTGAGAGGCCACAAGATGCAAACCCGCTCACCCCAGATGGGCATGGAAATGTGAAAACAAATGCTTTTTGGTCTGCTGGCTGAGCCACAGATCCTGCGCACAGGCAAGATCTGACAGGCAGAAGCGTATCAGGGGCTTCAAACCAGCCAAATGGGAAAAGGAAAGGCCCCTTCAATTGTTTGAGGGAGAACAGGAAGACTAAAGGCAATATTATCTTTCATCAGCCACTCCCTGTGGGGCAATGAGCTTTCCAAAGAGTACAGCCTCCTCTTAGCAGGGCAGGGAGGAGCCACCCCTTTCTTCACTAAAAAAGCCTGATTCTGACCAGATATCAAATCTGTGAGAACTGGAACTACTTGGGGTCCAATCAAAGCCAGTCACTGGGTTGACGTTGATTATCTCTCTGCTGTGTGTGTGTGTGTGTGTGTGTGTGTGTGTGTGTGTGTGTGTGTGTGTGGAGGGGTTGGTGGGGAGGACTATGAGATTTATGCTGCAGAGGTTAGCCAGGTTTGTAAGGAGTCCTGGCTTCTGACCTGTGCACTGGGGACACAGATAGGATTATGAGCCAGTTCCTGCCCCCAAGAGACCAGAGTCCAGTAAGAGAGACAGACATGCAACATTAATGATGGCAGCAGTAACCGCTACGTTATTGAGGGCTTTCTGTGGACTGTTATGATCTCATTTATTCCTCGTAACGGCAGCAAGAGACGTTATTACTCACAGAAACTCTCCATTACACCCTCGAGGAAACAGGCTCAAAGAGCTTAGTTACCTATTCAGATGGTAGAAGAAAGACTCAAACCCAAGTCTTTGTGACTCATACTCTAAGCCATAGTTTCTCAACGGGGTGTGATTTTGGTCCCTCCCCACCACTCCCCAGGGGACATTGGCAATGTCTTGGAGGCATTTTTGGTTGTCACAGTGTGGGAGATGGCCATTAGCATCTAGTGGGTAGAGACGACCAGAGCTGTCAGACATCCTGTGGTGCTCAGGTCAGCCCCACCCCACCCAAACAAGGACATATTATCGATGGGCCCAAAATGTTGATGGTGCTGAGGTTGAGAACTGCTGCTCTAGGCCATCTCTGCCCACTTCATTAAAACAGGTCTCCACCAGCCCCCCATTATGTTTAGCTTAGTTCCTCAATGTTTCATTTATGGTGCTCATCACAGTGTATGATTTTTGTTTGTGGTTTCGTTTGTTATCTGTCTCCCTCACTCTAAGCTGCCTGAGGCAAAGACTGCCTTCCTCCTTCAGTCCTGTATCTCCAACACCTGGCACACTGCCTGGGACATAATCGGTGCTCTGTAACTATTTGTTGAATGAGTAAATGAGCAAATAAACAGAGACATTAAACACTCTGTACAAAGTCACAAGAACAAACTGGCAAACATAGTGTTGAATCCTAAGGTCTGTCTGATTCCAAATGTGCTCCTGAGCCACATGCACAGGACTAAGACAATTTAGTGTCATGGGACAGAGGATTGTCCTCTAAGAGCTCCGAGTCCCTCAGAGGAGAGAGAAAAAGTCAGTGCGTGTCAGGGTCTGATGCCAAATTTAAACTGGGAGAGAAATGAGGGAAGGAAGGAGATGGGAAGAGGCTCAGGGCTCACAAGGACTCTGGCACTTACAAGTGGAGAGAGGACTTAGTGAAGAGTTTCCCAGATATTAAAAGAATGGCTTAGAATGACCAGAATCAATCTTTCTCCCCTTATAGCAAAGATGGGCAATACATTTATCTTCTCCCAGTCCTCAGGGACTCTGGGCCTCTTTTAATTCCCCCAAAATAATGGCTGGTGGCACCACAGAGGCATGTTCAAGTCCCAGAAGCGCCCTAAAGTCAAGTTCCAGGCTGGCTCCATCAGGCGAATGAGGCCCTGGCAGCAGTTGTCTCCTGCCCTGGGCTTGTGTCTCCTCTGCAGCCCGCCAGCCTGCCAGCGACAGCCTTTCAAGAGCAAACTCCCATGACTCATGGCTGGGGAAGCTGTCAAGGTGAGGGGAGGCAAGGGCACATGAGGGCAAGGGCAGCGAGAGAGGGGAAGGCAAAAGGAAGGGGAGTGGAGTGGAAGGCGGGAGCCAGGTTATTGACTGAACAGGGAAGAAGCAAGCAAGAGAGGGAGAGAAGGAGGGAAGGAGAGCAATACTGTGAGTAATAGTAATGATAGCAAATACTTGGAGTATTGACAATTGCCTCAAATTGTGTGAGGTCCTTACAGTGCATAATCACCTTTAATCCTGAAAGTAGTTCTATGGTGTAGATTTTTTTTTTTTTTTTTTTTTTTTGTGTTCTGTGGGCTCCCACCACGATGGCCCCCCCCCGCGTGGGGCAACGGCTCCGGGCACCGTCGTGGAGCACAGGCTCTGGACACGCAGGCTCAGCGGCCATGGCTCACGGGCCCAGCTGCTCCGCGGCATGTGGGATCCTCCCAGACCGGGGCACGAACCCGCGTCCCCTTCATTGGCAGGCGGACTCTCAACCACTGCACCACCAGGGAAGCCCCTAGATTCTTTTTATTGTGTCCTTTTTATGGATAAAAAAAAAAAAAAGAAAAACCCTCAAGTCACAGAGACCTTAACCAATCTAAGGACACACGGGTTGTTGTTGGTGGATTCAGATGGGAAAGAGGGAAGGAAAGAGCTGGTATGGTAGATGAGTGGAGAATAAACTCAAAGTTCCATAGTGTGTCGGGGGCAGACAGCAGAGTCCTGGAAACTGAACTCTGGCTCAGAGTCTTAATGAATGTCTGTCTTTAACTGTCCTACTCATCTAGTATCTTAGGATCAGCCCAAAAAGGTTCTTTGCTTGAATGGGCTTCAATGACAGATTATATTGGAGAGTCTTTGGTGACATGTGAGCCCAAGACAATTGCAATGCCATCGTTAGATATTGATTCTTCCTTCAGAACATAAACATGAGTCACAAAAATAATCCAATCTTATTATGCCTGGGGGCAAGGAAAACAAAGAAAGGAAGTTATATTAAAATAAATACAAATAACTTCTATATGCTTTGACATCTATCGGTCATTTTCACATCTGTTATCTCGTGTGATATTTTCGTTTTGTACTAGGTGTCAGGCTCCATATTGCACCAAACAGGAAATAGGTTCAGAGAGAGAAACTTCAATTAGTAAGAATCTAGGATCCAAATCTGGGTCTTCTCCAAATCTTTAGCTTCTTCCTAAATACAAATCTTGGGCACCGAATTGAAAGTCATGCTCAGTGTCTCTTAAATGCAATTATTATTATTATTTTTTTTCAAACTAACTTCCCAGAATGAAAAGTTCTGTTGAAACAAGACCCTGGCCAATTTTTAATGAAGAGAATATTAATGATAGGATCTGTTTAAAATCATATTGCTTATGTCAAATGTCCTTTTAACTAATTAATTAATTAATATTTTTCATTGTGTTGGGTCTTCGTTGCTGCGCGGGCTTTCTCTAGTTGGGGCGAGCGGGGGCTACTCTTCGTTGTGGTGTGCGGGTTTCTCATTGCGGCGGCTTCTCGTATCGTAACGGAGCACGAGTTCTAGGTGCGCAGGCTTCAGTGGTTGTGGTGCACGGGCTTCGTTGCTCCGCGGCATGTGGGATCTTCCCAGACCAAGGCTTGAACCCGCGTCCCATGTATTGGCAGGTGGATTCTTAACCACTGCGCCACCAGGGAAGTCCTGTCAAATGTCCTTTTGATAGTTATTTATAAAAGGGCTTATTTAAAATACAAAAATGTGGTTCCCCCAAAAGGAATATGTGTCCTCCTAGGGACAAATTAATAAAAGCAAACAGTAGTGTTCTTGGAAATCCCTTGGATAAATAATTTTGTACACGCTGTTCCCTTTAGCCCCACCGTACCTGCGGCTACACCTTGTTCCTCTCCTTTTTTTTTTTTTTTTTT
>NW_006772405.1:788047-820186 GCF_000442215.2 Lipotes vexillifer | reverse complement strand
CGAACCCGTGTCCCCTGCATCGGCAGGCGGACTCTCAACCACTGCGCCACCAGGAAAGCCCACTTTGTTTCTCTCTTGAATCAACTCTGCTGAAGCCCTCTTATTCTCTGCACTCTGGTTGCCTTTCCTTCCCTCCACTCCACCTCCCACACCCTCAGCTCCTATGGATCTTTCTTTCCATGTAATTTCTTAGCCCTTCCTATCCATACCTCTTAGAAAGCAAACCCCCTGGAGCTGGGGCCTGGTTTTTCTACACTGTCACTGTGACCTCAGCGTGCTGCCTGGCTCATAATAGTTGAACAATAAATATCTGTTGGATGAATGAATGTGTGGGTCACCTGCTACTAAACACAGCCTGGCTGGCACTGTTAATTCGAGTTCTCTCCTTCTTTATTTGTCTCTTCTATTTATACTCCTAACAACAACTCTGGCACACAGAATGGGAGCTCTGTTTGTCAAGTGAATCAAGGAAGGAAAGAAATGCTGAAATATTGTTTTATAAAACATGCTTTGAATAGAAACAGAATTTATCCATCTTGTGAAATAACATCATATCTCTCCTGTGTCCTGAAGAGAGTGGAGATGAGATGTTGGGTGGTGGAGGTAACTTACAGTCTCTATAAGTGGGTGCATTTTTATGGTGCGTTTGCATGATCACAGATTCCTAATGCTTCTGGTTGACAGAGACTTTAGCAATCAAGTGGCAGTAGTGATAATAGTGATGTTTAACAGTTATTGAGTACTTTAGTCCAGGCTCTGTGCCAAGGGTTTTGTTTATATTAACTCATTAAATTCTTACAACCAACCTGTGAGGTAGGACTGTGTATTATTCCCATTCAACAGCTGAGGAAACTGAGGCACAAAGAGCTACATAAACAGGACTCTCTGAAGACTTATGGGTGTGTGTGGGAGATTCTAGGCTGCTCTGGGGATGAGGGGAAAGTGCAAGACCATGTGAAGGCAAGGAAGGCTATCAGGCAAGAGCCTGCCCTCCTCTCCTATATCGAGAGCTGCTATTCTATTAAATGTTTTACATATCAGGCTCCTGCAAAAATATTTCTTAGGGGAACAGGGTTTTATCTAGCTAGAAAAAAAGACAGATATTTTAGTTTTACAGATAAGATACAAAGATTTCAGGATGTTAAAACACTTGGCAATTGTCATCATGGCTAAGCCAGGTCTAAAAATCTCGACTCCGAATAGTCCAGGAATCTATTTCCTATGCCGTGTTACTTGGGTGCCCAGGTATCTCCATAATGGCACTTAAATTTGGTATAACTCATTGACCATGACTTCTTTGTCCGAACTTTGGTTTCCAGATGTACGTTCTGAGCAATACTGAGTAAAATAAGGTTAATTACAAGGTAAATTTAGAAGTATTTGTCTTGCAGAATTGTTAGAGGAAAACAGGAAGGACAAGGCAAAGCTAGACAAGGCAGGAAGTAGAAAGAGTACTCAAGGCATTTGGAGAAGACCAGGGAGTGTGTGGGGAGGTGGGGTACTGTGTATGACAAAACAGGCAGGCTTCTGACCCTGGAATAAAAATGACAACAGCAATAACAATAACATTTTTTTTTGAATGCCTAACATGTGACACGTTCACAAAGCTCAATGCTTTACATGCACCATCACTTTTAATATTGAGGCCAACCAGCTCTCCTTGTTTCCTTGAAGAGGAAATGGACGCTTATAGAGCTGGTAAGTGGCAGAGAGAAAACCAATGTCTGTCTGGCATCAAAGTGCATGCTCTGAATCCCTCAGCTACACTGTGACTTCAAAGCCCCCAGAATCACTGGGACTTAGGCATTTTTGTACGCAGTGGCATCTCTTGGGACTAGGTCTACCTCAGAGCTAAGGCCCCTGACCCCGGCTCAGGGACCCTAAGAGAAGCTTGAATTAGATCTACCTTTACAGCAAGCTGAGCCAGTCTAGGGTGATTCAACCACCTGCTACTTGGATGCCTGAGATTCTTTGACCTGGGGACCAAGGCTTCCATTCCCAGTTAGAGATAAAATACTGAGATTCTTGGTGGCTGCATTTTAGTCAATGAGCAAGTTGGAAACGATGGCCAAAAGCAATCCCTGCACTTTCCTAGCCTTTTAAGATTTTCAAAGTATTTCCCCTCTGTGTTGTTTCAAGGTCATTAGGACAGATGTTATAACTCCTACTTGACAGATCAGATCAGAACGAAGGAAAAATTTATGGAGAGTTACACACATCTCAGAAGTGGTTGACCAAGAACTCAATCCCTCGTCTTTTCAGGTCATTTCCTCTTTGCCAGGCACTAGAACGGTGAAGGTCCTAGAAGGGATTAGAAGTGTTAAGGGCAGGAGAGAAGCTCTGCTGACAGGCCCAGTGTGGAAAAAAAACGGGTAAGTGACTCTTCAGAGGGTACAGCATTGGCTGGCCCTGCTTCTCTTCAGCTGGGTGGGGGCCCAGAGGAACTGTGCCTGGAGGTATTTTTGTCTTGTTGTTTCAGCTCAGATAGCTCCACTTGGAATGATTTATGATGATTTCTTGGGTTTGTTTTGTAAACACAGTCCATACCACAGGAGGGAGTTACATTCCCAGGGTCTTCCTTCACCAGTGGTATTGCTCTAAAATTATTTTGCTTTGGGCTGATACTATACTGTTAAGTGTTCTCAAGTTGTTGAACCTAGAACTTTAAGATGGTGAAAGGCCTCAGAGGTTACCCAGCCCATCTGTCTTATTTTATAGTTGTTGAAACTGAGGCCTAGAGATGGGGAAGGAGTTGCCTGAAGCATACAGCCAGCTACAGCCAACGGCTGGGCTAGAACATCTATATACCCTCAAATGTTTCTTCCATGATTACTATATCTCTGGGAGGAGAAAAGCGAGCCCAGCAGATACAGTCTACTGCTTCATGGAGCTCAGACTTTATTAGGGGAGATAGACCTAACAGGTAATTAAAAACCACTTTGAGATATCACTTCACACCTGTCAGAATGGCTATTATCAAAAACACAAGAAATAAATGTTGGAGTGGGTGTGGAGAAAAGGGAACTCTTGTGCACTGTTGGTGGGAATGTAAATTGGTGCAACCACTATGGAAAACAGTATGGAGGTTCCTCAAAAAATTAAAAACAGAAGTACCATATGACCTAGAAATTTTATTTCTGGGTATTATCTGAAGAAAACAAAACAATAACTCGAAAAGATATATGCACTCAGTGTTCATTGCAGCATTATCTACAATAGACAAGATATGGAAGCAACCTAAGTGTCCATCAATAGACGACTGGATAAAGAAGATGTGGTACATATGTACAATGGAATATTACTCATCCATAAAGAAGAATGAAATCCTGCCATTTGTGACAACATGGAAGGACCTAGAGAGTATTATGCTAAGTGAAATAAGTCACAGAGAGACAAATACCATACGATTTCCCTTATATGTAGAATTTTAAAAACAAAAACAAATGAACAAACATAACAAAATAGAAACAGACTTCCAGATACAGAGAACAAACTGGTGGTTGCCAGATGGGAGGAAGGCAGGGGGATGGGTGAAATAGGTGGTGAAGGGAGTTAAGAGGTACAAACTTCTAGTTATAAAATAAAGTCACAGGGATGTAATATAGGGAATATAGTCAATAATATTGTAATAACTTTGTATGGTGACAGATGGTAACTAGACTTACTGTGGTGATCATTTCATAATGTATAAAGATATTGAATCTCTATACTGTACACCTGGAACTGATATAATATTTTAAGTCAATTATACTACAATTAAAAAAAAACAAGATAGGGCTTCCCTGGTGGCGCAGTGGTTGAAAGTCCGCCTGCCGATGCAGGGGACACGGGTTCGTGCCCCGGTCCGGGAGGATCCCACATGCTGCGGAGCGGCTGGGCCCGTGAGCCATGGCCGCTGAGCCTGCGCGTCCGGAGCCTGTGCTCCACAACGGGAGAGGCCACAACAGTGAGAGGTCCGCGTACCGCAAAACAAACAAACAAACAAGCAAAGAAAACCAAGATAATTAAAAGTGTTGCAGGGAAGGAGTAGAGGTGCTTTGAGAGCTTATAACAAGGGGGCATAACCTGGCCTAGGGTTGAGTGATGGCTGCCTTTAGGGCATGAGTTTCAGAAGGAGGAGGAAGAGTTGGTCCACGGAGCAGCAGGAGAGACCTCGTTCTGGGAAGAGGGACCAGCACGCACCCAAGGCAGGTGGAAGCATGAGTCTGAGGCTCTGAAAGTTGGCCAGGGCAGGAGCCAGGCGCCACGAGGCAAGGTTAGGGAGAGGGGCAGGGGAATCTGGCGGGCCTCATGGGAATTTAGTCTGTACTCTGAACAGAGTGGAGAGCCATGAGAGTTTCAAGCAGAAGAACAGGAAAGTGGTGAGGTTTGGTTTGATTTTTAAGTCACACCCCTCCAGCTGCTCTGAAAGAAATGGGCTGGGGAACATTGATATAGAGACTGGCTCCTTCCCCTCTGCAAAGTGGCCTTCATGCCTGAGAGTCCCCCATTAGCCTATGCACCACTAGGATAGTGGATTCCCGTTGTGATTTCTTTTAGGGCAGGTGTCAAGCACAAAAGTGGGCACAGGACACATGCTCTGTAAAACCCTCGTGGCCCGAATTGGGGCAAAAGCCAGACAATGGTGTCTTTGCTGGTGTTCGAGGGACACAGTGGAAGTTTGTAGGGCATGAAGGAAATGCCTGGGGTGGAGGATGTGATGACAAGGGGCAGGGTGCAATCTGGTGGACTTTGATGGCTGGCCTGGTCTAGGTCTCTTGACTTGGATGGGAACAAAGCTGTGCTTGCCAACCTGCAGTTAGAGAAAGCGATGCATGTCTTCAAGTGCCTGTGAATGCAGGGAGCTCCAGAGCTCTGACAACCCAGCCCCACAGCAGTCTCTGCACGCCAAGCAGGGACATCAGAATCTGGAATTTTCCACCCCTGATTTCCGGTTTAGAAAACCTGTTATATGACTGCTCTAGAGAGGGCCCTCTCTCATACAGATCTCAGTGCTTCCTTTTACAGAGTTTTACAGTTCAAAAAGCTATTTTAAATGCTCTTTCCTTTTCCTGTCTCTCTGTTGTTCTATCTGCTTCCCCATCTCTCTTTCATTTTTCCCCTTAGGAGGCAGTATGATGCAGTTAAAAGCAATTGGCTTTAGAGATAGGCAAGTCTGGGTTTGACTTGTGGCTTTTCCACTCGCTAGGTGAGTTGCTTTCCTAACCTCTTGGATTCTCAATTTCCTCATCAGTAAAATGGGTATGTTAATATTTTAATCATAGAGTTGCAAGGTTTGAATCAGGTAATATGCATAATATACATAAGAAAGTGGCACATAGTAGGTGCATAATAAGCTACTATTGCTGATCATTTGTTCAGTGTTTATCTGGTAGCTACTGTGGGCCAGGCCCTGGGCTAGGTACTGGAGTCATAATGTTGATCCCCAAAATACCTCTTTCAAGTCTTGGGCAGGGATCAGTGTTTCCAAAGCCCAATTGTAGCATGTGAAGAAAATGGCTCCGCCCCCCACCCCCGCCAAGGGAGGATCTGGAAAATGGCCCCAGATCTAGAAATGGATGTAGGTGCTATTTAAATGATGCTGTCAAGGACTTAGGCTCTCACTTTTCACCATATTTTCCCCTTGCAGTTTCCTTGTTCAGTTTTGTTCAAATTAAGTCACATCATGCTTACTACCATGTGGCAGGTCCTGGGCTAGGTCCTACAAAGGACTCCAAGGTGAGTAAGTTGTGGGCCTTTGTCAGTCTGATAGTGACCATAGGATGGCAACTAAGATGGTCATGGGACAAGACCTGCCCCATGAGGCATGTCTGCAGGGGCCAGTCTCTTTAGCTTGATGGTGAAAGACTCAGTGAACCTTCTAACTTCTGAAGCCTATCATAGGAAAAGGGGTCACATATTATTTTGGGGTCCCCCGGAGGCAGAACCAGGGCCCATGGCAGAAATCACCATAAGGCATATTTTGTCTCATTAAAAGGAATGGAGCTTTCTAATATCTTCAGGTGTCCAGCAATTAGGAAAGTCTCTCTGGTAAGCAAAGCAAGCTCCATCTCTGGGAATGCTCAGGCAGGGCTGGATAAATACCCATCAGGGTGTTGTAAAGGGAATGCCTGATTTGGGTGGTGGCTTTGATGGGATGACCTGTAGGCTTCCTAGTAGCTTTTCATGCAAGGATTCTAAGTTTCCATTGTCTGCCTGCCAGCTTCCTCCCTCTGGGGCTCACCCTGCAGCTTACCTCACTCCTTCCTGAACCTGGCTCCAGAACCTTGCCATGGCAACTTACAAACCCGGGTCCAACATGTCAGGCCACTGGGGCATGTGTGAAATAGATTTCACTCTGTGTTCTGGCTGAAAAATTTAGTTTCGTTATCACATCAGCCCCTTTTAGAAATCTTCCCCCTTTAGGTATGTGGGTTTTTTTCCCCAGATTTATATTTCACACACATTTTATATAAAAAGACGTACCAGCATCTGTTACTATACTTTTAAGTTTGATATTTTGGAAAATCAGCATCATAGTAGTTTTAAAGTTGCTGAATTCAAATCCTAGCTCTACTACTTACTATCGGTGTTGTTCTGGCCAAGCCTTTTAATCTCTGTAAGATATTAATATCTTAATACCTGTAAGACAAGGTAATAATGACATCTAGGTCATAGAGATGCTGTAAGACAATAGATAATAACATGCAAAGAACTTAGAACAATGCTGGCACATTGTTTTCAGTAAATGCTAATGGTAAATAAATAATCATTCAATAATAATGTCATTCACTACACTTCATCTGCTATTTACATATTAATTTTAGAACCATTTCTTGCACATTTTAGAAGTCAGAATATATCAGCTTTGAAAGGGTTTTAGAAGTTACCAATTTCAACCCATCTTTTTACTGCTTAGGAAATTGAGCCTCAGAGGAGTGAAGCTACTTGCTCATCTAGAGGCAGAGGCAGGAGGAGGGTGCAGGGGTCTTTGTTCTTATCTGACACCTTTTCACACATCATGATTCCCTAATGAGAATTAATTAAGGGTTACCGAATTTTTCTGGTAGGTTGCTTTAAGAAAATAACAAATCACAAGCATGTAACTAACTAAATAAATACTGAAACCCTTCCAAGGAAATGTATTGTTTAAAGAATTGGAAACAGGAAAATGGGATTTATATACTACTTTCTATCTCTGTATTTGGGAGCACTTTGGACATTGGCTCCCAGGGATCCAGGAGCCCTGCATCCCTACCCCACCCAGGCATGCTTCCATGCCTTTTAAGGAGCAAGGGTTATCCCTGAGATAACCTTGCATGAATGCCTCTTCTCAACAGCCCTCCTAGTTTACTTCTTGGAATACCAGTTCCAGGGCCGGTGCTCTCAGCCTGTGTGGTTTGAACTATTTACAGATATGCTGCCAAACTTTCTTCAATGTGTGTAAAATTTATTTTTGCTTTAGCTGCGCATCACACTGTTGCAAGGATGCCTGCTGGGGAGAACTCTGAGCTAAGTGGATCCTGTGATGTCCTGCAGAGCTGGATCAACAGGCTGTAAAGAGGCATGGTGTGAAGCTGAGGCATTCCAAGGAAGACTTTACTGGAATAGGTGGCAACTTGGTTTTGGGAGTTTATAAGAAAGTTTATGATCAGGACAGAGCCAAATTCAAGTCAACCTGCAACTCAGCACTGAGTGAATCATGCAGTTCTGGCTGTCCCATGGAGAGACCTTGTTTAACACTAGACCCGCCTGTTCCCATTGCCCACATTCCTGATTTCAAGTGTGCTGCCCCAATTCCAGAATTTGAAAATGTACTATGAACAAAAAATCTGAGAGCCATTGTCCTAAGGGTGATATGGAACAAAGTGTCCCCTGGTGACATAATTTTGTGCAATACTGGTTTGAACAAAATTCAGCCTGATTCCTCACTGCAGGATTTCTCAGTGCCTTTAATGTGCTAATGTATGTGGTGACTCCCCCAGAGCAGGTGTAGAATGCAGCATTTATCCATCTTTTCTGGTCACAGAGTCATGTTTTTCTTTCCAAAAACATATGTGGGGGCTAGTATCCTGAGGGAACACTTTGACAGATACTGTTTCAGAAGGATTTCACCTTCTTTTTGTCTGAGTGAAGTCTGAAGGCTGTTATAGGAGGGGTTAATTCAAAGATTGACCCTTGGTAGTCCCCGACACACAACTCAGCCACTCACTTGGACACCTAACTCTATTTAAGGTACTTTTTGAACACATCTCAGCAGGTTTGAAGAGCTACTCACTCTCCCTGGGGAGAGATGGGACCAGTTCTTACTGCAAAAAGGGAAGATGGTAACTCATACACTCTACCTTAGGGTTAGAGCATCTTTGGGGGCTCTGACCTCCTTAGTCAGATATTCTTATAAATTCCTTCTGCTTACAAGGCTGCTTCCAAGATGTAGCTGCCAGGCTGCCCCTGCACAGGACACATTGTGTGTTGGAACTGATTTCTCTCCATCTTGCCTTCATGTTATGGCCTGGATGTTACAGGCTGGAGCTGATCGTTTGGCCAGCATGTCATTAGCCTGATTAAGTTAATAGCTTGGAATGTCTTTGCAGGTTTTTTGGACTCCTTTTTTTCTCAACAATAAATGCAACAAGCACTCACAAACATTTGCTGAATCTACCTCAAGCTAGATGCCATGCTTTGGCAATGCACAGTGAATAAAATAGGTTTTTTTGGATAGATGCATGACAATAAATTAAAATACAGCATGTTATCTGCAAAGAGTGCTGTAGAGACAGAGGAAGAAGTGATCACTTCTGTCTGGATGATCTTTAAGGTTCCTTCCAGCTCTTATGGTATTCTTAGATACCATACCTCCAGGGGATTTTCTTCTCGTTGCAGTTGGCCCAGAGCCTTCTGATCCTCAACACAGCAGAGAAGGTTGAGGATCTCTGTCATTGGGTGCTAGACAACTGTCAGCTGATGTCCTCTTGACTAAATTTCACCTGGCATAGACCTCGACTCAGCCCAGGCCAGCAGGGCCATCCTGCCCCACTCCCCCAAGTAGGGGTGCATGCTCATCCCGAGCACCATCTACCTTAGACATTTGGGCTGGAGCAGGAGCTGCGTACTGTCTTATTCATCCCCTGGACCAGCCTCCTAGTTTGAGAGCGAGAGGATGGGTTTCCACATGGAAACCTCAGGTTCTAAGCACCTCTCACGGCCTAAAGAAAACAACTAAAATTCTTCACCCAGGACCACAAACCCTCTCAGTTCGGCGGCGGGGTACCCATTTCTCATCTAACCCTCTTTACATCCTTCTGAGACCTGGACACTCACCCTCTTCCCTGTTCTCACTCCTTTTCCTCCTCTATTTTTCTTCCTTCTCTCCTTCCACATTTCCAAATACCATTTTCCGAGGGCGATTTCAGCAATAATGAAATCATCAATGCTAATGAGATGCTGGTTATAGTTTCAAATAGAAAGTTCAGGAAACATGGTCTGATAGTCCCCAGCTGACCCAGGCTGTGAGGAAAGACTTTGGCTCTGAGCACCTTCAGGCACTTCTGGTATACTCTAGAGAGCTTGGACCATTCTCCCTTCCTTAACAACAACAGAAAGTTTTATTCCATCGGGGACAAAATACCCGGAAGCAGCATTGTTAGTAGTTGTAGCCACAGGCCACCCACCCTCTGCCCTTCCTCACCTTCATATCCCCAGGGATGCTGCAGCAAACAAAGAGTTGTGTCTGGAGAGAACCAAAGGTGGGCTGGCACAAGGAAGCCTGGAAACCTGGAATGGGGAGTCCAGGAATGGGAGGGCCTTAGCTGGGGGTAATGAGGAGGAACTCCCTCCAATCCCTTCTGAGTAGTTAGAAATCAGGTGCACTAATCTCCTCAAGCCTTCAACCTGAGGTCACCACCTCCCCTCTCTACCTGCCTAATCAGGAAACCACCTCCCACCCACCTTACTGATAAGTCTGAGACCACCCACCATTTTCTCAGAACTCTTAGGATCGTCAACCACCATCTCCCTCCCTCCTTCCCTTCCCTTCCCTCCCTCCCTCCCTTCATTCCTTCCTTCCCCACTAAATGTATTCCCCTCACCTGTTTCACCTTATTCTTCCCTGGTCCCTCCCTGGAGCTCCCCTCAAGGCTTCTGCAGCACACCCACTTTCTTCTCTTCTCTGGCTCCTGTCCTCCATCTGACATGTGGGCAGAGAAGAGCGGCCACTGCTGACTCCACTTTTCACCCCACTCCTTTGTTCATCTCTGCACCACCACTCTGCACCACTGAGCCTGCTTTTTTATGGGTAACCAATGACCTCCCAATAGCTCTTTTTCTTTTTTTAATCCTATTCAACTCTTACAGGGTATTAAAATTTAAATTAAAAAAATTATTATAAAAATACCAAAAAATAATACTTGTTTTTATAAAGAATTCAAATATCGAAGAGGTATGTAGAGTAGAAAATGAAACATCACCTTGGGAATTCCCTGACAGTCCAGTGGTTAGGACTGTGCACTCTCACGGCTGGAGGCCTGGGTTCCATCCCTGGTAGGGGAACTGAGATCATGCAAGCCAACACTCCCCCACTCCCAACTCTATGCCATTCCCCAGAAGTAACCACTATAAAATAGTTTGGTAAAAATTCCTCTATGCTGTTGCTTATGAATTTACAAATTTGGGATCACTTTAACATATGCTTCTACAATTGGCATTTTCCTTTAATACTGTGCTGCAGATGACTTACCATGTAAATGTATATGGATACATATCATTTAAAAAATGTCCAACCAGTGTTCCATTTTTATGACTGTATCACAATTTATTTAGCCAATCTTCTTTTGATAAATACTGAGGTTTAGAAATACCATTTATTTATTTATTCTTTCATTCATTTGTTCATTCACCAGTCTTCCTTTCATGGCTACTGAAGTTGTTTCCATTTATGTGTTTGTTTGTTTACTTATATATTTATGTATTCATTCATGCATGACCCCATTACAAGCAATGCTGCGGTGAATCCCCTGTACCTTATGTCTTTGCACACTTGTGCTCAGAGTACTGGACACTGCTAATCACTTTCTTTTTTGACATTTGTTGCATCTCCAGCTTCTGTCTTGCTTCTCTTCTGCCCTTGTAAACCACTCTTTTCCCTGAGCACACAATGCATGTTCACCCCTTCTGGCTTCTGTCCCATCTCTGCTCCTGAAATGACCACTTCCAACTCATTCTTCTTGCCCCAGTCTTGTGTAGAATCATCCCTGATTCCCTAGACTAATCCTCCCTAATGGCTTCCATTTACGTAGCACTTACTATGTGCTAGGTTGTGTGCTGGAGCAGACGTTATATCATTCCATCCTGTAACAGTGGGATGAGGCACAGACTATAGTGCTGTCAGCATTTAAAGGTGATTAAAAACTGAAGCTCAGAAAGTTAAGGAACTTGTCCAGGTCATTCGACTCATTAAATGGAGGGGCCAGGATTCAATCTCAGGCTTCTCCTGCTGCTGTATAATCCGTGAATTTACATAGGCACCACATTACACTTCATCGTCTGCTCTGCTACTCGCAGGACCTCACACAAGCACTGACTGCAGCACCTACCAAATCGAATGGTGATAACTTACTCACAAGTTTGTTTCCCTTCACTAGACTGGGAGCTCCCCAAGGGCAGACCCTGGGTCTCTTCTTTCTGCATTTCCCATATTGAGTACAGAACCTGTTTTATCTTAGGTGCTGATATGGATTTGAATGAAAGAACCTGTGTTTGCTGATGAAGAATTCTAACACTCCCTGAACCAGGTCAAGAGTCACACTTCAGCACTCAATAACACATGCTGAACTTGCAGTTTATTTCCTGCTAGTTAATGAAAATAAAATACCCTCTGCTCCCAGGGCCCTAATCAACTAAAGCAGAAGCTCTTTAGAGTAGCAGGCAGTAGAACATAATAGTTTAAGAAACAGGCTCTGAAATGAGCTGAACTCTGTTCTGATCCCAGCTCTGCCATGTATAGGCAAGTTGTTCAATTTCCATAACCCTCAGTCACCCAACTAGTAAAATGGAGCTGGCGCTAATGACAGTTACTTAGAGCTAACTGGGTTATCATGAGGATTAAATGAAGTAGTTGATAGGAAACACTTAGCATAGTGCCTGGCATACGGAAGGCACTCAATATATGTTAGTTGTGCTATTGTCGTGAGGACCAGTATTAACCCCCTCAGTCTCTGCTCAAAGTGAAATAGATCAAGCGTTCATTTCTTTTACCACACTCCAAAGCTTTTGACTAGGAGAGTTTGGATTTTTTTTTTTACTTCCAATTTACAAAAATTCTCTTTCTGGCTCTTACTTGTGAAACAAACATTTATTGAGTGCCTTCTGTTTATCAGACTCCTTTCTGATTGGTCCTACAACTGTTGGGGAGAGTCTACAATCTACAGTAGGGAGGATAAGGATTGCCCAGGCTAGCAGCCTAGGGGAGGATAAAATTTTCCTGCTTTTTACTGTTGAGAATATTACTTGATTCTCTGGAAAACACACCTTTTTCTTTTCAAACTTCAAGGATTTGTTTTAAAATATTTTCTCATGAAAGTCTGAAGGTTTTGTACTGTGATGCATGAAGGAATGGTTATATAGCTTTTAGAGTCTGAATCATAGAGATGCCTGTGCTGTCTTTGTTCTTTGAGGCAGAAAGCTTTCTTATATCAGCAGGTCTCAAAGATGACTTTAGGAATCAACATTTGTTCTGTGGTTCTTACCCATTACCAAGTATTTATTTTTTAGAGGGGTTGTTATTTTGTTTGGGCTTAACCAGTTTTTTCCAAGGATTACATTTGAGAAAGACCCCACCCCCAGCAACCAAAACCAAAACAAACGTAAAAGAAAATCCCCAACCCCAAGCTCAAATCCCAAAAAAAGCGAATGACTCAGTACAAGCCAGCTTTCTAGACCTAATCGATAGATTATTCAATTCCAGAACTGTATGTTCCCAGAGAACTGTGCCTACTATTTTAATTAAATTACCTGAAAAGGAGGAAATTCCTTAGTAATGTGACTTGGCTTTGAAACTCGGGATTGTCTTTCCTTGCATGTAACATACACATCTCTTATTACAAACGAAGGGGGGTCTCTTTTCCAGGTGATATCTGTTCAGGAAATCCAGCTTTAGGGATGCAGGGAGACATGAAAAGGGAAAGGCTTACTTTTCTTTGGTGAGTGTCGGAAGCTGGCGTGGCTTTACGTTATGCAAGCACCTGGCTGCTTGCACTGGGATACCTGTGCTGTCAGGGGACAGGCCTTCTGGACTGCCAAGTGCTCCTAGAAGCTCCTAGGGCTGGGTGCTTCTTCTTGCTCCTTGCTTCCCTGGAGTCCTGGCTTCTTGGTTAGATGCTCTGTTATCTGAAGTGCTCAGGCCACCATGCAGGAAGGAAACTGTGGGCCAAATGACTAAAACTCTCACCTTGAGCCCAAAGTGTGACCCTTCTCTCAGAGCCTCAGTTCCCTCAGCTGAGAGGCAAGGAGTTTCATTTGAGTGTTTCTGAGCTCTGATATTCTGGGGTTCCAGAAACCCTTCCCCAGCCAGGCCAGTGACCTAGTTGTGAAGGACAGTGAGAATGAAGCCGTTGTTTGGAATTTATGGGTGGGGTGGGTAGGGTACCTCCTAATAAACTTGAGTGGGGATTGGAGCAACCTGTTTCTCCAATCCTCCAGTGAGGGCTGAACGAGGCATGTCCCTCCTTTGTCACTGTTGCGGAGACATTTGGAATGCACTTATTAGAGCACATTGGGCTCATGAACCTGACACTTCACCATCTGAAATACCGAAAAAGATAAAAATTGCACAAGACATGGAACCCAGGTGATCTGTGGATCAAATCAATATTTCAACTCTGTTTCTCTTCGGAGCTCCTGTCTGAGGGAACACCTCCTCTGTCATCTCAAAAGACTTTTTAATACAGGTTACCCCTGTGTGATTTTGTCCTGAAGAAGAAATGTGGGTGGGACAGTTGGGATTTCTAAAGCTTAATGCTGGACTAATTCTGTGCCCTAATGATTTTGAAAGCCTGTGTATTTAGGGAGGTGGTGACAGGGAGTCTAGGGATGGAAGCGTGGGTTCCCGTCTTGGCTTTGCCACAGCAGGGCTGTGCAGTCTTGAGCAAGCTGCTTCATCTTTACGGGCCTCCGTGTTCTCACCAAACAACATCTATCTGTGGTCCTTTCCTGCCCTGGCACACCACGATGCTAAGCCCCAAAGGCAGAAACCTACCATCTTGGGTGTAGAAGGAGGCCAGATCTACCCAACTATTTTTGCTAGTCTGCTTCTTCCCTCGTGTGAAGACATATCTCTGGTATGGAGGTTACACTCCCTTCCCAAGCTCCTCCTTTTTGAAGTTCTTTGTAATGTATCCAAGGAAGTAGGAGAGCGGCATGGATGTTTGAGCCTTGGAAGGGGCTTTAAGGAGAATCACCCAGCTCTTTCAAGAATGCCTCCTACTCTCATTGTCTGGTGGGAGGTGTTTGGCAAGTTTGGGCATCAGCATTTCGTAAGAGTTAAGAGCCCTGGCTTCAAAGTCAGCCAGCTCTTTTTTCATATCCCAGCCTTGCCAATCATTTCAGTTTATTAGTCAGCAAATATTTATCAAGTGCCAATTTTGTGCTAAGCCATTTTGCATACATTATCACATTTAATCCTCACGGCCCTGTGTAGCAGGTACTAATTTTATGCATACTTCAGATGAGGAAACTGAAACTCAGAGAGGTTATGTGACATATCCAAGGTCATACAGCTAGTAAGTGGCAAATCCTGGGCTTGAATCCAGGTCCAGTAGCTCCAGAGTGATGGCTGTCAGCCATGACCCTCTGCCGTTTCCCAAACCTTATTTTATTTAATCCTTATTTAAATCCTCATTTGCTTTATTGTCAAACTTCCGCCTCAGTGCTTCAGAAAAGCCCCTGTGAGTTTGCCAGTCCACATAATGGATTAATGAGCAGATCCCCTTCTGGAGGAGGATTGAGTAGGCAGACATTGGACGGTGCAGTGGGAAAAGCTCTGAAGCATGTACGCCTCCAATAACTCGGGCCTGCCTGGCCCTTACTAGTCATGTGATCTGAGGCATTTCCACTCTCTGAACTTTATCAGCCTTGCTTTCCTCACAAAGATATTGTAAGAATCAATCCAGACCATGGCTATGAAAGGATTTTACAAACTAAACAGTGATGAAAATTGACTCATTATTATTGTGGTCATACTTCTCTGTTTTTGTCACTCACCGAACTGGACAGCAAATTGCATGTTGTCTTCAAGAATCTTGAAATACACCCCACCCAATGATCCAAGCCCTGGAGTCACATGAAGAAATAGTATGAGGCAGGTTTACACTTGGCATCCCTGCCTGACTCATTCAGGAGTACCACATTCTAGACTGTGCAGCATTACAATGGCTGCCGCTGTGACATGTGGTCAGCCCAGAAAGGCTGGAATGTGACATTCCTGAACAGATTCAGTCATGAAAAGAGAGAAGAAGAAAGCACAGCATTTGTAAACAGACAGCCTGGAGCTCATTTTCTGTACGCTTGTTTTGAAAGCCTGTGTTGGTACAGCTGTCTGTCCATCACTGGATTTTATGTCCTTGGGAAAACATGCACTGCCACACACCTGCAGACTGCCTCAGCCAGGGCCTCACACTCTCGGACCACTGATTCCAGGAGGGTTGGGCAGGGGAATCACTTGCTGAGTTAACCACTCAGCCCTCCAAGGAATGAGAGGAGATGAAAACCAAAGGTGCCATCTGCAGGTGGTTGGAGACGCCCTGCACCTTTGTTTGCTGAGTTTTCCCGTGTGTGCGTTTACTCTCTGCCCTCTGCCATGGCTGTCCTAAGGGTGACACAGGAAGAGGATTTTATCCCTTTTGAGACTTTGTGTCTAGTTTGGGGCCCAAGGGGGAGAGAGAGAAGCTGATCCACTGGTCCAGGCTTGGATGAGAACATTTCTTTAATTAGACAGAGGAGGCAGGCTGCCAGAGAACAAGCCAAAGAGCTCCTGGGGCACATCAACATCTCTCCTGTCTAACAATTAGCAGGTAATCAGCTGTTGGAAAATCCTCTGCTTGGGGTGGTACCAAGGAAGGGGCTGTAGTCATCTAAGTGAAAAAGGCAAGAGTCCAGAGGATGCTGAAAGCAAACACCATTGAGGGAAAAGCCTGCAGAGCTAGTTGGAGACCTGGGCTCCTGTCCCAGCCCTGCCATTGGCCTCTGCGTGAACTTGGCTGAGTCACTTGCCCTCTCTGGGACTACATTTTATGAAAGAGAGTAAGGCATCTCTTAGATGCCTTCTAACTAGACTGACCAACGTCTCAGTTTGCCCATGACTGCCCTGGCTTTACTACTGAAAGTTTCCCATCTAGGAATCCCTGCTTCCACCTGAAAATTCCCCTACTTGATTGTTCTAGTATCTTCCCTCTGGGGTCTCAGTCCCTTTCCTCTGTGCTGTAGAAGCCGGGATTCTTTGGATCAGAAAATCCCTGGGACGATTGCTTCCACAAAGGGGTTTGTCAGGGGTGATATTCAAAGCATGTAATATCCTCTATGACCAGGGCACCAACCCATGAGAAATGACCAGGCCATAAACCCCAGGCTACTCCCCGCCCCGAGACATGAGCAACCCTACACTGAAAGTGGGCTTCCATCTTCAGATCTGTGATAATCCCACCTCTTTTTGT
This sequence comes from Lipotes vexillifer, assembly GCF_000442215.2. NCBI lineage: Eukaryota > Metazoa > Chordata > Mammalia > Artiodactyla > Lipotidae > Lipotes > Lipotes vexillifer. The sequence goes on along the minus strand of NW_006772405.1, from coordinate 803,504 downwards.
AGTCACACTAGTGACTTCAGGGCCGGTAGAGCTGAAAGGTGACCCAGCTTCTCTTTTGATCCTTCTTCTTAGACCGAAGGTGGTGACTCCCCAGTTTACTGGTCAGATCACCCTCAGCCCAGCTGTTTTTTTTTTTTTTTAATCTTTATTGGAGTATAATTGCTTTACAGTTGTGTGTTAGTTTCTGCTTTACAACAAAGTGAATCAGTTATACATATACATATATCCCCATATCTCCTCCCTCTTGCGTCTCCCTCCCACCCTCCGTATCCCACCCCTCTAGGTGGTGGTAAAGCACCAACCTGATCTCCCTGTGCTATGCAGCTGCTTCCCACTAGCTATCTGTTTTACATTTGGTAGTGTATATATGTCCATGCCACTCTCTCACTTCATCCCAGCTTACCCTTCCCCCTCCCCATGTCCTCAAGTCCATTCTCTACATCTGCATCTTTATTCCTGTCCTGCCCCTAGGTTCTTCAGAACCATTTTTTTTTTATATTCCATATATATATGTGTTAGCATACGGTATTTGTTTTCCTCTTTCTGACTTACTTCACTCTGTATGACAGTCTCTAGGTCCATCCACCTCACTACAAATAACTCAGTTCCGTTTCTTTTTATGGCTGAGTAATATTCCATTGTATACATGTGCCACATCTTCTTTATCCATTCATCTGTCGATGGACACTTAGGTTGCTTCCATGTTCTGGCTATTGTAAAGAGAGCTGCAATGAACACTGTGGTACATGACTCTTTTTGAATTATGCTTTTCTCAGGGTATATGTCCAGTAGTGGGATTGCTGGGTCGTATGGTAGTTCTATTTTTAGTTTTTTAAGGAACCTCCGTACTGTTCTCCATAGTTCAGCCCAGCTTCTTACAGCCTTTAAAGTTAAGACCGCTCTGGGCACTGATGACTAAATCCAGAGTACAGTTTCTACTCTGAAACTAACTGGGCTGCCAGTTGTTTTTTCATTCAGAGAGGAGCCCCTAAATTATTTGGGGTTGAGGGAGTTTAAAGTCTCAAATAATGGTTGCCATACATGTATCAAGGGCAGAGGAAAGAAAACTCATGTGACCTCTGGCTCTCACTCACCTCCATGCTTGTTGAGCCCATTTCACATGACCTCCCTGCCTGTTATGGTCCTTCCTTCGATGTCTCCCTCATCCATTTGTGTTGTGTCTTGAGTGCGGTCACTTGCATTAGGCATTGTGCTACAGGTTGGTGAAGCTGAAGTTGGATATGACCCCTATGGTGACGCTGCAATGTGGCAGGGCAGCCCGATGTGAGCAGCTGTCCTGGGATGTGGCCTTTTTGCTCTAACAAATTGGAGAGCCATCCCAGCATAACTGAGGGTGAGTCATTCTGCCCCCGGGGTGACAGCTGGGCCGGGCCTAGAAGGTGAGGAGGAGCTACGGGTGGGAGAAAGCAGGCATGCCAGGCATGGAAAATGGCACACACAAAGGCACGAGCTCTCTCCCACCCCCTCTGACTGTCTCCCTTTATCACCCACTGTGGGTGGCACTGTGGGCGGCAGTGGGTCAGGGATTGCTGGGCCAGAGGCCAAGGCAAGCAGAGTCAGCCCTCAGGCGACTGCCAGGCCCAGGGAGCCCTGGCACACCCAGGAGCCTTCTTCCTATTCCCCAGAGCAAATGGAGGCTGCAGACGTGAATTTCCTCCCTTTCCTTTTCGTTCCTCGGAATAGCTGTGTCCTCCTGTATCAAAGGACCAGCTCTGACCCTGCCTTCACCCCCCAGGCCCCTCTCCACTCTGTTGCCAGTCACTGTCGATCCTAGCCCTCTGGCCTACACTCCCTCCTGTCCAGTTCCACAGCTGCCACCAAGGTTCAAATCCTAGTCATGTCCCACCTAGTTGGTTGCAACAACGTCTACATCAATCCCGTGATTCAAGCCTCTTTGTTCCTTACTGTCCTGTGTGTGCTGCCAGATGAATCTTTCCAAAACAGTGTTTTGTTGACCTCATGCACCTGTTTTGAAATCTTTGTAAGCACATTTCCTCAGACCTCACCGTCCACTGTGTTCAAACAAGGCCACTTTCATATTCACAACCCAGTTGTCTTTGGCTCCTGCCTCTCTGCTGACATTGGACCTGTCTCTTCCAAATTGTACCCCAAGCAGTTCTGGGAAGCCCCGGGGTAGTGCTCGGAGCATCCAGGCCAGTCTGTGCATGTTTGCTAACAATCTGCACACAGGCCAGACATACACCAAGAAGTGTTTGGAGACTTACATGCTGTGACCTCTAGTATATGTGATTTTTTATTTTACAAAACAAACAAGACACTGCCCCAACAAAAACACCTGGTCCTTTGCCATAGATGATTTGAGAAGCACTGCCCTAGGGGATTCTCATACACAAGTAAGTCTGGCCCCTCTGTGCATTCCCTCATTTGCTCCCTGTTACCCACTGGCAGACCCAGAGTTGCTTTTTCTGGAAAACAGTCCTTACTGCTTCTTTTCTTGGAGCACAGCTGTCAAGAGTCTTCATGCAAGAAGCAGCTTTCTTCAAAAAAATATACCAGCAATTCAGAACATCTGCCCTTTTAACATTAAATTTGGGATTTCCATTTCATTTATTTGTTTATTTATTTATTTGGCTACCCTGGGTCTTAGCTGCGGCACGTGGGATGTTTAGTTGCGGCATGCGGGATCTTTTAGTTGCATCATGCGGCCTCTAGTTCCCTGACCAGGGATTGAACCTGGGTCCCCTGAATTGGGAGCATGGAGTCTTAACCACTGGACCACCAGGGAAGTCCCTGGGATTTCCATTTCAAATCACTATTTGCCTTCTTTCTCCAAAGCATTTCTTTTTTCCTGTTTAGCACGGTAACTAAAAAACAAACAAACAAAAAATACACTTTAAAATCAACTTTATTGAAAGTTAAGTTCCATACCATAAAGTGCACTTATTTTCAGTGTACAGTTTGATGAATTTTGACCAATGAATATACTTATTAGATCACCACCCCAGTTAAGATATAAAACAATTTCATCACCTTAGAAAGTTCCCTTCTATTCCTTTGCAGCCAGTCCCCACTTCCACCTGCAGTGAGAGGCAATAACTGATCTGCTTTCTGTTACTTCTTCTATAGACTGGTTTGGCTTCTTCTAGAATATCACATAAAATGGGATCATCCAGAATGTGCTCTTTGATGTCTGGCTACTTTCACTCACCATAATGATTTTGAGATTCACCTATGATGTTGTATGTATCGTAGTTCAAGCCTTTTACTTGCTGAGAAGCATTCCATTGTATGTACCACAATTTGTTTATCTATTTATCTGGGATACTTCCAGTTTTTGGCTACTTGCATAAGTTCTCTGAACATTCATGTGCAAGTCTTTGTTGGGACAATTGTTTTCATTTCCCTTGGGCAAATACCTAGTAGTGAGATTGCTGGTCATATGGTAAAGACTATGTTTAACTTTGAGAGAAATCAACATTAATCCATAGTCCATGTCTCTTTTGATGGGAATCATATGATTTCTAATGAGACCCCAGCTCCAGCTGCTCTGGAAGATGTCAGTTGTGCCCTGCTCCAGGGACTCACCAAATCAAATTTCACATGGAGTTCTCTTAGTGTCCTGACACTAATGCTGTTATGATCTGCTGTGAGTTGTGTTGCAAATACTAACCTGTGATAAAAACATATTTAAAAGTACCAATGTTTTTGAAAGATTTGCCTAAGAAATATAATGATATATAGAATCTATGTATGTGTAGAATATATGTAGGGTTCAAGGTTATCTTTGTAATACACACATTTTCATTCACTTGCATTCTAATAGGCTTATCTTATCCATTGCTACAACTTGTAGTAAGTGGCTGTATTAGCATCCAGCCTGAGTTGTGTATAACAAAGACCCACAAAAACAGCAGCTAAATTAAACGAGAGAGAAGTCTGTTTCTCAGTCGTGTAAAACACTGATGGGGCAGCCTATGGCTGGTATGGAACCTATACAGTCATTCGGGACCCAGGCTTCTTCCAGTTCACCATCCCTAGGGGTGACCCCTGTCCTCATGATCCAGGATGGAAATCCAACTGTCATATCTACAATCCAGACAGAGGTTGAGGGGAGGGGGAGGACATACTCCCTCCCCTAGGGACACATTCCAGAGCTTGACTTTGCTATTTTTGCTTACATCCCATTGGCCAGAATTTAGTCACATGGCCAAGCCTCACTACAAGGAATCCTGGGAAGTGTAGTAATGCTCCTACCTAAAACTGGGTTGCTGTATTACTGAGAAAGAAGGGAAGAAGTAATACTGAGGGACAAGAAGCAATTTCTGCCATTTGGCCATTATTGAAATATTATTAATAGTTATTTTCAAACTATTGCAGTTTCTTATGCCCTACAGCATTTTGGTGGGTAATAAAAGTGTGGGCATGTGTCTAGGAGTGCTTTGTGCCTGGGAACAATGTCTTATAGGTGGTGTTGGAAAACAGGTTGAGAACTCCTCTCAACTCCTTACCCTGATATTCAAGTGGCTACAGATTACTTATCCAAAAATTTCACCCTTTGGTTCCATATTGAGAGCTCTATTTAGCCAAAAAGGGCCTTAAACAGATCTTTTTCCTTCTCTGTCATCGCTCATGTTGTTTCCTTCACTTAGAACCTTCCTCGGGTTCCTTGAATGTCCTGGGCTCATTCCCTACCTCAGCGTTCTTGCATCACCTCTCTCTGGGATGTTTTCCTCCAGAAAGCTTTTCAAACAGCCCTCTCCTTTCTGTCATTCAGATCTCATTTCAAATATCAAATGCTCAGAAAGTCCTTCTCTGAGTAAGTCTTCTAATACTACCTCTTCCTCACCCCACCCCATCACCCTACTTTATTTTCTTCCTAGAATTTTCTTCACTACCTGAAATGACCTCATTCCTTTACTTGTTTTTAGCTTTTCTGTGCCTTCCCCACTGGAATGCTCTAGGAAATCCAAGGGCTTATCTGCTGCCCTCTGCTGCATCCCTAGCTCAGTGAAGCACCTTAGAGGCTCAATACTACGTTGCTTAAATTAACAAGTAACTGGACACCTTTTTCTCTCTCCCTAAATCTACTCATGCTCTAAAGCCCAGCCTACACCCTCCACTTGCCCCATGAATTGTGTTTTGATCCTCCCCCCCCCCATCTGCCTTATGCCTGACTTCTTCTCATCTTTTAAGTTGAAACTTAAATGCCTCTGCCTTGGAAAGGCCATCACTACTGAACCCAGCTCAAGCAGGTCCCCATTGCTTTATTAGAGCACCCTGCTCATTTCCTTCAGGGCGCTCCTCCTGACTTATAATTCTACATTTACTTACTTGTGCACTTATTTTTTGTCTCTCCTCACTGGAAGTTAAGCTCTAGGAGAGGAAAGTTATGTCTGCCTTGTTCACCTGTATATCCCTCGGGCCCAGCATGGTGTCTGCTATCTACTAGGTGCCCCAGATACTTGAGGATAAATGGATGAATTCCCAACCTGTTCTGTCTGTACCACTTCCCCAGGGAATAATGATTCTCTCCCATTACCTTAAACTGGTTTTCAATCTTGCAAAATTCCGCATTTAGGCAAGTATTGTCCCACAATTTTGTAAGCTCCTTGGAAACAAGAACCAGTTCCCTCTTTATACCTCTTCACCCCAGCATCCTGGGTTCCCTTAGATAAATTTTTCTATCTATTCCAGGAATATTAATAAGCATTACAAGGAAACTGGATTCTGTGGCCAAAATGTTTGGTTGGGACTAGGATAAACTTTAAAAACTTTTTTTAAATTGCAGAATTTTACAAGGATTTTAACACGCTAAGGCATGCTATAAATCTCCAAGAGTGGAGATAAAATAGTCAGCGTCATTATTTGTACATTGAACCCTCCATGTCCTTTATCCAGAGACTCATCTTATGTGCCCTAAGCATTTAATGGTACACACCTCCTTTTCCTCTAGTTTTTCCTGTTCCTCTTTCTGCCTCCTTCCTTCCTTCCCTGCTTTTTTCTCCAGTCAGCCTCCCTTCTTGTTAAAACTCCCTTGCAAGTAGCCTTGACCCTGAACGAACCCTCATTAGTGGTGTGCAGAGCACAAGTGTAATTGCTCAGCCCTACAAAGGCCCACATATCTCTGGGTCTTATTTTCCACTCAGAGGATTTAGAAAATGGGACGATAAAGGATGCTTTCCTGATAAGTGTTTGGGGGATGCCTTTTATATCTCAGACCATCTGTGGGGTCCATTTCCAGTTTGGAAGATGGAACTAGTGTTCAATCAGGAGCTGTGAGCAGGGTGTGAACCTGCTCCAACCTTAGCATAGAGCAACAGGATCTCAGACAGCTCTGGGAGCCTTCCTCAGCATTGGACATTTTAATAGAAGCGAGTGTCTGACACCCCTGCTGAGATGTGAGTGTCTGATCTGAACTGTTGAGAAATGTTTCCTGGCTTACTATATGCATGAGGTATTGACTACACTTGCGGTAGCAAGATGAGCAAACCACAAACTGAACAAACAAATAAAAGACCACCCACGTTTATCAGGGAAAGCCCCGCACAGCTTTGAGAAGACTTATTCTACATAACAGAGCTCCAGAATAGCAGTCAAGAACTTAGAGAAAGCATTGTACGCATGGCAAAACTGAGGTCAAGTTGAAGTGTCTGCCCAAGGCCATACGATTGAGGCTGTGACTGAGCAGGGATTAGCATCTGGAACGCCCGATTCTTAAGCTGGTGCCCTTTTAATTTTCCCCAATGTCTCAGTAAAGGATATTTTTAGTACGTTGTACTTATTAAATAAAGCTTTATGTTCTCTGATGCTGTATTACAAGCTTGGGAGCCAAATGTTTTATAAGAAACACAAATTAGTTTATTCTATGTTCCCATTAATTGATTCCATAGGACTATTTAGGGGCTCAACTCAGTGGAGAAAGAACACTGTAAAATAACTATAAAGCAAGGTGAAGAAGGAAGTATTACTTTTGTCATGTTCCTTTGGGCTTCGTTTTGAAGGTAAGCAGAGACCACCTTCAAAATGGTCATAAAATCAGAATGTTAGAGCCAGAGGGCAATTGGAGAACACCCCCATTTCACAGATAAGGAAACTGAGGCCCAGCAGTAATATCACTAGGTTAGATTATATGAGCTAATTCATGTAAAATGATTATCACAGTGCCTGACATAGTCAAGCTTCAGTCAATACTAGCTGCTGTTACTGTAATCACTTTCCTTTTCATCATCATTATCAACTTCATCATTTTTTGCAGAGGGCTCTTTCTGCTCTGATGATCTATGTTCATTCTATGCTTTGTTGCAATCACAGTCTGGGCTCAGCAGGAGACAGAGCCCTTCCTAATTCTATTCCTAGCAGTAGGACGGGGCATCCTCCTAATTGGGTCTTCTGGCCTGTTCCAGCCTGGGCTCCAGAAATAAACCAAGCCAAGCTTGAATGTCTGGGAAACGGCTACCACACTCCTAGCCAGACCCCATTCTTCAAGAAGAGGGAGGGAGAAGAGAATACTCTGTCTCAGCTAAGCTCCTAAAGTACATTATGAACCTGAGACTCCTAAGGCATCCAGGTCAGGTTCTGAACCCAATGTGGTCCTCCATAAATGGCAGTAGACAGACACCAAGCTTCAGTTTCATTTCTAAGTCCGTCACAGGGTGACCTTGGCCAAGTCGTTGTTTCATCATCACAGGGATACATAAACCTCCTCTCCCCTTGCTAAGAATTTCCTGGGTGGAGTGAAGTGGTGTCATATGCCAACAGGTAGTGGGGGATGGGAAAACTGGAAAAAAAACGCATGATACAGATACAGATGTTAGGGGGGAAGGTGAGCTTTGTTTGGTGTTACCCTTGAGGGACTGGGATCTACAGAGTAGTCTCAAGGCATGAAAGGAGCACACTAGGACGTGGAGAGCGATCCAGGACCTGTGCCCAGGGGCTGCTGGCAAAGCAGGTAGGTAGAGCCATTGTCAGCTGCTCTAGTGCTTGTTTTGCTACCTGCCTCAGAAGATTTTTCACCCTCTTTACCCTCTCTCAGTTGCTGGCTTCAAGTAAACAGTTTGGTGAGGTTGTGCCATCAGAAGGCAAGGCGCACTGATTTGCTGTGCTTTTCACGTGAGACTCACTTTAAACACTGATGTACTTACTGCTTAGGACTTTGGGCATCTTGCCATGATGAGCCTAGTGGTGGGGCAGTGGTGGTGAAGAATTACGCTGTTTATAAGAGCAGTTTCCCTTTGGTACTGTGAGGCATACAACACCCTTCAGAAGTGCAGGATCCCGTGTGCATCATGTTTTATTTGCCTCTGCCTGAGAGGACCGTTACAGGGTTTGGACTAGACGTTAAAACAATGTGTCACATACCTCTAAGTAGAGACAATACTGTTGTACAGCCCTCCTAATAAACGACAAAATCTGTGTTTGAATCCAGAACTACCCTTCAACTCCACCTACTTTTTCAAGGAGCTCCTACATGGCTTAGGACTGAATCTTGGCTCCGCCACTGGTAGCTCTGAGATCTTGGGCAAGTTCTTATACTTTAGTGTCCTCATTTGTAAATCAGGGATAATAGTGCCCACCTCAGAGCTGTTATGAGTTTTAAATGAAGTAATGTGTAAAAATGTTTAATGCAGCGTCTGTCAAAGAACCAGCACTTACTGCATATTAATTGGTACTGCTGCCACTATTAGTAATTGGGAAACAGGAATAGGAAAAATGGGGAGATGGGAACTGAGCTCAGACATGTAACCCAGCCAGAAATTTGTCACCAAACTATGAAATACATACCCTGCAACTTGGCTGGCAGATCACATCACCTTCCTTTCTCAGGTACTCTAACATGAAGCCCATGGTACCTAACACAGTGTCTCAAACTTTTATGATCACACCCTCTATCAGTAAAATAATTTTAAGTACTCTTCCATAATATGTGCATATTTGCTTGTATACCACTATATTATCAAATACATTATAAAACATATACAATAAAAAAGTTTAAAACCGAGATAAAAATAAATATCAAGGGAAACTCTAATATTTCCTCCCGTATTTGAGTTTTTTGTGCTGGTCTGTGGGTGGGATTGGGGGCTTGAGAGAGGCCATTCTATCAAGCACCTGCTGCAAGGATCAAATGAAATAGCCTCCTTCATTAAGCAGTTATAGGATTTTAGTTTGCTTATCATTAACCCATGTATGCACATAAACAATAATAATGATAAAGTCTCCTGGAAGTTATGGTTCAATGATAGCAGTAGAGCTGTACTTTGAAGGGTCTAGTCATCAAAACCTCACTGAAAAATGCCATACCTCATACCAAATGCCATTGCAAGAACTGGGAATGGAGATGAATAAAAATCCTGGCCACCCAGCATCTGGACTGTTAATAGGGAAGACACACACAGTGAATAAACACAGCACCATGTAACATATGCAGTGAAAGAAAGTACAAAATCAGAATGAGAGGAAGGAGTAGGGGTTGTCAGGGAAAGCTTCCCAGAAGAAGTGATGCCTGGCTATGGTTTTAAAAGATAACTAAGTATTTAACAGACAGAGAAGAAAGTGTGTTTGGGTTAAAGGCACAGAGATGAGAAATAGCCTCCACATTCAGTATCCTGATTGGACTGTAAAGTGGGGACACGTGAGATGATACTGGACAGGTGGTCAAGTACAGGTCATGGGGCCTTGGGCCTTCTGATGAAGTTTGGTTTGAAACCCAGGAAGGGGGGATCCATTAAAGGCTATAGACAGGGGGGTGACATGGTTGGATTTGCATGTTAGAAGGATCTTTCTGAAGACCCTGCGGATGGAGGGTTGTAAGGCATGAATCTGGGAGACTCCTGGGGCTCCAGGAGAGAAGGAAAGGGAGCCTGAACTAACTCTACAGGAGAGACAGTGAGGCTGATGATGGTGTGACAAAATTTGAATTTAGGAATTCAGACTTGGAATCTGCACGGCCTTCTCAGCTCCTTCAGTCTATCAATTCTAGGAGATCAAAGGAAGCCTCTCATTCTTGAGAGGCAGTGAAACTTGAGTAGAAAGTTTCTAAGCCTCAGGTCTAGAGACCCCAATGCCTTAGACATTTTCCCAGCAAGACTCTCTTAAGTTCACTGAAACAATTCCTAAAAGGCAATCTACAATCCTAGCAGGTATCCTAGCTGATCAGACCACCAAGGCTGCAGTGACATCACTGCAGCTCCTACAGTCCCCAACTACAGACCTGAGCACTGGGTCTGACCTTTAGAGAGGTCAGGGGGCTGCTCCACTACATTGGACTGGCTTTGCCCTAGACAGGGAAGGCTCAACATTGAGCTCCCCAATGCCAAGAACTGGCACTGCTTAATAAGTGAAGACTGAAGACAACCCTTTTCTGATTTAATTTAGTCCCTCCCATTTCTGGGATTCTAAGACTTGGAGACACTAGACATGAAACCAATTATTTCAACTACTTTCAGATCTCCAACTTTACTGGAAATATATTCCATCGCTTATGACTCCTTGTACCTACACTTTTATTTTTTTAACTTTTTTTGCAGTACGCGGGTCTCTCACCGTTGTGGCCTCTCCCGTTGAGGACCACAGGCTCCGGACGCGCAGGCTCAGCGGCCATGGCTCACTGGCCTAGATGCTCCGCAGCATGTGGGATCCTCCTGGACCGGGGCACGAACCCATGTCCCCCGCACCGGCAGGCGGACTCTCAACCACTGCGACACCAGGGAAGCCCTATTTTTTTAACTTTTAAGAGGAGTATAGCAAATACACAGAAAAGCGCCCAAATTGTTAAGTGAATTTTCACAAAGTGAACATGCTTGTGTAACCAGAATCCAGATTAAGAAATAGAAAATTGCCAGCATCCCAGAAGGCCCCTCTTGCTTCTTCCAGTCACTACCCTCCCAAAGGCTAATCAATATTCAGATTTATAGCACCATAAATTTGTTCTGCCTCGTTTTGAGCTTGGTAGTTCACGTATTTTCCCTGTTGTATAGTATTTTATTGAGAAAATACACCATGAGTTTCCTATGGTTAAAGGGGATTGAGTAGTTTCCAGTTTGAAGCTGTTACAAATAGAGAACTATCACCATTCCTTTACATGTCTTATGGTGTGATAAGCATGCATTTCTGTTAGTTTCCAAAGTGGTTCCATAGATTTACATCCCCACCAGCAGTGTATGAGTGTTCCAAGCGTTCCACATCCTTGTCAATACTTGAAATTGTCTATTTCTTCATTTTAGTCATTCTGGTGTGTGTGTGTGGTGGTATCACATTGTGTTCTAATTTGCATTTCTCTGATGACTAGTAAAGTTGGGGATGACTATACTTTTTGACCATTCTAAGTTTTTCACCTCCATTTCTTCCCCTTCCAATTACCCTTCACTTTGTCCAACCCTAACTTCTCCACTAATACTGCGGTCTCTAAAGTTGCCAACATCCCACCCAGCTGTAGCACAATACTTGTCCCTCTTTCAGTTTTCCCTAGCATCACTAATGTATCAGTTTGGGCTCCTTCAGATGCCAGCATCCATAAACCCAAAGCAAAGTGGCTTATGTGAAAGAAAAATAAAAAAGGAAATTCTTTAGTTCCATAAGTGGAAGGTATTGTCATATCTCAGGTACAGCTTGATTTAACACTCAAATACTGTCATCTCTGGCTCTGCCACCACTGTGTTGGCTCTATGTTCAGATGGGAGATGGCTGTAGTAGTTCCAGTTTATACAGTTACAGGTTCAGTTCTCCAAAGCCAAAGAAACCAAGAGCCCTAAAATTGAGTCTTGTTGGCTCTGATGGCCTGTTTGGACCGTATGACAATCCTGGAACATGGGAGATGAGCTTAGGCCTGGGTAATAGGTATAACCTGGAGGAGGTGGAGCGGATCAGCCCTGCTCAAAGCAAGGACTGAGCGTGGAGGCAGGTTGATTCCTCAGAAGGAAGTTGGGGTAAAATTACCTGGACAGTGAAAAGATTCCAAAAAGCAAATTCAGCAGTTGTCTACTACATTTGTGTACCCAGTTCTAAGGCCAGAAACCTTGGAATTATTCTTGAGTTTTTTTTCTTCTTCACCCTTTACCTCCCTCAGTTATGACTGCCCATCAATTCTACATCCTAAATAGCTTTCTAATCTATTCACTTCATCCTTCCTGTCACCTTTCCAGGCCAAGAAAACATTAACTCATCTTTTGACTTGTGCAATAGTTTTTCTTACATTCTCTTTCTTTTCTCTAAACTCAAAAAATAACAACAACAGGGACTTCCCTGGTGGCACAACGTTTAAGAATCCGCCTGCCAATGCAGGGGATGTGGGTTCAATCCCTGGTCCAGGAGGATCCCACGTGCCACAGAGCAACTAAGTCCGTGCGCCACAACCACTGAGCCTGTGCTCTAGAACCCGCGAGCCACAACTACTGAGCCCACATGCCACAACTACTGAAGCCCGCGTGCCTAGAGCCTTTGCTCTGCAACAAGAGAAGTCACTGCAATGAGAAGCCCATTGCACCGCAACGAAGAATAGCCCCCACTCGCCACAGCTAGAGAAAGCCTGTGTGCAGCAATGAAGACCCAATGCAGCCAAAAATAATAAATAAAATAAATAACTTTATAAAAAAAAAACCAATAATAACCTAACACTTGTTGAGGGCTTATTAAATACCCAGCTCTGTGCAAAGCACTTTACTTTCACTAACTCATTCAGTTCTCAGAGCAACACTATGAAGTAAATAACAGTGATATTCCCCCACCAGATAGAAGGGGAAACTTTAATTAGAAGCAAAATTCTTAACACTCAAATTTCTTCAATGGCTTCCCATTTCTCTACGTTCCTGACATCGGTTATTATGTAATGAAGTACTTCCAAACTTTACTGTCTTGAAAACAATAACAATCATTTGTTTACATTAAGAATCTACAGTGTGGGCAACACATTAAGAATCTACAGGGTGGGCAACACATTAAGAATCTACAGGGTGGGCAACACTCTCAACAAGAGAGGCTCATCTCTTTTCCTTGCAGCATCAGCTGAAGTGGCTTGACTAGGGGATGGAGAATCCACTTCCAAGACGACTCACTCATATGGCTGGCAAGTTAGTGCTGGCTATTGTCTATAAGCTCAACCAGGGCCAAGGGTCAGGACCCTCAGTTCCTGTCCTCGTGGCCTCTCTATGTGGGCCTCTCCATAATCTGCTTGGGCTTCCTTACAACACAGTGGCTGGGTTTCAAAAGTGTCCAAAAAGACAGGAAGTAGAAGTCGCCATTTCTTAAGACATGAGGCAAGAATCTGGCACAGCATTGTAGAGCCCACTGGGAGGATTATCAAAGAATTTTGGGGTCAGGTTTTAACTTGCCACAGCCTAAGTATAAAAATCCATAACATAGGGGCTTCCCTGGTGCTGCAGTGGTTGAGAATCTGCCTACCAATGCAGGGGACACGGGTTCGAGCCCTGGTCTGGGAAGATCCCACATGCCATGGAGCAACTAAGCCCGTGCGCCACAAGTACTGAAGACTGTGTGCCTAGAGCCCATGCTCTGCAACAAGAGAAGCCACCGCAGTGTGAAGCCCGTGCACTGCAACAAAGAGTAGCCCCTGCTCGCTGCAACTAAAAAGAAAGCCCGAGTGCAGCAATGAAGACTCAGTGCAGCCAAAAATAAAGAAATAAAATTTTTAAAAATCCATAAAATAAACTAAAGAGCTTTCCATGATTTGGTGCTTGTTAACCAATCCATCATCTCATTTCATGATAATATCTCTCTGTGAACTATGACCTTTTAGTTCCTCCAATGTATGAGGTTCTCTTTCACCTCAGGGTTACTGCATTTGCTATTTGCACCCACCTGGAATGCTTTCCCTGTCTCTACCCCATCTCCTAGCTTCAGATCTTAGCATAAACGTCCTTAACCACTACTGTTCTAGGTTAAGCCCCTTTGTTTTAAGCTCTCATAGAATTTCTGGCTCAGTAGGTACATCTTAAGTACATTGTGAAAACAAAACAGTTGAATGAATGAGAAAATTCACTGCCCCTTCAGTCTGAAACACTTTTCCCATCTCCCTGTCTTCTCATGATGCACCCTTGCTCCACCCAATGTCCAGTTTCTGGTTGGATGGACTCCATATCTTGTAGCATTTCAACTTTTCTTAAAATTCCATCTCCTCCAGGAAGGTGATAATTTCCCACCCAGGATAAACACACAGCTTTCAGAACTCACTGACTCCATTGCTTGTATGAATGGAAGTCTTGAGTGCTTGTTTTTATGCAACTTTTGTCTACTGCTTGTAGCATTCCTATCAGTATTGTCACTATTTATTCTGAAGATCCTGGAAGGCAGGCACGATATCTCTCTGATTCACTCTTCTCTGTATTCTTAGAAAACAGGAAACAGATGGCCTGAGGACCAGCAGAGTAAAGTTGAATTTTAGTAGGCAAAGTGTACAGAATGGGCAAAGACTAAGTGTGCTGGGTGTTCTCCCTGCCTTCCGGTGGGGAGAACTTTGTTCTCATCATGCCACAGCCTAGGATCAATTTCTAGTCAGAGAAGGAGACAGTTCTTATAACGGAAAACAATTGCATAGCAAACCAGAGTTCTGGTTTACCACCGTCAGGGGCTGTCACTTAGTCTTCCTGGGAATTATCTCCTTACCTGTAAAGCAAGGGCACTTACACAGAAGGTAACTAGGGGCTGTCCCAGCTACAGTGATGGTTGATTTTGACAATGGTTAGCTGGAAAACAAAGTTACTGAGAATCACTTATAGGAGGATGTGGTGCAGTGGAGTGGTTATAATCTTGACTTTGGGGTAAGATAATACATGAGCTTAAATACTGGTTTCATCATTTACTAGCTATGCCATCTTGGGCAAGTGACATCCTTTTTGAACATCAGTGTTCTCATCTCTTATTGTGATTGCTATTGTAATGTGATTATTGCGATGATTCAATAAGATATAGTATATAAAATGTTTATCACAGTGCCTGGTATATAGTATGTGCTCAATAAATAAAAGCTGTTGTTAAAAATTATTACAAATAGTTACTCTTCTTTAGGGAATAATATGTAGATCAGTTTGGTTGGTATTCAGGGAAACATTTAGAGGAATACAGGGACATATTTAAAAAAGATAGGCTGGGATCATATGTGGTGGTTCTTAAATGCACAGGTGAGGCTTTGGATTTTATTCCACTGGCAATGACAAGCCACTGAACAAGGTCAGGCTTTCAAAAAGATAATGTCAATGTAGGATATAAAAGATCGTGAAGAGAAGACACACTCGAAATGGAGAGATTTATCATTCATTCACTCATTTATTCATTCATTCTGTCAATCATCTAACAATTATCGAGCCCCTATCTCCTAGGCACTAGTGAGGATGCAGGGAAAGGTAGATAATTAATTAAATAATACGTAAAATGTAGTAAGTGCTAGAATAGAGACGTACCTGACTCAGAATTTTAGAGGGATCCAAAAATTCTTCCAGAAGGAAGTGATATTTAAATGGAGACC
>NW_006772405.1:783885-788031 GCF_000442215.2 Lipotes vexillifer | reverse complement strand
GGGAAAGAGCATTCTAGGCAGATGAAGTACCAAGGGCAAAGGATGCATAGGCCAGAGAGAGCAGGGTGGGTGGGGGACTTGAAAGACGTTTGGTCTTTAAAACAAAAGTAAGGAGAATCAGAACTAGGGTGATGACCAAGGTGATAGAGAAGAGGGGATAAATGAGTGTGTCATTGTGGAGATAAAAGCTATAGAATATGGGCTTCCCTGGTGGCGCAGTGGTTGAGAATCTGCCTGCCCATGCAGGGGACACAGGTTCGAGCCCTGGTCTGGGGGGATCCACATGCCGCGGAGCAACTGGGCCCGTGAGCCACAACTACTGAGCCTGCGCGTCTGGAGACTGTGCTCCGCAACAACAGAGGCCGCGATAGGGAGAGGCCTGTGCATCGTAATGAAGAGTGGCCCCTGCTTGCCGCAGCTAGAGAAAGCCCTCGCACAGAAACGAAGACCCAACACAGCCAAAAATAAATAAATAAATAAATTTATTTTAAAAAAAAGCTATAGAATATGATGACAAACTAGGTATGTGGGATATAAGAGAAGAGTCAAGGGTGACTCTAATATGACAACCCTTCTCATGTTGGTGAACCCTTAACTTAGTTTGCCTTTTACTTTTCAAGAGTGTGTGCTGAATTTGGCTGTGTCACCTTAGTTCAGTTGGGAACTACATATGTTTCCCTTTATGGTCCCAGTCCAGAGCTGTGCAAAAGAGGAACTTGTATAAGATTTGGAAGGCGGAAGTGAAGCAGCAGCCATTAATACTCTCTGGAGGTCACTGTGCTCAGATGCCGTGACAGGCGCAGAGGTACCTCGTAGGTTTCAGGTCATCCAGCTCTTCCTCTCGACAACCAGTAGCTCCAAGCTCACCACCTCCTCTTAGTACCGGCAGAAGCAGTAGCCTCTGAGAGGTAATGGTGTTTCAAACCTCTTCATGTATTACCTTTTTGTGAGCCTACTTTGGTGGCTAGACACGCTTGATTTTTCAGATTTACTATGGTACCTTTTCTAATCCTTCAAATATGCTTTCAAGACTTTCACTGCCCCAACATTACCCACAGTTGTCTAAGGTCTAATTTTTATAGTAACTCTCTTATTCTATAATGCGCATAATGAATATACCCCCAACTGAACACTGACTGATACAAGCCTCATGAAGTTCTAAGTAGTTTGGATTTCACTTGTCCTTGAGTATTTCTGGCATACCCAGGCAGCCAAGGATGGGCTGATATTAATGTTTCTTCCCTTTACGGAGAGGCATAGATAATAATCTCATTTAGTCTAGCACCACACAAAGACTATTATCCCCCGCTTTAGCTCAGTAGTCCAAGGCATAGGAAATGATAAACTAAATGGCTAAGCAGTAACATAACAAAAGGGGAGAGGAGAAAGCATGTTCCAGGAAGAGGGGACAGGATGTGGAAAGATGCAGAGATCACAACTGCTCCTTGTCTACCTTAGGCTTGTTGTGGAAATTAAATGAGATAATAAGTATGAAGGCACTTGTTGATTGTATAAAGATGTACAGATATGGCAACAAACTGGGAGGACCGTTTCTAAGAAAACCAGTTTGCTTTCTGCTCTTTAATAGTCCTCTGGGATCTTCAGTTCACCTACGTGCTCCCGTCGTCATACAGCTAGAATATCAAAGAACATGATTATGTGGTTAGAGCTGGCAGGGGCTAAAGCAGTTGGCTCAGGGAAAACCATTGTCTGCTCCTGAGCCACTAGGAAAAAGGAACTGAGAGTGTCTAAAGACCAGTTTGTTCTCCTTTCATGCCAGGACTTTTCTGGAATGGAAGTGTACTGGCAACCTCAGAATTACTTCACTTTTCCTGCCCTCGGCTCTTTCAATTTATTTTTTCTCCTCTGTCCTTCGGGCAAGTCAGGGAAAAACACCCCTAAGGAATCTTGACTACAACACTTGCTTGTTGTGTGAATGTGGACAATTTACTTCAGCTCTCTGCCTCTCGGTTTCTGCATCTGCAAAATGGGGATAATGACTTATCTCATGGGGTTGTTGTGAGGATTAAATTATTTATATGTATCAAATCTTTAAAACAATGCACAGCACATAATGAGTGATCAGCAAATAATGAGTGATCAGCAAATGTTAACTGATATTATTATATTAAAAATAATTTTTATTATTAGTATAGAATCAAAAGGTCAATTGCAGCCTCCTCGGTGTCCAAATCAAATGTTCTATTTTCTACAATTTTATTTCTGGCATTTTCTTCTTAGAGAAATCAAGTGACTTAGAAGTTCAGTGGTTCCTAACTAGTAGTAACATTGCTTATCAATTCTAGTACATGTGAGGAGAGATTGGTCTAATTCATCTATTCAAATCATGGTAACTATGAAGTGGAGAGGTGCCAGTATTTAGCGTGGGGTCTCCACCAGGTACCACTCCATCTTTCTCCTTGTCTTTATAGCCACGTGTCTCCATGTGCTGTCTCTACTACTGCCCCCTACTCACCTGCTGGTCAGCTACCACAGAGACTGGCTTCCTCACCCACCTTGCAACTGAAGCTGGCTTCCCAAAGGTGACCAACAACTTTCTAGTTTCTAAATCCAGTTAACATTTCTTTGTCTGCACACTATTTCTACCTTCTGAAATTATTCTCCTTGCAGGATTCCAGGATACCACACTTTTCCTCTGTAGGCATTTTCCTTACTACCTTTCTGGGTGCTGCTCATTCTCCAGTCATTTTTATTCTTTCCAATCTTATTCTTTTGTCCAGCCCTCACATGTTGGTGTTCTTCAGGTTCTCTCCTAGCCCTTCCTGTCCTCTCACTATCTACTCCTCCCAAGGGAATCTCATCCATTCCCATGGCTCAGTCATCAGATATACAGAACTCTAGCCCAGTCCTCCTGAGCTTCTGACTCAACCTCATTGCCAGCTAAATGTCACAAAGGTGCTTCAAACGCAGCTTGTCCTGAAGTGAACTCATTATCTCCTCCCACAAAGGGACATTCCCCCCACCTCCTGTATTCCCTCTATCAACAAATGGTACCTCAATTGGCAGGATACTTTACCTGCCTATACTTGAGAATCATCCTAGCATCCCATTTCTGCATCTCTCTCCCCTCCTCATACTCGATTAATCTCTACATTTGTCAACTTTCTGGGAACAGACATCTTTTCTCTCTCTTTGTTTCTTTTATGCTGGTTCTTATCATCATCATGTGTCTACTGATTGATTGCTATAGTCTCCTAATTGGTCCTCTGGGTTTTCACTCTTTCTTTTCTTTTTTTTTTTTTTCAGAAGCAAAGGAAATCTGTGTTCTTTGATGAAAAAATGGAGAGGCGCGAGCTCCTGCTCTAGAGCACACGGTCTCCTCTCCGCAAAGGCCACAGGGCGGGGCTGCTTTATAGGGTTTTTGTAGTTCTCACAGATCAGGTGCAGCTGTGCTGCTCCTGGCTCCAGGTGGTCGCAGTGCCGGGTGCAGCGTCTCTGCGCACGGCCCGCCACCGCCGCGTTGAATTGTAGTGCCACGCGCAGTGCTGCGCGCAGACGGTCTTCCGCGGCTATCTTGAACTGAGGTGCCGTGCACAGCGCTTCTGCACCCGCCCGCCAAGCCGAGGCGTCCGCCACCATTTTCACACTAGGAACTCTGGTTTGAGGTGCTGGGCACGAGACGTCTGCACGCAGCACCCTAGGAGCGAGTGAAACTAGACTAAGCACAAAGGAAAAAAGGTTAGACTTTATTTTCTTACCCAGATTCTTTTTCTTTTTCCTGGGAATTGTTAATGGGCTTTGCCGTTTGGGCCTTCTTTCTTGACTCATTCGAATTATTCTCCACCAAAGCTGCCAGAATTATATTTTGTAAATGGAAAACTGACCTTGATGCTTTTCTGCTTAAAACACTAACAGTAGTTTTAAGGATAAATTTCAATATCTTAACGGAGCTTTCAAGGCCCTATGCCTTCCGGCCTCACTGCTGCCTCCCCCCAGCCCCTGTCAGTCAGCATTACACACGCATTTCTCCTGATCTTTCAGTTCTCAGAACGTGTCCCCAGGTCCTCATCTGGAAGCTTCTTAAACAACTATAGCCCATTCTTTTTTTTTTTTTTTTAACACCCTTATTGGAGTATAATTGCTTTACAATGGTGTGTTACTTTCTGCTGTATAACAAAGTGAAGT
>NW_006772405.1:769344-783847 GCF_000442215.2 Lipotes vexillifer | reverse complement strand
CGGGCCTCTCGCTGTTGTGGCCTCTCCCGTTGCGGAGCACAGGCTCCGGACGCGCAGGCTCAGCGGCCATGGCTCACGGGCCCAGCCGCTCCGCGGCATGTGGGATCTTCCCAGACCGGGGCACGAACTCGTGTCCCCTGCATCGGCAGTACGACAGACTCTCAACCACTGTGCCACCAGGAAAGCCCTATAGCCCATTCTTGAGGTTGCTTCTTTCAGAAAGTTTTTCCTCATACTCAAGTCTGGGCTAGGTCCTCTCCCTCTCCTGGTAACTTTGTCCTCTTCCTTGTGATTTATTTAGAGTTTGGGCTTTGGAATCAGACCATTGGGATCTGAATTCCAGCTCTGTCACCTACTAGCTTCTATTTAACCCAGTGAGCTTCATTTTTTTAATCTGTAAAATGGGTCTAATAACAAAAATTGTTTTATAGATTTGCCTGTTTGTTGAAATAGGGATTAAATGGCTTTGAATTCATTATTTGTATAATTAATTGTTTAAAATATATATTTTTAATTTGAATTTAAGCTCTATAAGGGCAGGGGCTGTACCTACCACTGAATGCCCAGTATCTACTATAGTGCAGGTAGCAGCTCAACAAAAAGACATTGAATAAATTATTAAGCATAACTTGATATTTTGATTTTAAAAAAATTTTAACATTATCTTGGTGGCTTAATAGCCTATTGCATAAATGTCCCAGAAATGATGTAACTCTTCACTTATTACTGGACATTTAGGGTATTTCAGTTTTTCATTATTTTAAATAATACTGTGACAAATATTCTTGTGCATAATTTTACGTCTATATCTTTTTCAAAAAGATTTATTATTTATTTAATTTATTTTTGGCTGCATCGACTCTTAGTTGTGGTACGCAGGATCTTTGACGAGGCATGTGGGATCTTTCATTGCAGTGTGTGGGTTTTCTCTTCACTAGTTGTGGCGTGTGGGTTCCAGAGTGCGTGGGCTCTGTAGTTTGCGGCACGTGGGCTCTCTTGTTGAGGCGCCACAGCTCAGTAGTTGTGGTGCGCGGGCTTAGTGGCCCCATGGCATGTGGGATCTTAGTTCCCTGACCAGGGATCGAACTTGCATCCCCTGCATTGGAAGGTGGATTCTTTACCACTGGACCACCAGGGAAGTCCTCTTATGTCTATATCTTAGATTCTTTCTTTAAGTTACTTTTCTAGAAGAGGAATCTTTTTGTTATGTCTTCTTTTGAAAATATCCCAGAACTCTCTATTTCCTTTTTTATTGCCTAGAAAAAATGTACCCTTAATGTTTTGTGAATTTTTCTTTCTTTCTAATGGCTTTGGGATAACTAGTATCCCAAGCCCAGGGCTGAGCCTTACTCAACCTTGCTGCTGTCCATGCTAGGGGTAGATGTTCTTGCTCCTACACTGGAAGCTACCAACATTTAGACCTGTGACTTATTAAATCTGTCAGGTTACAGAGAGGGAATAAAAGCAGATTGTTTTTATTCTTCTTCCTCTTCCTACTAATCTCCTTTGTCTTTACCTCACCCCTCCTCCTCCTCCTCCTCCTCCTCTTTTTCTTCTCACACTCACCTTTTTGAAGAAGGAAAGATAAAACCCCTTGAAAAAAATAACAAAAATGTATTTGTTATATAATATGGGTAATTAACGGAGAAAAACAATGAAAAGAAGGGAAGGAAAGAAAGGAGAGAGTGAGAAAAAGCAGTAAAACTAGAAAAAGAAAAAGAGAATGGAATAAAAAAAGAGGCCAGAAACAACATTTTAGGATAGAAAGAATAATTAGAGAATGAGAGAGGCGAAAAAAGGAAAAAAAATACTGATGTAGCAAAGTATACCTGTGGGGCCATTCTTTTTTTTTTTTTTTTTTAACATCTTTATTGGGGTATAATTGCTTTACAAAGGTGTGTTAGTTTCTGCTTTATAACAGAGTGAGTCAGTTATACATATATATATGTTCCCATATCTCTTCCCTCTTTGTCTCTCTCCCTCCCACCCTCCCTATCCCACCCCTCCAGACAGCCACAAAGATCCGAGCCGGTTTCCCTGTGCCATGCGGCTGCTTCCCACTGGCTATCTACCTTACGTTTGTTAGTATATATATGTCCATGTCTCTCTCTCGCCCTAACACACCTCACCCTTCCCCCTCCCCATATCCTCAAGTCTGTTCTCCAGTAGGTCTCTGTCTTTATTCCTGTTTTACCCCTAGGTTCTTCATAACATTTTTTTTTCTTAAATTCCATATATATGTGTTAGCATACGGTATTTGTCCTTCTCTTTCTGACTTACTTCACTCCGTATGACAGACTCTAGATCTATCCACCTCATTACAAATAGCTCAATTTCGTTTCTTTTTATGGCTGAGTAATATTCCATTGTATATATGTGCCACATCTTCTTTATCCATTCATCCGACGACGGGCACTTAGGTTGTTTCCATCTCCGGGCTATTGTAAATAGAGCTGCAATGAACATTTTGGTACATGACTCTTTCTGAATTCTGGTTTCCTCAGGGTATATACCTAGTAGTGGGATTGCTGGGTCATATGGTAGTTCTATTTGTAGTTTTTTAAGGAACCTCCATACTGTTCTCCATAGTGGCTGAACCAATTCACATTCCCACCAGCAGTGCAAGAGTGTTCCCTTTTCTCCACACCCTCTCCAGCATTTATTGTTTCTAGATTTTTTGATGATGGCCATTCTGACTGGTGTGAGATGATATCTCATTGTAGTTTTGATTTGCATTTCTCTAATGATTAATGATGTTGAGCATTCTTTCATGTGTTTGTTGGCAGTCTGTATATCTTCTTTGGAGAAATGTCTATTTAGGTCTTCTGCCCATTTTTGGATTGGGTTGTTTATTTTTTTGTTATTGAGCTGCATGAGCTGCCTGTAAATTTTAGAGATTAATCCTTTGTCAGTTGATTCATTTGCAAATATTTTCTCCCATTCTGAGGGCTGTCTTTTGGTCTTGTTTATGGTTTCCTTTGCTGTGCAAAAGCTTTGAAGTTTCATTAGGTCCCATTTGTTTATTTTTGTTTTTATCTCCATTACTCTAGGAGATGGGTCAAGAAGGATCTTGCTGTGATTTATGTCATAGAGTGTTCTGCCTATGTTTTCCTCTAAGAGTTTGATAGTTTCTGGCCTTACATTTAGGTCTTTAATCCATTTTGAGCTTATTTTTGTGTATGGTGTTAGGGAGTGATCTAATCTCATACTTTTACATGTACCTATCCAATTTTCCCAGCACCACTTATTGAAGAGGCTGTCCTTTCTCCACTGTATATTCCTGCCACCTTTATCAAAGATAAGGTGACCATATGTGCATGGGTTTATCTCTGGGCTTTCTATCCTATTCCATTGATCTATCTTTCTGTTTTTGTGCCAGTACCATACTGTCTTGATTACTGTAGCTTTGTAGTATAGTCTGAAGTCAGGCAGCCTGATTCCTCCAGCTCCATTTTTTGTTCTCAAGATTGCTTTGGCTATTCGGGGTCTTTTGTGTTTCCATACAAATTGTGAAATTTTTTGTTCTAGTTCTGTGAAAAATGCCAGTGGTAGTTTGATAGGGATTGCATTGAATCTATAGATTGCTTTGGGAAGTAGAGTCATTTTCACAATGTTGATTCTTCCAATCCAAGAACATGGTATATCTCTCCATCTGTTTGTATCATCTTTAATTTCTTTCATCAGTGTCTTATAATTTTCTGCATACAGGTCTTTTGTCTCCTTAGGTAGGTTTATTCCTAGATATTTTATTCTTTTTGTTGCAATGGTAAATGGGAGTGTTTTCTTGATTTCACTTTCAGATTTTTCATCATTAGTATATAGGAATGCCAGAGATTTCTGTGCATTAATTTTGTATCCTGCTACTTTACCAAATTCATTGATTAGCTCTAGTAGTTTTCTGGTAGCATCTTTAGGATTCTCTATGTATAGTATCATGTCATCTGCAAACAGTGACAGCTTTACTTCTTCTTTTCCGATTTGGATTCCTTTTATTTCCTTTTCTTCTCTGATTGCTGTGGCTAAAACTTCCAAAACTATGTTGAATAAGAGTGGTGAGAGTGGGCAACCTTGTCTTGTTCCTGACCTTAGTGGAAATGCTTTCAGTTTTTCGCCATTGAGGATGATGTTGGCTGTGGGCTTGTCATATACGGCCTTTATTATATTGAGGAAAGTTCCCTCTACACCTACTTTCTGCAGGGTTTTTATCATAAATGGGTGTTGAATTTTGTCAAAAGCTTTCTCTGCATCTATTGAGATGATCATATGGTTTTTCTCCTTCAATTTGTTAATATGGTTAATCACATTGATAGATTTGCGTATATTGAAGAATCCTTGCATTCCTGGAATAAACCCCACTTGATCATGGTGTATGATCCTTTTAATGTGCTGTTGGATTCTGTTTGCTAGTATTTTGTTGAGGATTTTTGCATCTATGTTCATCAGTGATATTGGCCTGTAGTTTTCTTTCTTTGTGACATCCTTGTCTGGTTTTGGTATCAAGGTGATGGTGGCCTCGTAGAATGAGTTTGGGAGTGTTCCTCCCTCTGCTATATTTTGGAAGAGTTTGAGAAGAATAGGTGTTAGCTCTTCTCTAAATGTTTGATAGAATTCGCCTGTGAAGCCATCTGGTCCTGGGCTTTTGTTTGTTGGAAGATTTTTAATCACAGTTTCAATTTCAGTGTTTGTGATTGGTCTGTTCATATTTTCTATTTCTTCCTGATTCAGTCTTGGCAGTTTGTGCATTTCTAAGAATTTGTCCATTTCTTCCAGATTGTCCATTTTATTGGCATAGAGTTGCTTGTAGTAATCCCTCATGATTTTTTGTATTTCTGCAGTGTCAGTTGTTACTTCTCCTTTTTCATTTCTGATTCTATTGATTTGAGTCTTCTCCCTTATTTTCTTGATGAGTCTGGCTAATGGTTTATCAATTTTGTTAATCTTCTCAAAGAACCAGCTTTTAGTTTTATTGATCTTTGCTATTGTTTCCTTCATTTCTTTTTCATTTATTTCTGATCTGATTTTTATGATTTCTTTCCTTCTGCTAACTCTGGGGTTTTTTTGTTCTTCTTTCTCTAATTGCTTGAGGTGCAAGGTTAGGTTGTTTATTCGAGATGTTTCCTGCTTCTTAAGGTGGGCTTGTATTGCTATAAACTTCCCTCTTAGAACTGCTTTTGCTGCATCCCATAGGTTTTGGGTCGTTGTATCTCCATTGTCATTTGTTTCTAGGTATTTTTTAATTTCCTCTTTGATTTCTTCAGTGATCACTTCGTTACTAAGTAGTGTATTGTTTAGCCTCCATGTGTTTGTATTTTTTACTGCTCTTTTCCTATAATTGATATCTAATCTCATGGCGTTGTGGTCGGAAAAGATACTTGATATAATTTCAATTTTCTTAAATTTACCAAGGCTTGATTTGTGACCCAAGATATGATCTATCCTGGAGAATGTTCCATGAGCACTTGAGAAAAATGTGTATTCTGTTGTTTTTGGATGGAGTGTCCTATAAATATCAATTAAGTCCATCCTGTTTAATGTATCATTTAAAGCTTGTGTTTCCTTATTTATTTTCATTTTGGATGATCTGTCCATTGGTGAAAGTGGGGTGTTGAAGTCCCCTACTATGAATGTGTTACTGTCGATGGTTGTTAGTATTTGCCTTATGTATTGAGGTGCTCCTATGTTGGGGGCATAAGTATTTACAATTGTTATATCTTCTTCTTGGATCGATCCCTTAATCATTATGTAGTGTCCTTCTTTGTCTCTTCTGATAGTCCTTATTTTAAAGTCTATTTTGTCTGATATGAGAATTGCTACTCCAGCTTTCTTTTGGTTTCCATTTGCATGGAATATCTTTTTCCATCCCCTTACTTTCAGTCTGTATGTGTCTCTAGGTCTGAAGTGGGTCTCTTGTAGACAGCATATATATGGGTCTTGTTTTTGTATCCATTCAGCCAATCTGTGTCTTTTGGTGGGAGCATTTAGTCCATTTACATTTAAGGTAATTATCGATATGTATGTTCCTATTCCCATTTTCTAAATTGTTTTGGGTTCGTTATTATAGGACTTTTCCTTCTCTTGTGTTTTTGTCTAGAGCAGTTCCTTTAGCATTTGTTGTAAAGCTGGTTTGGTGGTGCTGAACTCTCTCAGCTTTTGCTTGTCTGTAAAGGTTTTAATTTCTCCATCAAATCTGAATGAGATCCTTGCTGGGTAGAGTAATCTTGGTTGCAGGTTTTTCTCCTTCATCACTTTCAGTATGTCCTGCCACTCCCTTCTGGCTTGTAGAGTTTCTGCTGAGAGATCAGCTGTTAACCTTATGGGGATTCCCTTGTGTGTTATTTGTTGTTTTTCCCTTGCTGCTTTTAATATGCTTTCTTTGTATTTAGTTTTTGACAGTTTGATTAATATGTGTCTTGGCGTATTTCTCCTTGAATTTATCCTGTATGGGACTCTCTGTGCTTCCTGGACTTGATTAACGATTTCCTTTCCCATATTAGGGAAGTTTTCAACTATAATCTCTTCAAATATTTTCTCAGTCCCTTTCTTTTTCTCTTCTTCTTCTGGAACCCCTATAATTCGAATGTTGGTGCGTTTAATGTTGTCCCAGAGGTCTCTGAGACTGTCCTCAGTTCTTTTCATTCTTTTTTCTTTATTCTGCTCTGCAGTAGTTATTTCCACTATTTTATCTTCCAGGTCACTTATCCGTTCTTCTGCCTCATTTATTCTGCTATTGATCCCATCTAGAGTATTTTTCATTTCATTTATTGTGTTGTTCATCATTGTCTGTTTCATCTTTATTTCTTCTAGGTCCTTGTTAACTGCTTCTTGCATTTTGTCCATTCTATTTCCAAGATTTTGGATCATCTTTACTATCATTATTCTGAACTCTTTTTCAGGTAGACTGCCTATTTCCTCTTCATTTGTTAGGTCTGGTGGGTTTTTATCCTGCTCCTTCATCTGCTGTGTGTTTTTCTGTCTTCTCATTTTGCTTATCTTACTGTGATTGGGTTCACCTTTTTGCAGGCTGCAAGTTCGTAGCTCCCGTTGTTTTTGATGTCTGTCTCCAGTGGCTAAGGTTGGTTCAGTGGGTTGTGTAGGCTTCCTGGTGGAGGGGACTAGTGCCTGTGTTGTGGTGTATGAGGCTAGATCTTGTCTCTCTAGTGGGCAGGTCCACGTCTGGTGGTGTGTTTTGGGGTGTCTGTGGACTTATTATGATTTTAGGCAGCCTCTCTGCTAGTGGGTGGGGTTGTGTTCCTGTTTTGCTATATGGTTGGCATAGGTTGTCCAGCACTGTAGCTTGCTGGTCGTTGAGTGAAGCTGGGTGCTGGTGTTGAGATGGAGATCTCTGGGAGATTTTCGCCGTTTGATATTATGTGGGGCTGGGAGGTCTCTTCTTGACGAGTGTTCTGAAGTTGGCTCTCCCACCTCAGAGGCAGAGTCCTGACTCCTGGCTGGAGCAGCAAGAGCCTTTCATCCACTCGGTATGTTCAAAGAAATAAAATCCAAGCTTGACGATGTCAGCAGGGACATCACAGCAGCAGAGAGATATTCATCGGCCCCTTCTGTCAACGCGATCTGGCCACATAACGTCTAAAATTCTTATATTTAAAAATTTTTAAATGTTGTATCCTTTTTTGGTTTTCTTTTGACACACTTGGAATGGACGGGCGCCTCAGTCACCGACTCGTCAAACTCTTAGAAGGTGTCCACCGGTCTGTGGGGAGGTTTGGGCATGGAGTAGGAGCCGCTTTCTTATTATTTAATAATGTTGGAAGTGCCCGGTCTGCTGCCAGAGTTGTGGGTCATGTGGGCACAGCAGAGGCTCGGGGCCATTCTTATACATCCCTTTGATTTAAATTTTACCTGACAATATTTCAGAGATTGAAGAAGCTATTCTGATTCCATAAGATTCATTTTTACTTTTATTTTTGCTTTCCTCTGGGGTAAATTTACCTAATTATTTCCACCATTCCTCTGGGGACACAGTTTTCATACTCCTCAATTGTCCAGTTACCCTTTTTGGGTAGTATTCAGTTTGTCAACTTCCCTATTAAAAGTGTGGTGCTCAGAGTTGGACAGGCTATTCTTGAGTGTTCCTGGTGTGGGGTGATGTACAGAGAGCACAACAGGACAGTTACCTCCTGTGCTTGGTACATGGAATTCAATTTACTCTTTTGCTGTTTTTCAAACATTTATAGAAGTGATTCTAAACGTCTTGGTTTTAGATCATTTTACTCTCTTAAAAAAAATGATTGAGGACCACAAGTGAATTTTGTTTATTTAGATTATATCTACTAGTATTTACCGTATAAGGAATTAAAACATATAAGTTAAAAAAATATTGATTTATTAATTCATTTAAAAATAACAGAAATAACAAAAATAAACCCATTACATGTTAACATAATTAACATATCTTTATGAAAAAATTTCAGAAACAAAAAATAATATTGAGAAAAATGGCATTTTATATCTTTTCATATCTTTTTGACACCTGACTTAATAGAAGACAACTTGATTCTCATATTTAGTTCTGATTAAGTCTGTTGCAGTGTTTTGTTGAAGTGTATAAATAAAGTCTGGCTTTGCTCAGAGGTATAGTTGGAAAATGGAGAAATATTTTAATGGTCTTTTTAGATAATTATGGGTATTCTTCTTTGATATTACGCTAAAACTTGACATGTGGAATAGAGAAGCATATCAATGACCTTTTCATATGTTATTACATTGGTCTAACTTACATTAAATATAATTTTTACCCATGCATGATTTTGTAACATCATGCATTGCTCAGTGGGAAAATACTGGATTACTGAGTTATGCTGGCCTTCCAAATGTTAACACATTTCATTCTATAATATATAAAAAAAATCGCATTCATTAATATTACTTCAGTCTCATTAGAAAAATCTTTAAATATTGGAAAGCTGATGAGTTTATGGTAGCAAATGTGAGAGTTCCCACATTCACTTGAAATCTTGAATTTTATCATTGGCAACAAACATTGGTAGTGATTTTCCTTGACATGACAGATTCATTTCATTGATTTTTCAGAAAATGTCTGCGAAACGCCTTTATCTGAATAATAAAGTTTATCAGGCAGTCAATCCTTTCAAGTAAAAATGTTCTTTCATGACAAAAGCAGCTAATTCATGTTGCAAATCAAACATCTGCAGGAGTGCTTTTCTTCTAGACAACTGTTGTATTACAGTGTCCAGCAGAAGTACTTTATGCCTGCCTTTGTTTTGTCACACAGAATATTAACAAGAAGTATACTCAAGGGCCAGAATTTAATAAAATTAACAACATTTATAGCTTAATAAAACAGTGTTAAGTGAAACAGCCTTTTTTCTTTCTGGTGCCTAGCAGTAAAGAATACAGTGGTGAAATGTACTTGGGAGTCACTATTTTGATTCATGCTAAGGCACCAGCAGTTTTGCCTGCCATTGCTTTTGCACCATTGGTGTAAATATCGCTGCAGCGATATTTCTTGAAAATAGTTTTGGCTTTGGGGATGCCTTGAAAGGGTCTTGAGAATTCTCCAAGGTTTGTGGACCATACCTTGCAAACTCACTGTTTTCAGGATGCCTTGTATAGTAGTTTCATTAGTTATGTCGAGTCTTACACTGATCCCATCAGTGACGGCTGGGCTGTCACCAACAGATTGGGGGGGTCTTTAAAGAGAGAACACTAACAGCAATAGGAACTAACATATCTTAGGTGCTGCGTCAGATACTTTTTTATACACTATCTCACAGCAACACTTGAGGTAGGTTCTGTTTTATGCTCGCTTTCAGATGAGGAAACTGAAGATCAGAGAGTTAAATTAACTTGCTGAAGATCAGAGAGTTAAATTAACTTGCTGAAGATCACACAGCTGGAAGGCAGGAGAGCCAGTATGAATATCCAGGCAGTCTGATTCCAGAGCCCATGCTCAAATGGCATTGCTGTTGCTAGAGAGGCTAACAGGATGGGCACAGTGAGGGAATAGCCCTTTAGAGGGTCAGGTGGTCAGAGCAGTGGCTGAGAGTCTTGGACCCAAGGGTCTAGGTAACAATTCAAAGGTTTCCTCTGAAACTATTTTTCCAACTGATTCTCACAAAAGCTCTCTGAGTTGGCTGGTCACAGTTCTAATTTCCCTCTCATATAGTTCAGGAAGTTGATGCTGCTTAGCAGAGAAGGAACCCCTTAAAGGCCCAGAGTCATATACTGGGAGAGTTCTACCTTCTCACGCAAAGCCAAGGACTCAAGGCCCTTCTTGGTAGCTTTTTCCCCTTGGGGTGTCCCGCTGTCACATGTTATGGTGGGGAACTTGGCAAAGCAGGTGGTGTTGGCACTGATTCTGGGAGAGAAAGAGAAAGGAAGGGCAAGCCCATTAGCCCTGGTGCCATAGAGGAAAAATGAACCGAGGTCTGGCAGCCATGGGAGCCCTCCTCACCCCAGGTGTCTGTGACTGAGACTCAGAGTGGTTCCCCATTCTGGAGATGAAATTCCCCATCAAGCAGGAAACAGTTTATCTGCCAACAAAAAAGGAGGGGTGGGGGGAGAGAGCAGGTCAGAAAAGTACACCAAAGGCTTGGAGACTGCTAAGGAGGTTTGAAAGAACAGAGAAAAAGGTGCCCAAATGCAGCCCAGATCTCTTTCTATGGAAGGAGGAACTGAGTCCTGCAGTGGGGAGGGAATCTGCCAAAAGTCATACAGCCCGTAAAGTAAAAATGCGTGCTGGCCCGCAGGTCCGATGCTTGCTTCACAGTACTACCTGAAAAGAGACCATATCGCAGATGTAGAGAATGGACTTGAGGACATGGAGAGGGGGAAGGGTAAGCTGGGATGAAGTGAGAGAGTGGCATGGACATATATCCACTACCAAATGTAAAATAGATAGCTAGTGGAAAGCAGCTGCATAGCATAGGGAGATCAGGTTGGTGCTTTGCCACCACCTAGAGGGGTGGGATAGGGAGGGTGGGAGGGAGATGCAAGAGGGAGGAGATATGGGGATATATGTATATGTGTAGCTGATTCACTTTGTTATACAGCAGAAACTTAACACAACATTGTAAAGCAATTATCCTCCAATAAAGATGTTAAGGAAGAAAGGAAGGGAGAGAGGGAGAGAGAGAGAGAGAGAGAAAGAGAAAGAGGGAGAGAGAGAGAGAGAGACAGAGGGATTAGGGCTGATTCTTAAATCTTTTGTTTTCCGGATACAAGGATAAACAAAAACAGAAAGAGAGAGAGGGAGGGAGGGAGGAGGGAAGAAAGCCTGCTGGGATCTCCCTTCTGCTTTCTGAGACCAGAAGAGGCACAACTGGCAGCCAAGGTTGCTTTGCAAGGAAAAGCCCAGGCTCTGGGGACACGTGCCCCTTCTATGAAATTCTTGTAAACATAGACTGAGAACCAGGATAGAATTTTGTTGGTTTATCTGGACCACTCCCCAGGGGGTTTGTGTTGGTATTCTTTCTGCATGCCACTCTGGGTGGTATTTCAATTCCAAGCAGGTTTCATATTCCATTAGCTCTGAGATTCCTTTCCTTACAACGTGTGGGTTTTGCCTTTGTTCTTTTGTTTATATTCCCTAGACAATCAAGTTCCTGAAAGTCACAGGCCTCCTGGCTGTGGAAGAAGGGAAATTTCAGGACAGTTCCTGAATGTCCAAGCCTTCAAAGCCCCATGCAAGGCCAGCAAACAGCCTGTTCTCAAGTGCACATCCTCCTGCGGTCCCCCTGCCCTGGGGCAGTGCCTCCACTGCCCTCTACACAGGGCCCTGTGTAGAGAAAGCTTTGCAGGAATAAGGGGGATGATTGCTGTTCCCCCAGATCCTTTCCTCATTAGCAGGCTGAGTTCTGAATTTTAGCAAAATTAGAAATTAATTCTTTAACTTCAGGTTTTGTTCACCAGGACAAGAGAGAATGTTTTATTGTAGGATGACTTCCCCTCCCACTCTCCTTCTTTCTGTCCCCAATATTTATTGAGAATTTGCTGTGTCCAAGGCCCTGTTCTAAGAGCTGGGAATTCAACAGTGAAAGCAGACATCTCTGCCGTGGTGGAGGTGGAGCTGATGGCCCTTTGAGGGACTCAGACAGTATATAATGTGATGCACAGTGTAGTTTAAGGGCCTTGAAAGTGACAGTTTAGACTGGGTAGTTAGAGGTAGGCTTAGAGTCAGGAGCAGGGTTAGGAGGAGAGAGTGAGGAGGGGGTATCTGAGTAGAGATCTGGATGAAGTGAGAGACTGTGCCCTAAAGCCACCTGGGGGATGTCGCCTACTTGCCAGAATGGTCCCCAGGAAATGCGGCAGGGTCTGCCATCCACCCATGGATGGCACAGGACCAGCTTAATCCTGTTTCCAGGTGATGTCCTCCTCTGCATTCTTGAAGACAATTCTTAGATCCCAATTAAATCATCTTATCCCAGCAAATTTGGCTGTTATTTCAGCCTAAAGTAACCTTTCAGAGTAAATTTCCCTGTAAAAACATCTATTCCAGAATCTCAAGTTACTTGACCAAGTCTTTGTTTCTTCTTTCATTCTTGATCCTCAGAAGATTCCAGTGTTTTAGAGTGGGAAGTGCCCTTTGAGGTCGGAGGGCCCAAGCCCCTCATTTTAGCGATGGAGAAGATAAGGCCAAGGCATAGGAAGGGCCTTGCTTATGGTTGGTTGGTCACAGGGTGAGGTACAGAATGGCAGAGTGAGGACACACACCCAGGTGTCCTCCTGTCCCAGTGCTTTTTCCCCTTCCACCCCCACTGCACCACATGACATATGCCCTCTAATCCACATCTATTTTCTATACTTGCAGAATAGCAGTGCTAGCTCATATTTCCCCAGAACTTGGGTTTCCTCTTGCAATGTTGTTCTGTTCTTCCCTGAGAAAGTTTTCTGAGAAGAGAAACTCTCTGTAGGTTTCTTTTTTTCCCTTTTAAACTAAATATTGTCTTTTTCTCTATGCCAGGCTCTGTGCTAAAGGCTTTATACCCAGGATTTCATTTAACCCTCATAAGCCCTTTGTGAGGTATTATTATAATCATTCTTACTGGGAGACTGGGAAACTCAAGTTCAGAGAGAGTAACTTACCCAAGGTCACACAGCTGGAGAATAGTGCAGCCGGAATAAGAACCCAAGCAGTGTGACTCCAGAGCTTGTACCCTCACCCACTAGGCTAGTCTCCTGTTTATGTGTAGCATCTGGCACCAGCCAGGGCTGAAAGCTCCCGTGTTGGAGCATCTGTACCTTCAGACTCATAGAGCCTCTGTCTCTTTGGCCATTTTGGATATTTTCCTCACCTGCATTATCATAGCAGGTGGTCCAGGCAAGGAGCTTACTGCCCCCTAACCTTCCTCTGGGAGGCCCTTGACACATAGGTTGCTATGCTTAGCATTACCTGACTTTGGTACCCTGACTACAGATGACACAATACAGAATGGCAGCTTGACCCAAAGACATAATAGTGTGTATGCTCTATCCAATAGGAGCACTGTGCCTTGGCTGGGGACTGGCTGAACCAATCAGACTTTGATTCTTAGAGAGCAGTAAGATAGGAGTCAGGCACAGAACAATGCTCCTACTCAGAGGAGGAAGTGACAGATGCCCACTGCTAATGGAGAGATGAGATAACCTAGTCACTAAGAGTGAAAACAGTCCAGTGGCTGAACAATATTCTCACCTCCGGGTGGTTTGGCTCTGCGGCTCAGATTGTTTCTTATCTTCCTTTTCTGTGAATTCTTAAAATAAATTCCTGGTAAATGAGTAACATGAGTGGGTCCCTGTCCACGCTCCCTGGAAGAGGCAGATAACCGTCCTCGGTCTGTGTCCCTTCAGCTACAGCAATCAGTTGAGCTGATCACCCTCCAGTGCCAGGCGCCCACGTCAGGCAGGACTTCCACGGTCGTCCATTTTACTGGCCCCTGGCTAGACCTGAGATCATTTTCCCAAAGGGAGACCTAGTGATCATCTGGGAAGATTCCCGAGGCCCACCTCAGACTTGCTGAATCAGAATTTCGGTGGGTGGTGCCTGAGGGATTCATGTACCAAAACTCCTAGGCTGCTTTTATTCCCAAGTGATTTTTATGGATCCTAAAGTTTGAAAACAATGGCCATGGAGAGCTGCTTTTGGATCAGATACTCATCCCGGGTTCTACCAAAGGTGATCAGCATGCATTCTCTGGAGTAATGTTCCCATGTTCTTTTGGGGGATTGGAGGTGGGGAGCATTGAACTGCAGCAGCCAATACATGCTGATATGTTTTAGAAACTGATTACACCGGAAATTGCAAAATGCCACTCATGAGCTCAGTCTACACATTGTAGAAGTATTGTGCTTAAAAGATTTTGAATTGTTTGCCAACCTTAATGATCAGAAGATTTCACACAAAAAATACTGACTTCCAACTTTTGAATATCTGGAAGCTCTAGTGGCATCGAACCTTCATTCTGTTTGGCAACAGCCAACTGTTGCTGAATAACGGATGCCACCTGTAGGTGGGGCTTGAATGCCCTGAGTTAGTCCTCTTTCC
>NW_006772405.1:757405-769201 GCF_000442215.2 Lipotes vexillifer | reverse complement strand
TCTTTCCCTCTCGTCTCTTTAGATTTGAGGCTTTGTCAGTGGTTCAAGAGAAATGGGAGTGAGCACATTTCTTGGTGGATATGAAGAACATTCCTTCATGTTTAATAGGTCAGTTTTGTGACTGTATTGAAAACAACAGAATTCAATATGGCTAACTTCACTCATGCCTGACGTGCACCTGATCTTAAAGGCATTTAGTTGGGACCCTGGACATTGACTCCCAGATCACTCTGAGGGTCTGTAACTAGAAGCTGAAAGTCCACCATAAATGCAGAGAATATTAGAATTCAGTTGTAGAGTGCAACACCCTCCTTGTACAGATGGAGAGACGGTAGCCCAGAAAGAGGAAGAGCTCTTCTGGAGGTCCCTCAAGAAGTGGAGTATGGCCAGGGTGCCAGTCCGGTCCTCACTCTAGTGCATCATCCAACTTCCCCCATCTTCATCTATAGCTGGTACTATTTCCTACAAATGTTCCTTACACTTGGCCATATCATTTTTTCCACTGGATGTTTACTGTATTCCAAGTACAGGGCTAACTATAGTGTTTTACAAACATGTCTGATTTAATTTTTATCTCTGTTTGACAAATGAGAAAACTAAGATTTACAGAATCACTTTACGTATCAGTAGAAGAGACAGGATCTGAACCTAGGTCTGGGGATAATCAGAGCCTTCCCCACTGTGCAGCCTCATATTGACCAGCCCAGCAGCCCTGCCAGGGAGGCACCATGCTCTTCCCATTTTACGGATGAAGAAAGCAAGAGGGTAAGCATCTTGGCCAGGATCCCACAGCTAGTAACTGATACAGTGAGGACTGACATCTAGGTCTGGCTTCAGGGCTGGGTGCATAACTGTGTTTTCATTTGCTGCCCTTCTGTACCTCCTGGGACCACTTGAGGCCTTCCAAGAGTTCATTTGCATTGCTAGGTGTGTAATCACCCTACAGAACTGATTATCATATGTAAATTTGGATGTGTAGAGGGGCTGCATCCATTCTGTGCCATACTTAGTATACCTGTGTGGTTAACTATAGTGCAGCCTTCTGTGCCAAACATGCTGAGCAGCAGCCACAGCCTAGACACTCAGGGGAAGTGACCTCCGTGAATGGGGACTTTTGAGTCCAAAGACAGGAGGGGACTTCTCAGGTGTCACCCAGTTCGTGCTAACTCTCCAAAGACTAGAGCCAAAACTCCAGGGCTCAGAGTAAAACACAGGGCCCAGACCTTTTTCTGCACCATCCTTTCTCTTTCCAACACACAATGCTAGTTCCCCCTTGTTCCATTTTAACCAGCGAAATGCTGTGAAATGCTTCAGTGCCCTTGTGTTGTCTTTATCTTGCTTTGTGAGACATGATGGCAGTGACCTTGTGTTTTTAATCTCACTTTGTGAAAGATGAGATAGTGACCTATGATGACTCAGAACCCTAACACCCCAGAAAGGGAGGACTTATCAGTGGTTTTCACACCATGCTCCAGAGAACCCTGCGGTCTCCTGTACGTCCTTCAAGATTTTGAAAATAACAACATCTTTGCCACCAAAAAATAAAGATTCACACAGACATGTTAATCACCCATTTAAAAATATATTTTATGTATTGGGATTTAGTGCAACATGTTATTTTGAAGAAAGAATTCTGCTACTAAAAAGATTACAATCTCTTTTACTAAAATACCATGGATCACAGAGCTATAGGATACATCTGCTCAGAGGAAGAAAGTAATCATGGAACAAAGTCAAGCACCCCAGCAAAGCAGAGGAAACAAAATCTTCATCTTGGGCTAACCAAGCACCTTGCCGAAAGGCGATCCTGCCTTCCCAGCATTCCCACCTCAATCTGCTGGGACAATGACAATGCATCCTCTGTCCCCACTGGGCATTGCATTGACCTGCCCCATCTTTGCAATGCAGGCTCTGGATTGCCCAGCTTTTCCCTTGCTCAGACAAAGGTCTGAGCTTGCTGGAGAGTCTTAATATAATATATAGGCTGCCCTGTAGGATTCTACACTCTGGGCCCTCCAACCCAGAGACCTGGCTGCAGATTCTGGCCCTAGAAACCTGGGGGCAGGGGTCACTGGTAGAGGGGTGCTGTGAAGGTTTCTGGAAACAGAGCTACAGCTGATGTTTCCTTCTCTGTGAGTACAAGGGATTAGAATGGTCTGTTCACACAGGAACAAACTTGAGAAAAGCAAACAGATGAAGCACATATACACTCAGGCCTGTTCTCCCGTGCCTCTCCAGCTCAGGCAGCCGGGTGCATACACACGCACACGCACACGCACACGCACGTACTCACACAGACTCAGATTCAGAGTTGGTTCGCTTCAGCTATAGTTCTGGTTCAGCTGTGGTTCTTAGTAAAGCGGTTTAACTAGTCAGGTCAGGTCTCCTGCTTCTTTCCTCTCCAGCCAGCCTCACCACCTGTCCTGCTTGTCTTTTCCCACAGTAGGTCAGTAACCATGGGCTTCTCCGCCAGCCTCCCTGGCAGCTCACCCAGCCCTGGACCCTCCCAGTGCTCATTTCCTCAGCGCCATCCAGACTCCCAACCCCTTCTGCTCCTCCTGACTTCTTTCTTTACTCAGGCTGCTCCCCTTTCAGTGTACCACGAAGGCACTTAAACTTCATCTCAGACTCTCCCTTCCTTGCTCATTGTTTTAAATCAACATTACATTAAACCCTGTTCATATGTTCTCTGTGTTTTTGGCTTCAGATCTTTGTTTTCTGCCTCCCTCCCACCTCAAATCCACTCTGCAAGGCATTGCCATGTTATTTTTAAAGCAGTGGTCAGATCACATCACTGCCCTCCTTAAAGACCGTCAATGGCTCTCTACTGCCTGATGAGGCAGCCTCCCCTTCTTTAGCGGGGAGATGCTCTACCATATTGGGGAAGCATAGCTTCCTATAATTCCTCTTTACCTTTCCAGCCCTCCTGCCAAGCCAGACTATTCCCAGTTTCTCAAAGGTCCCCAATACTTGTCCTGTCTAAATACTTGTACCTTCTCTTTGGAATGCTCCACTGCTCAGCCTTCCTTGTGGGACTTCATTCCATCTTTTAAGGTCTAGCTCAAAAGCCACCTCCAGGAAGCCTTCCCTGAACAAAATTCTCTCCCTCTGCTACCACCCTCATTCCTGTTCCACAGCCAAGGAGGCAAACTCTCACCATTTGACAACTGTTTATGGAACATCTCCTATGTGCCAGGCACTGTGGATACTCATTCATTCATTCTTCCAAATTTCGGCAAATATTAACGGAGTGCTTAGTATGTGGCCAGCACTATCCTGATACAAGAGATGTAACACTTACTGCCATGATATAATATCAGTGCAATGAAGAAAATAGAAAGCAGCTAAATCTGATACACAGGGCATGGTAATAAACAAGTGAGGAATGAACAGGATCCACCAGGATCCATGGCACTGAGGGACACCTGCTCCAGAGATGTGCAGGCCTAGCTGGACCTGCTCAAGAGCAAAAGTTTAGCACCAGCCTCTGGCAATTCTATGGCTCGTCCTGCATCTTGACTCCTTTGATGTTGATTGACACTGTGGCTGCTGGGCCTCCTTTTTTAGTGCTCTCCAAGGGGAATGCAACCATGAGAAGGGCCTTCAGATGTAGGAGCTCCCCATGGCTGGGCCCTGGAGGCTCTGTCCTGATGCCAGGCACCCCACAGTCAGAGGAGGAATGCAGGTCCAGGCCACTGGACAGCACAGGGCAATGCAGCCAATCAGAACAAAGCCTTCAAAGAAGGGTGAGGGGGTTGATCTTTCCTTCAGTGTGCCCCTCTGAAGTCTGTGAGCAGGATGGCAAGCTTCAGCCAAGAGTAGTAGCTCAGGTGGGCTGATCATGCTGGACATGATGGACATCATAGGCAAACTGGCTACTTCCTCTATGCTCCACTCAAGTCCCACCCCATGGAATGTCCACCACGTTTTCCTCTCTGATGCTGGCTGCTGACGATGCTGATGAGGACTATGAGGAACATTTGCTGAGGCTCTGTGCTAAGTGTGCTAGGTGGTTTTTCTCATTGCATGCTCATGTATAGTCCTTATCCCTATTTTGTAAGTGAGGACTCTCAGGCTCATAGAGGTTAAGAAATTTGCACAGGGGCACACCAGGCACATGGGAGTGTCAGGATTCAAAACCAGTTGGATGCCAGACTCCAGAACCCCTGTGTTTAATCACATCATAGCATCTTCCTGTGCTATTAAACTTATACTCCACCCCAAGGCCTCATTCAAATATAACCTCTACTATGAAGCTTTTCTTGATTACCTTTTCCATCCCTGTATATGGCACATATAATTGCCCTGAGTAGTAGTTGTCATTCATTCATTCAACATTTATTGCATGTCTACTAACTGCTCTTTGATGAATAACTCTGCCTCTCCTCTTG
This sequence comes from Lipotes vexillifer, assembly GCF_000442215.2. NCBI lineage: Eukaryota > Metazoa > Chordata > Mammalia > Artiodactyla > Lipotidae > Lipotes > Lipotes vexillifer. The sequence continues at coordinate 764,810 of NW_006772405.1, read as the reverse complement.
GGAAGCTCCCCGTCTAGTTACTACAGGGCAGGATCCAGGCTGCTGTGTGATATATTTGGTCTGCTTGAAGCAGTACACTCTCACTTCCAGGACCTGAGAAAGTCGTGGGCCTATTCCTATAACCAGATTGTCAAAGCCATTTAACAGTTCAGGTCAGACATATGGAAAACAAGCAGGTGGAGAAATAGCAGGGAGTTCCTCTAGGCAAAGCAGTGCTGGAGGGCGAGCGATTATAATTCTTGCCCCTTTCCATGCAACAATCCTGCAGAGCTGAACTACCGAGTCCTCTGAAGAGAAAGGAATGATCTGCTGAAGCTGTGCTCAGTGTGATTCTGGTTTTGTGGGCTTTTACCAAGTGTTTATGAAGTCACCTTAAGCAAAGCCCTGCTCCTTTCTCCAGGGTGCTATCACTCCAGCACCTCCAAGACTAACCTACCGAGAACTTAGAAGGAGCCAGGATTAGGCTGTGCCCTGTGGAATTCCCAGGCTCAGGTCCAAGAGAAGCCCTCCCACTCCCACCCCACCAAGTAACTGAATGGTATTTCTTCAGTCAATTAGAAGACCTTTAAAAAGGAGGATAGGAGGAAACTTGCTGAAAAGAGCTCCAGGCAGGCTATTTAGAAACTTCTGTCCTTTTGCCCAGTCCCTTCTCTAGAACCAACGGGTTCTTAGGGACCCAGCTGGAGGCAGTGGTTCTCAGCTTTTTTATAGAACAGACAGAACTTTGAGAATCACACCAAATTTTTGCACTCTCTCCCCACAAAAATCCCCGCCTCTCCCACATACAACCAAGTATATACAGTTTTAGGGTATTCAAGCAATTCCTGAAGTCTACCCATGAACCCAAAGTTTGGTGTCCCCAAAGTGTTGTATGCAAATAAGATGATTTTAGGTGGTATGTGGACAAATACTGTTTTAAGTTTTCACTCCTGAGTATTTATTTTAATGTGCTTTGGAATCATAGTTAACACGTCACGTCTGTGATATTGTAAATGTTCTAGGATGAGGATAGGCTAAAAAATTACGACTAGAATTGAAGTCAGTTTTAAAGGGAGCATTAGGTTAATGATCACCATTCCAGGGAACCTGTGTCTGGAGAAAAAGCTGGGAAGCACTACACACACATGACCCGTGCCATGGATGTGCTGCCCTGGTTTGTGGAAACTCCAGTCTGATTCAACGACCTCATTGCACAAATGAGGCAACTGAGGCGCAGAGTTAAGTGACCTACCTGAGAGCTCTCAATAGTCAGAAGCAGGTTGGAGGAAAGTCCCCAGAGCAGCACATTCCCAGGCCAGTGTTTTTCCTATAAGCACCATGAGTTTTCTTGCTTCCGTGCAGTTTTAACCTCAGAGGGCAAAAGGAGTCTACCCAGGTTCACTCTGGGAGCAGAGAGAACCAGCAGTAACTTCAAACAGCCAGTTAGATCACTGTCATTTTACAAGGGCTTTTACAAGTATTTTCCTTAGATTCTTCTCACTGCTTATACTTACAAATGAAAAAATGTTTCAAGATGCTTGTCATTCCTCCCACACTGTTCCAGGTTTGCCTGTGTAGAGTCTCAGGAAATGAGTTGATGTTCTCCCTTGGGGGTTATTCTGTTTAGCTGGAGTCATAAGAGAGAATCAACTTTGTTTGTTGTGAGGCTTCTTTCAATTTGGGTTGACATTGTGCTCTCTGGTCTCCTTGCCAGGTTGAAAACTAATGGTATGTAATATAAAGACTTTCTTTAAATCCTCTGCCTGGGTCAGCCCCCCTGGGGAGCATTGTTCTGGGTTCTGAATGCATCCTTTTAAGAAGGAGTGTGGTCAGAGGAGAGGGTAACAGGACAGGGAGGAGACTGCTGCCTAAATCAGAGGAGGGACGACTGAAGGAACCTGTGTTGAGAGTTCCAGTTGCAGGCAGAAGACTCGAGGAGCCATTCCAAGGTCACTGCAGATCTTTAAAGGGCTGCTGTGGGACCGGGCAGGGCAGGCACACAGTGCTGCAGGTCTGCTCTGCTCCTGTTGGCAGAGCAGGTCTGTGGAACGGGGTGGGCAGGTGGAACAGAACCGGTGAGTGGGCACCTGGGAAAAGAGAGGAGGGGTACACAGCAGCTCCAGGTTGTCATGCAGGCTAGAAATCTGAATTTTATATGAACTCTGATTTTTAAATGGTGGCAATACATTTCAAAAACATTTGAAAACATGCTTGGCCAAACAAAACACACCCAAGTCAGATCTCAGCTGTGGACCACTATTTTGTATCTTCAGCCTCTGTGTTCATGAGTTATTTAGGTGTTCCTGGTTCCTGATCCAGTACTTGAGCCCAAGCATGGACTCTCCCTTTTTTGGGTGGCAATTCCTGTGAGCAGGTTCAGGGTACACATGGTCTTAGAACAGCATCTTCACCACACTTTGGGGTAAAGTGGGAAGCTCCAAGGGCTGGGGTACTTCTTCTGGGGTGAAGGGAGGGACAGGCAATGCCAGGGAACCTGAAGGAGGTAGCATTGTACCTAGAAATACCATTGAATCAGAGGCAGGATATCTTGAGTTCTCATACCACCTGTGTGATCCCCTAGTTGTGTGTCCTGGAACAAGTGACTTCTCTGGGTCTGTTTCTTTCTCTGAAAATGGGAGATGGTATTGGATGGGTTATGTGATTTTTATGACAGTCACTCCTCCTCACCCTCATCCCCACCCCTGTAGGACTTTCAAGTCCCTGTATCCTGTGTCCCTTTCTTCAGTGGGTTTCTGCCAACCCTAGGAAATCCCTCTGCATATCCAGCCTGGGTCAAGTTGCCCTGTCCTGTCACCTTAGGGATCTCTCTTCTGCTTATAATGTCTTCCTTTTCACTGTGCCCAGTAATTCCTACTTATTCACTCTCTTGGCAAGCTTCTTCTGACCCCAGGCCAGGTCTATTCCCCAGTTACGTGCACCTTTCCATCAGAGTACTCCCTATAGTTCTCCTACTCATTTATTTGTATGGTTATCAGGTTAATATCTCCTTGGATAGATTATCCTGATGGTCTCTTCCAACCCTGATATTCAGTGATCCTGGAATTACCAGCCAACAAGGGACAGAGCACAGAGCAGTGGTTCTCAAGCTTTATTTCTGCCCCATGCACCTAAGAGATTACAGTACACACCCAGCATGAACTGGGCCCATTGGACTGAAACACTCATACGGAGGTAAAGAACACAAACCTGGTCTTAACATTTTTCCTGCTGCTTGTTAACTGTGTGGCTTTTTAGACGAGCCACTCTGAGCCTCCGTTTCTTCTTCTGCAAAGTGGAAAAAATGGCTGCCCCACAGGGTTTTTGTGAGGAGTAAGTGAGCTAAATCCCTTAGCCTCCTATTGGGCACAAAGCAAGCATGCAACACATGGAAACCATAAGAATATTTTCAAATTGCAGGTTAGAGTATCCTTACGGTATAAATCCTAGCTGAAGTTTTGGATATTTGCTCTCTTCACCAATTAGCATCCCACTCTCCACCAAAGGACTAAGAAAGACAGGAGGCTAAATCAGTGGTTCTCAACCAGGGCACATTTTTCCTCCAGGGGACATTTTGCAATGTCTTGGAATATTTCTGATTGTCACAATGTAGGGCAGGAAGATCCTATTGGCATCTAGTGGGTACAGGTCAGGGATGCTGCTAAACATCCTGTAGTGTACAGGGCAGCTCCCACAACAAAGAGTTATCTGCTATAAAATGCCAATAGCGGGCTAAACAATAACCCAGGGACACAGACTACAATGGAAAAATAATTTCATGAGGTTTTATATATGTGTGTGTATATACATATGTATATAATACGCATACATACATATATATACACACACATTATGTGTCTCCGTATATGCCGTATATCTGTATATGGACCATATACTATATGTATACATATATATAATCTTGTATGGTCTAAAGTCCATACACATACCGTCAACTGACAGCCAGCACAAATACAGAGCCAGTGCACAGACTCCCAGCCACACACCAGACTGACACTCTGGAGGCTGACTTACCGGAATGGGAGAGTCAGCATTTGGCACAACTTTTCAGGAAAGTAAAGCTTCGGGGAGGCTGAGATGTCCCTGGTTTTCTATAGAGCATGATCAGGGAACATGACATACATTTGTGCCCACACCCTCTTCCTGCTTAATCTCGCCCGATACCGAGCAATTCCTGTCCCTGGGAAACTTTTTTTTTTTTTTTTTGGTACACGGGCCTCTCACTGTTGTGGCCTCTCCCGTTGCGGAGCACAGGCTCCGGAAGCGCAGGCTCAGCGGCCGTGGCTCACCGGCCCAGCCGCTCTGCGGCATGTGGGAATCTTCCCGCACTGGGACACGAACCTGTGTCCCCTGCATCGGCAGGTGGACTCTCAACCACTGTGCCACCAGGGAAGCCCTGGGAAACTCTTTAGGAAGGTGAGAGGCAGAGAGGTGGCAGGCAGCAGAGGAAATGGCGGGGGCTGGCGGTTGTGCTATGCTACCGGCTGGCTGCGCCACCTTGGTTGACTCACTTTCTCCTCTTTGGCTTTAATTCCCTCATCGGTGAGATGAGAGTGTGGGATAAAACGACACTATGTCTTCTTTCTGTTCGGACAGTGCTGATTCTTGGTAAGGCAAGGTTGGAATTCCCTTGTTGAAGGCCTGTTTTCCAAGCCACTCTGGTAGGCAGGAGACCACAGAAGTTGGGAACAACAGCTTGGGAATTAGAGAATCAGACAAACCTCTGTTGAAAATCCTAGGTCCTTCTCTTACTTCTACATAACCCTTGGAAATTTTCTTAAAGGAGAATAGTCATACTACTTACCTCAGTAGACTGATGCAAGATAAAGTAAGATATTATTTGACTAGTCTATGACACAATAAGCATTTGATAAATAGAAGTTGCTATTATCATTATCAATATTATTATTAGGTATTGGGTGATGGTGCTGGTGGTAGTGTGATTAAGAAGTGGTCTTTCTACTGGAAGAATTTACAATCTACCAAGAGAACCAGATAAGTGATACAGAGAATGATGAAGTGCTAAGTAGAAGCATGGCCACTGAGATTCGAGGTGGGGTTTGCATTTGGAATGAAGAAATTCATCCCAGCTGGAGAGGTCAGAGAAGTCTTTGTTTAGTGGAAAAGGCAGGATAGAGGCTGGGAATGTTTCAGGATATGTTGGGAAATTCCCTCACCTAAGATGTTTTGTGGATTCTAAGCACCCTCATCTTTACTCTCCTAAGCCGCAGTCACATGGGACAAACAAGTTCTCTCTGTGGTCCACATTCAGCCCAGGTGTCTGTGGAACTGATGGGTTCCACAAGTATTATATGTTCTTCCTGACCCTTCTGCCAAAAGGAACTGGGAAGAAAGGGAAAAAAAATACATCCTGTGTCCCAAAAGAGTATTTGGTGGCAGGACACAAGTGCACAAAGGGAAAAAAAGAGCAGGAAAATTTGTGTTGGCTCTTCTATCCAGGAACTCAGATGGGAAGTGTAAAGAGTGAGTGTTGGGCCTTCCTTCCCAGTGGATAAGACTCTGCGCTCCCAATGCTTGGGGCATGGGTTCAATCCCTGGTCATGGAACTAAGATCCCACATGCTACACAGTGTGGGCACCCCCCCCCCCAAAAAAAAAAGAGTGACTATCTTCCACTTAACTCTTTGGTTGCTCTGTGAGGCTCACATCACACAAGCTGTGTATTCCCAGCCAGCACACTTTGCTCTCAGGTAGCAGAGCAACTTCCACCGGAAGAGAGGGGCAGTGAGGAGTGAGGGTGAGGCCAAGGCAATGAGGCAAGTCCTGCACAGTGGAACAGAACCCTAGACTTGGTGTCTCAGCCCCTATCAATTTCCCTCATATCTGGAATATAAAAAAATAAAAATAAATGAACAGACCAAACCACATGAGAATAAGCATATAAATACAGAAAACAGAGTATTAGTTACCAGAGGAGGAGGGTTGGGGGGAGGGCAAAAATGGGTAAAGGGTGTCACTTGTATGGTGATGAAAGGAAGATAAACTTTTGGTAGTGAGCACACTGTAGTGTATAGAAATTGAAATATAATATGTACACACAGATATATAATAAAGTTTTATTTTAAAAAAGCCAGCTGGGGGAAGGGCAAAAATTCTGGACTTGGGGCCCAGACCTGGGCTGAAGTCCCACCTTACTAGTTGTGTTATCCTCTATGGCAGTGGTCCCCAACCCCCAGGCTGCACAGCAGGAGGTGAGTGGCGGTGAGCAAGTGAAGCTTCATCTGCCTCTCCCCATGGCTCCCCGTTGCTCGTTACTGCCTGAACCGTCCTCCCACACCCCCGCACACCCGCGTCCTTGGAAAAACTGGTCCCTGGTGCCAAAAAGTTTGGGGACCGCTGCTCTACATCACAGGTTGTAATGGTATTAATAAACCGGAAACCACAGGTAAAGGGACTGCTGTAAAATGCACAGTGTCCCGTGTGAAACAAAGATACCATTCCCCAGAGATGAGGAAACTGAAGCACAACAGGCAAGGTCTTTGCCTGCGCCCAGAGCAGTAAATGAAAGGCAGAGCTGAGAGGACAGTTCCATCTCTTCAGGCCAGATGAGCAGGTTTCAGGCAGGCCAGATGGGCAGGTTGCAGGCAGGCCAGGGTCACCTGAAGAGCCAGGTCCTTTGCTTCAGCCACAGGAGCCAGGCTGGGTCTGATAAACACAGCCAAAGTCATATCTGGTGCACATTTCAGCAGCCCCAGCCTTTGCCGCCGCCCAAGCACACAGGTTGGTTGTGGGAAGCCCTGGGGAGCCGAGAGGAAGAGCTTGGGAGAACATGGGGGAAATTGCCGCCAAGAGAAATGAAAAACACCTTAGCCGGTGTGAAGGGAAGAGGATGCAGAGACATTATCCATACCTTCAGTGTTTCCATCATCTGTGGCAGAAAGGTGAAGGTGACTTTCTGCAGGGCCAGCCCCAGTCCAAAGCCCAGGCTGCTTAAGCAAAATGCCTTTAGACTTCTCTGTCAAAAGTTTTGCACGTAAAGTGACAATGACAAAATCACTGCAATATAAATGTGCAGAATTTCCACAGCTTGGCTTCCAGGTTGGTGCATGGAAACCAACTTGTGTGTACTTTGAGGAATGGAGTGGGAATGGGGAGACTGTAGTTTAGTGACACATTTCCTGACTTTCTGAGTCAAGAGGCAAGGATGCAGGTGGGCTTCTGTATCAATTGGCCGTGGTTTGCCGAGCACAGTAACTGCCCTGCTTGAGTCTGTTATTCCTCAGCAAGACATCTGGATGGGAAGAGTTATGGGGTCCTTTCTAGGCCTAAAAATGTGACGCATGTGGGAGAAGAAGGGGAAAGCATGAACATTTATTAAGTATCCCTAGTTGCTGAGGAGTACTAGCTTACATATTTTATATATATATATATATATATATATATATATATAT
>NW_006772405.1:744353-757193 GCF_000442215.2 Lipotes vexillifer | reverse complement strand
TATATATATATATATATATATATATATATATATATATGTACACAATATATAATAATATATATAAAACAATAATATATATAATATATAAAAATTATATATATATTGTATATATACATAAAAGTATACCCTTTAAGTTTTCCCTTTGAGGACTGTGTAACTGTGTTATTGTTCCTAGTTTAGATATGAGGAATATGAGGCCTGTAGAGGTTTCAGACTCATCCAAGGTCACACAACCAATAATCACAAAGTTGGGATTCAAAGTCATGTCTGTTGCCCTTCAAAGACCACGGTAAAATAGTGGGAGCAATACTCTCGCCCCTGAAAATGATGCTGTCATTGAACATGCATTCCTTGTTTCCCTCATGGGCCTGTGCCATGTTCTAGTTCTGGATATTTTAGGGGAAAGATCTCTAGCTTTGGAGATGAGACAGAGAAGTGTGTGCTGGAGCTGGCTGACACTGTCTCAAAAGAGTCAGTTGTGCGCATCTCTTTCTCAACTCCACATTCAGTGATGTCGTGTTGGTGGCTTGAAACTGGCCATGGGAGGAGTATGGAAACAGGCACACTGCAAATCAAGGGCTTGCCCCCACCAAGAGCCAGCTTACTAACACACCACTGGATGTTGTCTTATCTCCATCAATACCTGAGACACTAAGCGTTTAGAAACCCATATAGTAATTGTGGTGTTGCTGTGATATTCAAGTACATGAAAAGTGAACTTGTCTCATTGAGCTGGGTTAGACTGGTTGGGTGTCGGTGAGTATCAGAATTACCTGGCATGCTAAGAGAGAGGACAGAGACCCAGGTTCCTTGAAATAGGGTAGGGCTTACTGTATTTTTACCACATTCCTCCGTGATTCTGATGTCCATTACAGTTTGAAAACTGCTGGTCATAGTACAGACTGTGAATAGGAATCCTTCCCTTGACCTTCCTCACAAGGATGATTACTGGAAGAAGTATAAACAAACAAAATCAACACTTAAAAAGGAAAGAAAGCATCATATAAGCACCACTGAGGCCCCATCTCCTTGACTATAAAATGTGGATAATTCTGCCCTTGCCCATTGGTTATTGAGAAGGTAATACCGTAGTAATGTTTTTATAAGTGGGAAAAATCTGTATGACATGTGGCATTGTGATGATAAAAATAGAGGATGAGTTCTCCTTTGGCTCTACTTTCCTTGGAGTGCTGGGGAACACCCTTTTTCACCTTCTGTTCCCACACCCTATTTTTGAACCTGGCATATTTTGGCTGAGGGATTAAATGACCACTGGGGAGAGCAAACCTGCGTGACTGCCCTGCTCTGGCATTTCCCAGCCCCTCTGCTCCTTGCAGCAGCTGACCTGCCTCTTCCCAGTGCCTGATCACTGGCCTCCAGCCTGGGCTGAAGACACCCAGCAGCTCCATCTCCTTTCCCAGGGTTGCTTTTTAAAATCTGACACTTAGCTTTTTATGTAGTAGCTACCTCACCTCAGGAGGCTACTCAGTTTTAATTTTTTATATATCCCTTTCTCCCCTGTGTTTTGGAGTAAAGCCAACCTGACCCTAGCCAGTGACCTCTCCTATTCTTGGGTACAGCTCAAGTCCCCAAGCCTGTGGGGCAAGGGCCAACATTTTAGTGTGCACTTGCTGTGATTGTGCCAGCTGGTGTTCCTTCTCGGGGTCTCCCTTCCTCCTTTGGTGTTTCCCAGAAGGGAGCTGTTGGCATTTTGTGTGGGATGATTCTTTATTGTCCTGGAAATTGCAGGAAGTTTAGCATTCCTGACCCCCAGAACTAAATGCCAGTAGTGTCTGTTTTGTCAACAGTGACAACTTTAAGCATCCTCACACATTTTCAAATGGGCCCATGGGGCTGGTTCTGCTCAGGGACTGTGTTCTGAAGGGCCTCAGTTTCCTCATCTGGTAAATGAACAAGAGAGACTCCCCAGAACCAGAGGGGCCTCACTCAGGAGCAGCTACAAGAACTGCCTGGGGCTGGAAGGAAAAGCTGTGTCTCTGCCCTGATCTGACCAAAGCTCTGCTTGGATTTATTTAATCTATAGCGGTTCCACAAAATAACTTGTTTGGAGAAAACCTTCTGTGGCTAAAAAAAAAAGTGTGAAAACCACTGAACTGCATCAGAGGTTGCTAAATGACAGCCCAAATGTCCAATGTGCTCTGCATACATGTTTTGTTTGACATGGGATTTTAAGATATTTGGAATCAATGTTGAAAAAAATATCTGGATTTTAGGCTTCTCAAAAAAAATGAAAACAAGCAAAAAAGAAAACAGGAAGATTTGGCAACACTAAGCCCAGATTTCTACAAGGCAACAGTGGACTACAGCCGAGCACGTGCTGCCCACTGAAGTGGAGTCTGTCCTGTCCTCATTTCCTCTACTTGCCTAGCCTCGGAGGCATCTTGATGTGCAATGTTTGGATTAGATCCGTGGTTCTCAACCCAGAATACCTGGAGGAGCTTTTAAAATTCCAGTACTAGGACCCTAAACCAGACTAATTTAATAACTGTCTCTGGGCGAGGGGGCTAGGTATGAGGTGATTTTACTGTCTGGGCAGTCATGAGAACCAGCAGACTCTAGAGGATCTCTAGTTTGGAAACCAGCTCCAAGAAGTCCAGATTCATGGCAGGGCTCCTGATCCCTACCTTTCTACCCCCTAGGCTCCCCAGCCTCCTTCTCTTCCTCTGGAAACCCTTGATCTGCCCCAGACTCAGCCCCATCAGTCTCCTTGCTTGGTTAGTGGGTTCTCACTTGGCAGATTGTCCACCTGGCCTCCCCTGGGTTGAGTGCTTTCCGGTTGGATCCAGTCATTGCTCTGTTCTTACCAAGGCCCCCAGGGCTCAGCGCCCTTTCTTGGGGCCCCAGCCCCACCCCCAGGGAAACTCTGCAAGCCTCATAACTCACCAGCTCCTGTCAGCCTCTACCACAGAAGCAAGTCCAGGCTCTTTCCTAATACTAGTCCTTCTGGACTCACACCTACAGGATCCTCTTCTCTGGGCCTTCATTTGCATAAACACAGAAAAGCAACTTGTAAAGCAGGGTTCTCAGCCTCAGCATTTTTGATATTTTGGGCCAGATAGATCTTTGTTATGCGGGCTGTCTTTGTGCATTGAAGGGTGTTTAGTAGTATCCCTGGCCTCTACCCACTAGATGCCAGAAGGACCTCAATCCCCTGCTCCCCCTGCCCCTGTAAGTCATGAAAACAGAGTCTCCAGACATTACTAAATGTCCCTTAGGGGCAAAGATCACATCCATTGAATACCATTGCCGTAAAGTAATTCAAGTTCTCACTTTCTCTTAAGGCGTAGGTAATATTTGCTAATATTCCACTTCTTATGCCATCCACATACCTGTACACTCTCCAGCCCGTGTCCCCTAGAAACCCGTTTCCGTTTATAGTAAATAGTTCTCTCTACTCCCATCCACCTCTAATGTTCCTTTACCATTTCAATAATAGCACATCAATTCACCCTGCAGCTCAGAAGCCCAGAAGTTTTCTTTGAGTCCTCTGATTCTCAGTTTCCATAACCAGGCCATCAGCAAATCTTTTTTTTTTTTTTTAATAAATTTGTTTATTTCTTTTATTTTTGGTTGCGTTGGGTCTTCGTTGCCGTGTGCGGGCTTTCTCTAGTTGCGGCGACAGGGGGCTACTCTTGGTTGTTGTGCGCGGGCCTCTCATTGTGGTGGCTTCTCTTGTTGCGGAGCACGGGCTCTAGGCATGCAGGCTTCAGTAGTTGTGGCACATGGGCTCAGTAGTTGTGGCTTGTGGGCTCTAGAGCGCAGGCTCAGTAGTTGTGGTGCACGGGCTTTGTTGCTCCGTGGCATGTGGGATCTTCCTGGACCAGGGATCAAACCCGTGTCCCTTTCATTGGCAGGCAGATTCTCAACCACTGTGCCACCAGGGAAGTCACCATCAACAAGTCTTAATAGGATCTATGTTTAGACATATCCCCAATCCTTCCACTTCTTTCCATCTCCGTTGTTACTAATTTTGTCTATCATTTTTTTTTTTTGGTCTGGGCTATTTCAATGGCATCATTCTGTCTTCTACAATCCATTCTCCTTCCTGCAGTCAGAGGGGTCTTTAAGAAATATAAACTGTAGATCTAGTTGCTTACCTGCTTAAGAGCCTTCAATGGCTTCCCATTCTTCAAATAAAACCCAAACTCCTTACTAGGGCCCATGAGGCCAATCTGGTCCCAGCCTACTCCTCCAGCCACTTCTCATGCTACTTTTCCCTTATTACATTCCAAGCTATACTGGTCCCCTTTCCACTCCTTAAATCTACCAAATGCTTTCCTGCCTAAGGGTCTTTGCACACACTATTCCCTCTACCTGTAACTTCTTTACATCCTGGTGTCCACAGCTGCTTCCTACTCAAGTTTCAGATTTCGCTTTAAGTGCTGCTACTGCAAACTGTCACTCCCCCATCCCAAGTTAGTCAATATCCATTCAATAAAGTGAATTAATCCATTATATATTTTTTATTACCTTTCAAGCAGTTATTACAAACTGTGATTATCTTGCTTGTTTTTTAGTTTCCTGTTATTACGCATCTTGCCCCACTAGCATATGTGAGGGCAGACATCTCATCTGTCTTATTGATGTCTGTACCCCAGGCCCTAGCACAGTGCTTGGCATGTGGCACAGGCACAGTAAATTTCTGCTGAAGGAACCAGCGAATGGATAACCATAATCTTCAGGTCCCAGACTCCTCAATATACCCATAGTGGATGATGATGACAGATGCCCTTCCAGCTCTGACATTTTAAGATGCCACAGACTCTGCACCATTAAAATATCAATTCACAGTGGGCCACTGGGAATGACATGAGTCAGGGGATTATTACTATCTTAGTGCCTCTGGGACCATAATAGGCCTCCTTTGGTAGAGGGACACTGATTTCTTAAATGTCAGTGCCAGAAAGGAACTTACAGACAATGAAAGCACAATCTCTTCATTTGTCAAGTAAGAAATAAACCCTTAAATTTTATCATCCACTGACCACTGTCCCTTGCTACTGAATACATTAAAAGTTACAGAACACAGGACCATTCTTGATGAGAGAGTCAAACCACCTTGTTCCACTGGTAAAAAATATTGCCTTTTCTTGGGCCTGGTGTGAGTGCCCTGATGCTTAGTCAAATGTTCTGGCCATGACCTGTACTTTCTGGTACCAAAGAAGTAGAAGGGAAGGGATCGTACCTTATGATTTTCACCGGAAGCCTTGAGGTTGGTAGAAAGGCTGATCTCAAAGAATTTGTGATGATACTGTCTTACACCTGATAGCAAAGGGAAATTGAGTTATTTAGAAAAGTTTACACCCACTCAAAATAGATATGGCTTAGTGCTCAGCTTTCGTTGTCCATCAGCAGAGTATAGAGGAAAAAGTCTGTGAAACTGAGTTGTCAAAGATTATTAGGAAGAAGAGGTAAAAGACTAAAAGAAAAGGAAGAAGGAAAAGTTGAAAGTACAAGCTACTATCTGAGATTAATTTGAAACCCCAAGGTCCAAGGAAGAGAGAGTCTCCTCTTGGGCTCCATGCCTCTCTCTGCCAAGAATTTGGTATGTGACAATGTGCAGACTCCATCCTCTGTAAAATGAAAACGGTGGAGCAAATGGTCTTGAAGTAATTTCTAGAGTCCTGTTTATTTGTCGCTTTTTGATTCAAAACCACAGACAGATCCCCAGATAGAACTGAGAGCGGGCTCTGACATCCTTTCAGTTATGTGCCAATTTATTCAAAATCAGTTGGGGATTTTGAAGCCTGATGGCCCAGAGTGACAGACTGAAATAACAACCAGTAAAAAGCAGAGCTGCTTCTTTTTACTTAGGTAGTTAGCTCTGCATATAAAGTTCCCCATGACACCTGAACACCATCCCATTTTTTTTCCCACCAGAGCCTAAAGTCGAAAACACTTTGGATTAAAAAACCAATAATAAAAGCCCTTACATTTGTATATATGCCTTTTGAAGCTTATAAAGTGCTTTTTCTGATTTTATTTCATGTAAGTCTAACAAACAAATGTGAGAGTTATTATTCTTCTCAAATTGCCAATGAGGAAACTAAGACTCTGAGGGATGAAGTGATTTGCCCAAGGTCACCTGGGGTGCCCATCAGCCCGTGTTTGTTTCCTTCTCCTTTCTGCATACTTCCTCTGCTCTGCTCTGCATCATGGGGAGTTCCACCCTGCAGGTTCCCCACCCTGTTGCTTCAGGGAAAGTTTGGCTAATGGGAATCTATGATAGAAGACTGGAGGTGAGGAGGGGAGAAGTGGCTGTTTCTCCTCTCTTTCTGTCTCCTGTGATATCTTTGGCAAATGGCTTCGTGTGTTCTGTGCCTCAGGCTCCTGCCAGATAAGCGCCCTGGCTTCTGGGATCTTGTAACACCACCTTCTCCTGTGTCCCTCCAGACCCAGAAGCAGCAGCATCTTCCTGCTGTTGCTAATCTCTGGTTCCTCACCATCCCCTGTTTGGCTTTGCAGCTCTTCTATCACCTGTGCATCCAGTTCCTTATATTAAATTTCTTATTTTGAAAGATCTGGAGTGGTTTCCATTTCCTGGTTGGACCCAGTCCAAATCCCCTGAGTGGGTAGTCACTACTATGAGGAGCTATAAGCATGGCAGAAATAGCTTGAGATAGCATATCATACTAGTGTATGTGTGTGCATTTTATTATTAAATGGTGCGAGCCTTTACACCCAGGAACCGAGTTTATACAGCTTTAGGTCTTGAGGTTCTAGCACAGCGCCTGGCACTCAGCAGACACCAGTACAGTAAATGTTTGTTGACCTTATATATTTGTTTGGTAAAACAAACCCAGCCAGAGTGGCTGTTTAGTTTATCTCTATATCTCTACGTGTCTATTTAGACATAAGAATACAAGTCCTTCCAGTCTGTACAGTGTACCCAGTGAGCCATTCGGCCACACTCTACAAAGCCACACAGGGAACTGTATCATTTGCAATTTCTATGGGATATTTCTGACTTTGAACCATAGTAGTTATTTCAGATGGGAAGATATTAATGAGTTGAAACTTGGAAAAATATACAATTGACCAAAAAAGAAAGTGGATGAAAACCATGGGAAAACAGGAAAAAAGTTTTTTCTAATTATGTTAGTTTTCATATGCTTATATAGGCAGAGTTTAACTGAGTATAATGCTGGACTGGGATTGGAAGATTGGGTGTTTGTGTCAGCTCTGCCACTAACCAATTGTGTGGCCTTGGGCAAGTCATTTCTCTCTGGCCCTTGGTTTCCTTCTTGGTAAAATGAAGTAAGATTAAATGATCTCTTGCTGAAATATCCAATAGCTCATCAGTGACTAGAGAATCGAGCCCAAATTTATTGTCATATAAAATAAGACCTCACCTAGTCTGACCCTAACTTACCTTTCTAGCCTCACCTCATTCACCAACCCTCTATGCTGCCGGCTTAGCCAACTCCTTACAGACCTTGACCTTTAATCCTGTTTTCTCTATTTGCAATTCTCTTCTCTGCTCTCTTCACCTCACTACATGATGTGACTCAGCTAAAACTTCCTTCCTTTTCACAGTGGTCTCATGTTCCCCTTCCTGATGGGATAAAAAGAATAAGATTCCTTGTCCTGAAGAGGCAATGTGGGGTGCTGGTTAAGAGAGTGGACTTGGGGGCCAGAATCAGTGTGTTTAAGCTCTGGGCCTGCAATTTACTAGCTGTGTGACATTTGGAAAGCTACTTGCTGACTATGCCTCAGTGGTTTCATCTGCAAAGTCCTGATCATAATAGTACCCACATGAAATTTCGTATGTGGAAAGACCTAAAGTGATTCCCATCTTCCTGGTTGGGCACAGACTGAATTACCTGGCTGGGGAATAATAACTAGTATGGGAGCCATAAACATGGCAGAAATGGACTAAGACAGTATATTAGATATATGAGTGTGTACATTTCCTTATTAGGCAGAACAGGTATTTCCACTCTGATCTAAGCTTATATATTTTTGGACCTCTGGGCTTAAGCATAGTGATTGACATGGCAGGCACTAATGAAGGTTTGCTGAATTTAATCCTGACAAGGATTAAATTAGATAATACATTCTGTGCTTGGCAGTGTACGTGGCACACAGAGATGCTTGGTGATACAGCTATTATGAATATTAACCACTATCTGTTCTCCACAAGGTTTTTACTTCCCTGTATTACAGCAGTTATTACATTGTCTTATCATTCCATTTTTGGGCACGTCCATCCCTTTCATTAAACTGTGAGCTAGTCAAGACTGTTATTGACTGAATTGTGTACCCCCCAAATTTCATATGCATTGTGTACCCCCCAAATTCATATGCTGAAGTCTAAATCCTCACTATCTCAGAATGCGGCTATGTTTGGAGGTGAAGCCTTTGATGCGGTAATTAAGTTAAAATTAGTCCATTAGGGTAGAACCTAATCCAGTCTGACTGGTGTCCTTCTAAGAAGAGATTAGAACACACAGATAGACACCAGGGATGTGGGTATACAGAGGAAATATCATGTGGCGAGGCAGGAAGGTGGCCTTGGAGGAAGTCAACGCTGCCGGCACCTTGATCATGGATGGCCAGTTTCTAAAACTGTGAGAAAATATCTGTTGTTTAAAGCACCTAGTCTGTGGTATTTGTGATGGCATCCCTAGAAAACTAATACAGAGACTATGTTTTTGTTCATTCATTCAACAGATATTTATGGAGCATCTATTATGTGCCAGGCACTGATCTGTGAAATAGGGTATAGAGTGCTGAGAAAACAAGGAAAGAAAAAGGGCTTCTGCTCTCAGGAAACTTATAGCCTAGTGGGAGAGATGGACAATCAAAAGATCACATGAGTAGTGTAGTAAGAATGAGGGAGAGGTTGCTGTGCTCTGAGGGTGCGTGATGCTGGATGGGGGTGGGGGATGGTAAGAGAGGGCTGTTCAGTTGAATGTACTGTTTTATCCTCAGCACATTTGCTGCAGTGCTGTGCTCACAGCTGAAAACTGTAAATCTTGGTTGGATTTTGTTGAAGGCTACGATCTCTCAATTCTCTGCGTGGAATAACTGGAATTTTTAGCACTCAAGGAAAGAGAGCCCACAGGCAGATGCTGCCAAGTGTGACTGTTTATAGGGCCCCACGAAGCTGGGGCAGTAGAAGGACTACTGGATGAGAAGGACAGGAAGTTGTTCTCATCTCAGCCCTGCCACAAGCTGGTGGTGTGGGGACCTACTACAATGCCCTTCCCTTGTCTAGACCTCCGTTTCCTCATCTTCAGCAATGATGAGGCTGGGCTGGAGTAGTTCATCTCTAAGATCCCTTCCAGCTCTGTGAAATCTTTTCTGAAATCTAGTTCATGTAAGACTAGTACTGAAAAGAGGAAGGAAAGGACAGAGGGAGGCAGGGATGGGGGAGGGAGAAGTGGAAAGAAGCTCCACCATTATTTGCTACGGGACCCTGGGCAAGAGGTTGCCCCTGATCTGAACCTCAGTTTCCTTTTTCTTAAAGTGAGGAAGTTATTTATGTTTAATATTCCTTTCAGTTCATGAAGATTTTATAAGTCTGTGAGTATTTGGAATTCTTGAATCTTCCCTGAGCATTAATTTCAACAGGAAAACACCCTTGGGTTAAGAGTCTGCATTGAAGGAAACCCTGATGGCCTCTGTTTTCCTATGCACTCCATTCAGTTGTGAACACTTACATTGGCTTATCTTTCAAACAGGAAGTTTTAGAAACACAACTCTTTACTAACCACAAATCTTAATAACTAGATCATCAACGAAGTCAATCCGCACTGAAAGAGGTCACAAAAAACATACAAAACTAAGGGTTGGTCTATAGATATTTTGTGGAAAGGAAGTAATGTCTTTTTTCCAACTACTCGCAGTGAGAAACAGTTACTCCAGGTACCTTAAAAACCAGGTTCTATCAGAATGGTGTGCACAGAAAATAGATCAATTAGAAAAAAATTAAATTGTCATTGTCCAACAATAGGGAGTTGCTTAAACTACTTTTGATACATCCACATGAAACTTTATGTCGCACTGAAAATAGTGTTTAAAAAGATTGTTTTAATTTGTATGGAACTATGTTAACATAAATGTTTCAGACATTACATGAAATTTCTAAAAATCTTAAAAAAAGATTGTTTTATAACATGTGGAAATACCTTATATAGATAAATTAAAAAGCAGGATATAAACTATAACTTAGAATAATCTTAATTTTTAAATGTATACTATATATCATATATATATATATATATATACACACATAGAAAAAAAAACCTGAAAAAAGAAATAATCCAAAATATTAACAGAAGTAAAATCCAGAAGGGGGAAGTATGAGTGATTTTTATTTGCTTCTTTATACTATTCTGCATATTCAAATTTCCTTCAGTATGTACTCATTTGTTTGTTTAGTTTGCTGAATATTTAGAAACATTCAGCAAATATTTCTTATGTATCAACTATGAGCCAGTTGTGTTGTCGACACTAAAGACAGAAGCAAATCTCAGCTCTCCCGCAGCATACCCTCTAGTGAGTGGACAAAGATAATAAAGGAAAATAAGTAAATGTGCAAGATGATGCAGATGGTGGTCCATGCTGTCAGTGCCTCCAATCAAGGGGATGGGAAGGAGAATGCGTGGGGTCCTGCATCAGCCTTGGTCAGGGAAGGCAACCCTGAGGTGGTGTCTTTAGACTTGAGACTGAATAGCACAAAGAAGCCTGAAGGTCTGGGAGAAGAGTATTCCAGTCAGAGGGAACAAAAAGGTTGCAGGGACCTGTCCACACATAGGCCTGGGAAGAAGTTTGACTTCCTACTTTAGCTGCAGTGGGGGCCACAGAGAGTTTTCCCATGGGGAGTGACAAGGTTGCACGCCCCTTAGACAGATGACTCTGGCTGCAGAGTGGAGAGAGGCTCCTGCTGATAGAGGCAGAGTAAAGCAACGAGACCTACTACGAGACATGTTTTCTTATAATTTGCCAATTCTGTGACATCAGTTTCCACTACTGTAAAATAAGGCAGTAGGGCAAGGTCAGTGATTTCTAAGAGCCCTTCAGTACTTAAAAAATAAAAGCATTATTATTTTACACACCTTTTTAAAAAGTGTGTAAGCTTCTTAAACCCAGGGCCTAAGTTTTACTCTACTCCTCTTTTGATTCCCTGCATGCTGCCTTGCACCTCACAGGACTGAATGAAGGGACATGCTGTGGGCTGGTATCACTTGGGTTGCATCATTACTTCCCAACCTGAGTTTCCACTGTGCTTCTGTGGGCTCACCTGCTGAAGCCTTTATCCTGAAAGTAACAGGGAGCCACTGAAGGCTTTTCAGCAAAGGTTGAGTTCTGTGTGTTAGAAAATTCACACCGACAGTGATGAAGGGGGTCTGGAGTGGTCCACAAGCGGAAGGAGCACAGAGACAGAGAGACACGTTGCTTCCTTGAGAATCCCCCTGGGCTGTGATACTGAGACCTGCCAGTGGGAAAGGGACACCTCACCTGCACAAAACCACCTCGACAGGGGGCCCTCACACACTGGGAGAAAGTGCGAGATTCTGCCTATTTATAGTTGGGGGAAATGAGGCACAAAGAGACAAGTGGCTCATGTGCCAAGGATTTCTGGCTTCAGGGCCTCTACTCAGCTAATGTGAAGCCAGGCTGCACTTAGCATGTCATGGGGCAGGAGGGCTTTTGCTTGTGCCAGGACAGAAGGGAGCGTCAGGGGCTGGGGCAGGGTGGGGAAAGGGGAAGACACGAATCCTGGGCAGAAGCGGTGACAAATGTTCCAATACCTTCATTTTGACACTCCCATAATCCAAGAAGGGCTAAAATTGGCTGTAGAGCTTGTGTTACGAAACCAGAGCAGGTCAAACAAAAGAAATAAGCAAAACTTGAGTCAGCGGGATGATAATCCTTGTGGTGAGCATGCAAATCCAAGCGAAAATAGATCAGAGACATTTTCCCAAGAGACACAGAACTTGGAGATCCTGGAAACAAACCCATCACGTGAAAGATGGGGAGGCAAAGGAGGGAAGGGAAGTTAGCATCACACCCTGGAGAAGGAGACAAACTTTGCTGGCAGAGCCAGGACTGGGACTCGAACCCAGCTCTCCCCATTCTGAGGTCAGAGCTCACATCACTCCTTCAAAACTAATTATGGGTCTAACGTTTTATTTGCCAAACCTACTGATAGGCACGAGAGCAGGAGGCAGTTAAAGTGATTTCAAAGCACCCTGTGTATACTCAGTGTGGCCATGCGCACACACACACGCACAGAGCTTTAGTTTGGCGAAATCTTTCTTTAATTAAGTACTATGGACTAATTAAATATCTGCATTCACTGCCCCAAATCAAAGGCACAGCTCATGGGACCTAGAAGCTATCCTAGTCCAGCCCTTTTATTTTATAGACAAGAACTGGAATCCAGAATGGATGAAGTTGCAGTCATTTAAACCAAGAACCAGGGCACCCTGCCCCTGAGTTCAGTGCTCTTTCTAGCCCTGGCCCTAGCACCACAGGCAGGAAAAGTGTAATCTTTAATACACATGCATTACTTTATGTTCTTAAGCATGGATTCTCAAAAGGAAGGTGTTGGAGACAATTTCCAGTGTATTACTTTGACTGGGGCCTGAAATCTTGGCACACTGATTAGTGGATTTCAGGAGCAGGCTTTTAACTTCTTTAGAAGTTTTTACCATGATGATAACAATCACAGTCTTCCATTAAATAAACATTTACTGAATGTCCACTATGTACCGGTCACTCTGCTGGGTCATTTGTGTACTTTTAATCTCTTAATTTTCATAGTACTATGATACAGGTGTCATCATTCCTGTTCCCCCCCCCCCCCCC
>NW_006772405.1:743113-744284 GCF_000442215.2 Lipotes vexillifer | reverse complement strand
CCCCCCCCCCCCCCCCCACAGTGGGGAATACAGTTTGGAAAGGTTAAGCATTTTGTCCAGGTCTTAGACTCAGGAAGCGCAGAGCTGGGATTTGACCCTCTGTTGTCTTTTATTATGCTGAGCACCTTAGATATGAAGTGATCTATACTATACCACGGATACTGCATGGGGCAGTCTCAGTCGTAGAGGTGTATGAGGCTGGGTTTCTCCAGATCCCATGTTTTTCTGGGCTGCTAAGTTCAGCTGTGAGCTCTATGCTACATCTCAGGTTTATAAGCCACTCCCAGAGGCTCAGAGTGGGGTTTCCGACAGCCAGGACCCAAGGTAG
The DNA here is from genome assembly GCF_000442215.2 of Lipotes vexillifer. NCBI lineage: Eukaryota > Metazoa > Chordata > Mammalia > Artiodactyla > Lipotidae > Lipotes > Lipotes vexillifer. The sequence continues at coordinate 743,956 of NW_006772405.1, read as the reverse complement.
CTGGGCTGGGCTATGAAGAGGCCCAGACCAGAGCAAAGATCATTAACTTGTGAGGACTAATCTCCTAGAAGGATTTGGCTTATAGATGTGAAAGGAACATAGTAACAGTGACTCCAAGACGGATGGACTCAGATGGCAGAAAGGATATAGATCATGGGACAAAGTTTTAAAGAAAGTTTGCTGTTCTGTGTTTTATGTAAATAAAACTTTCATAACAGATGCGGAGAATTTCCTACACATAACAAGAATTTCCTCTAACGTCCCTGATGGCATTTTTGTTTCTGCTTTAGTGTCTCCAGGAACAGGGAGCTCATTACCTTTCAGACTCTTGGAATTGTTAGAAAGTTCTAGTCTTCAAATTAGGTCAAAAATCTGTCTCCCAGATGTGTTCATGCATTGGGTCCAGATCTGCCCTTTGGTTTACAAAGACTAAATCTGCTTCCTTCCTACTCAGCACGACTTTGGATATTTGAAGACAACATTTATTTTTTATATCAGCATTCCCCAAAGTGTGCTGAGCAGAGTAGTAAGTTTTCACAGTGTTAATAGGTGTCCTCTGTAAAACAAACATATCAAAACAAACAGACAAAAGCCCATAAATAGCATTCTGTGGGCACGCTAGGTTAAATCAGGTCAGCCAGATATGTTTCCTGCAAGGCTGCTCAGGACGTTTACTACGCTGATGCAGAGTATGGATTCCAAAGTGGAAATACTGGGCATGTAGTGTTTCCCAAAGTTTCAACCTCCCAGATTTTTTAATCTCAAAACCCTTTTTTTCCCCCCGTATACCTTTTACTATTTTCCATATATACTTTTAGAAACTCTGTTTGGAAAATGCTTCCC
>NW_006772405.1:728807-743086 GCF_000442215.2 Lipotes vexillifer | reverse complement strand
TTTGGAAAATGCTTCCCTACACAAGTCTAGGTTCTTACTCTTTTCTCCAAGCTAAAAAGCCAGGCTCCTTCAACTGTTCATTTTCAGACAGAGTGTTGGGTTTCCTCACAGTCTTCCCTCTGGTTCTCTACTAGGGCTGTCAGTTTAAAATACAGGATGCCCAGTTAAACTTGAATTTCAGATAAACAATGAATAATTTTTTGGTATGAGCATGTTCTATGCAAAATTTAGGATAGACATATATGAAAAAGAATTCGTTGCTTATCTGAAACTGGATGTCCTGTATTTTTATCTGCTGAATCTGGCAAACCTAGAAGGGCCCTAAATGCCCTTCGTCCCTTGAAAAATGTGGCCCTCAGAGCTGGGCACATTATTTCAGATGTGGACCAAGACAGAGACAATTGATAACTTTGTGAGCCACCATCAACTCCGATTTTCCCAGAGACATTTTTAAAGGGATGATAGAAATATTTTTTGTAGATGATTAGAGGCCAGTCTGAGACTGATCCAGATATCTTTCTGGATCTACTGGCAAAATGCAGAAGCCGATTTCCCATCCCTCACTCCTGTTCATAAGTATACTTAAGTTTCTCTGGTGTGAGTATTAGGGAACTCGATCCAAATACCATTTATAATTCCCTTTTCATTGTCTGTCTTCTCCATTAGACCGTAAGAAACTAAAACAACAGTGACCAACCATGTCTACCTCAGTCATGGCTGTATCCCTGGTAGTTAGCACAGGTTCTGGGATATAGAAGTGTTCAAACATCTTTTGAATGAATGAATGAGCAAATTAGTCACACATTGCTTAGAAAGCTAAGTAAACCAGATAAGCTTACACTCTGAGGAGAAGAGATGGCCAACAGGAGCTTTCCTTGTGGTTGGATTTGTCATCCACTCCAAGCTTTCCCACATCCATTAAATACAGTTAACCTGTGCTGAAGGAAGATATGTGTGTAAAACAAGAACACCTAATTGCTCTATTGGAAGATATGTGTGTAAAACAAGAACACCTAATTGCTCTGACTAAAATAATTTCAACCCAACACAAGCCATTTTCAAGAAATTGAAATACTTCCTGGAGCCTGCAATTTTTATCGAGGTGTGGAACTTGGCCCTTAAAAGAATGCTGGGCTGTGGCCCAATGTGTGTGGCATTGGGGCAGTAAATCCCACTGGGTCTTCCCACAGGAACATCCTGATCCAAGAGGAATTGGGCAGAGTGAACAAGGACAGCCTCAGTGGAGCCCTAAGTTGCCAGCAGGGCATGTATGGGAAGCCGGACATGTGATTCCATAGCTCTGACTTGGTGAAAGTGCATCTGGTGACTGGCATGAGGAACCCAGAAGGCTTAGAGCTTCTGCTTTAAGCCATAGTTGATAGAGCTGGGCCCTGCCTACTCCGAGCTTGAGCTCACACAATCTCGGGGCTTGTCAGTATTGAAAGCATCCTGGGGACTGTCCCTGGAGCTGGCAGACACTTATTTGCTGCTTGGCAGCTGTGGCTTCTGTGCTGGGGAGTGTTAACTGTAAAATTTTAAGTTAAAATGCAGCAGAAAGCAGGAAAATACAGTGAGAGGAGTCCTGGGTCCTAGGAGGGTAGCAGAGTGTGAAAAAACTTTTTTTTTCTTCGTATTTCATATGAGTATGAAGACCTAAGTTTAAGTCCCAGCCCTGTCATGTCTTAGTGCCATGCCCTTAAGCAGGTTTTGAACCTCAGTCTTTTTATCTGTGAAATGCGAACAGTGTTGACCTCAGAGTTGTGAGGATTAGAGAAGATGGCATATAAAAAAGCCCTTTGTAAACTGCTAAGTGCTGGATCAATGTGAGGGATTTGCTACAACAGCAGCCCCATGAACATAGTGCTGTGGCCTTCAGTCCTTGATGCATCTGGTACTTTGCTGCTGTGATAGCATAAAAGAACCACCCAACTGAAAGAAAAGAAGGATGTTCCTTACACAGCCTGAAGCAAAATAAAAAGAGCCTCAAATTACATTATATAATTCCTTTTAATTATGGAGGAAAACATTTTGCAAGCACATATTTGAAAACATAAAATCTCAGTGGGTAGGAGTCTTTAGAATATATATATATCAAATCACTTGGGAACATCCTTAAGACCCTAAGATGTAAGGCTCTAGGTGAGCCTTTAATTCTGCATGAATGTTTCTATTGATCTCCCTGGAGCCTGTCACTGCCTCTGGTCAAGGCCTTTGCTGCCTTTGCTGGTAAGCAGGAGCAAAACTACAAGTGTAGTTCTAGTTCATTTGAGGGAAAATAATGCGGGGTATTGTGGCTGATAATTACTTGCTACTTCCTCTGCTGTGAGATGGTACACCCACTGGAGGAAAATTTGTATGTGTAAATATGTATGTACATGTGTTTTCTGTGCCAGGGCAGTAAGGGACACCTCCTCAGACATCTTGCCTTGAAAAGGCTTTCTTTCCTGGCTTTCTCTTTTGCTTCCTCCAGTGTCACGTTTCACACGGTGGTTAGTTATGGAGCACATTACTTCGAGTCCCATCGCGATCCCCATCAGGACCCACAGACCTCTGATTGTGGATCCTTATGTTAATATCTTGGTATAGCTGACTCTGTGCAAAGATTACTTCAGGCCTGGAGCTGGGCAGAGGCTCTGCTTATAAAATTCTGGGGGGGGGCACAAGGCAATCTTTATGCAACCCGACCTGCCCACCCTCCCCTCCTTGCCTGGGCCAAGAATAGTGAACGATCCTGTTCTGGAAGAAACCCCACCTTGTCACTGAGTGCTCTGAGCCAAGAGAAGGAGGAGCAGAGCTGGAGGCACAGGCATGAGGCCAAGCCACAAAGCCCAAAGCTCCAAAGTCAGAGGGTTCATGTACCATGAATATAAACACATAAGAGTATGTTCACAGAGGCAGAGTTTGCAAGTGAATACTTATATGTAAGTATGCATTTTAGGAAAACATACACAAGTGTACATAGGAACACATATGTGTGCACTTACCTATGTGAGAATGCTTTTGTATGGACAAGCATATCTTCAGAGAGTCTTTCAAAATATACATCTGATCTCTGCTGTAAACATATCAAGGCTTTTAAATGCTTTTAGGATAAAGAGCCAAAACCTAATGCAGCTTATCAGGCCCTTTATGTGTGGCCCTGCTATGCTTCCTCTCTCTGCACACCTTCTCTACACTGATCTTTGCTTAGTCCTTCTTATGCATGAGGTTTCCTTTCACCACAGGACCTTTATACATGCTTTTCTCCCTGAATGGTATGTTCTTCCCTTCTCTCCTTTTCTAGAAATTACCTAGTCATTCTTCAGCTGTCAGTTGAAACCTTACTTCTATGGGGGAACCTTTACAAACCTCTCAGATTTAGTCAGATTCCCTCAAAACACTCTGAATCTCTACATAGAAATTGCCACAGTTAAAAATCTGCCTTCATTAAAAAAAAAACTTATCCCTCCCATTACACAAACTCAGTAAGGGCAGAGATAAACTGTTTTTGTTCACTCACTGATCTTCAGCACGTAACAATTCCTGCCACTTAATAAGAACTCAGCAGACATGTATTGAATCAGGGGTGTATACATTTACCTAGGAAGAAGGGCTAGCATAGGAACCTGTGTGCCTGTGTGTACTTAGGTAGCGGTGGGACCATGATTACATGACATGGCATATTTTCTCATTTGGAGCACGTGAAAGTGTGCTTAGGAATACCCATGTGTATTTATCTAAGGGAGAATGTTTAGGTTGAGTACACCTGTGTCCTGTACGTGTGAACATATTCATATGGGAGTATACACAAAAGAACATAGATGTGTCCATACATCTAAGTGAAAATGTATGTGTATATACTTGTGTTGATATAGGTGTAGGCATCAATGTAAAAGTCTGTGTGTGTTATGTGTGTTTATTTGGGTATGTGCATATATGGAAGTGTATGTATATGTATGAATCATCGTCTTCTCTGCTGCTGGGTGGGTCCTCCTTCAGATTTCTAAGTAGGAGGGTTTATGTAAATTAGGCAAATTGATTCAGATAGACTTTAGTATGATTTGACTTAATCATAGCAGAGTGTCCAGGAGGAAGGAGCCCTGGACTAAAAGTCCATCCCTGCAGCAGAATCCTTTTTTCTTCCTGTGCTCCTGTTTCTTCGTCTACATGCAGAGGGTTCAGGACAATGAGACAGTGATGCTGTTGTGGAGGTACAACTGTGTAGATGCCATGTTGTCACAGAACACATTTTAAATCAAGTGCCTAATTGCTCAATGCACTTTATTATCACCTTCATCTTTCATAGTAACTTTTTATCATTTATAAATTATATTCATCTACATTGTTTTATTTGATAACACAGGGAAATTAGGATTCTGTTTATTTGACAGAATGGTTATTTTTGTGAATGTATGCAGATGTACAGGATCAATTTTTACAAGCCTACATTTTGTGCTCTTGAGCAGGAAGAGTGGGCAGGGGAAGACAGTGAGATCCCTAGGTCCCCAAATTGCCATCCTAGGAGCACCTGCATCACAGTCCTCTGGAGGAAGTAGTGACAAAATGCAGATTGCTGGCCCCCAACCACAGTCCTGTTAGAATCTCAGGGAAGGGGGTCAGGAATGTGTATTTTCTCAGCGCAGATCATTTTTGGCCTCTGTAAGGTTTGGGACCCACTGCAATAACAACATAATGTCAAAAGACTCACTACCTAAACCAACAACACAATTTTATAGAAAGAAATTTCTAACACTGCCCACCTCAGGCCCTCGAGATTGACCCTTGGTTCTCTTAGGTTGAGGAGGCTAGGTGAGCATCTGGATTTATAGAAAGACACTGTGGGAACTAAAACGAGAAAGGAAGTCTGACAGGCTTATCGTTGCAATACATACTGTGAGAAATGTGAATCTCTCTCAAACAAAACAATAAAAACCCAGCAGATCGTCAGGGTTGACTGTAGTATTTAGAGACATCTAGTAGAATTTTTATAAAGAGAAACACGAGGCAGTAGCACAGAGACAGAATTGTCTAAAAATGAAGGAATCTCCCCAACAGCAGTTGTGGCTTCTGGGCACAAGGCCTGAGGCTGCAATGCCAATATGGTGTGGTAGAAAAGAAAGCAAGCAGGGATTACCCTAGGACTCCAATTCTGCTTTGTCATGGGTGTTGCCGTTATGATTTCAAAAACTGTCTTCTCTTCCTGGAGAAATGAATACATGCAGAAACTCCAGTCTTTCCCTCATAGCACTAGAAGAATAATAATAAAACAAGCCACTAGAGATGGTCATCTCCAGGTCCCTGTGTTACCTTGCCACTGACGTTGCCTCTTGGAATCTGGGGTTTCTTAGTACACTAAGGGCGTATGCACTCTCTCAATGCCCCTCCTACCCTGATATTCTCTACTGTGGAGACTCAGATGCAGACACAGACCTGGGCAGAGAAATGGAAAGAGCACCCCATTTCCAGCTGTCAGGAGCTTCCTGACCCTAAAGCAGTGACTTGACTCAGCACAAACCCATGTGCTGTTAGCAGGCGCCTCCCTCTGCCTCCTTCCTGGCCTTCGCGGGGTAAGATCATTCAAACTGTGCCTGAATAATGGTTAAAGAGTGTACTCCCAACTCTCAGCACAGTCTGGTTTCCTAACTGATACTTAGCCACCGCCTACCTAGAGGGCATAGGCTTGCCCCTTAGTTCCAAGGCTCAGAAATCCATCAGACCTCTCTGAAAAGAGTCCCTGGAGAATAAAATAAAATGCACCCATTAAAAATCTCCTCTCATCACTGTCTCCCTCCTTCTTTCTTACCTGATCCCCAACAGGAGGAAATATTGCCTATCTTAATGGTAAAGCACACGGGCTCTGGCTCAGAATACGTGGGTTTTACTGCAGTATGGTCTGTAATCTTCATCAACTTAGTTGATCCCTTCGAGTCTCAGTTTCTTGATTTATAAGATAGGGACAAACATAATAGTACCTATTTTGTAGGGTTGCTGTGAGTACTAAATGAGATCATGCATGAGAATTGCCAAGTACAAGGCCTAGTTCATGGTAAGTACACTGTGTTTATTAGCCATCATGATCACAAGTGCTCTATGGAATGGAAACCTGCTGTTGCACTTTTCAAATGGTAGGTATTGGTCACTATAAAACTTGATTAGACTTATTTTAACACAAGTCGACAGGCTGGGTCAGAGGCACTTAACAATGCAGAAAGAACCCTGCCCTGGAAGTTTGGTGGTTAGTTTCTCATGCTCTGAAAGCAGATTAGAGCCCGTGAAAGGAGCTTTCAAAGAGACAAGTACAGCATAGAAACATCTTTTTCAACCACCAGTAACAGGAGAGGGAGCATTCTGTTTAATTTACAAAATTTATCTCTGTAACCTTGTTCCTCAAAATGTGGTCCTTGGAAAAATCCATGGGAACATGCTAAAATGCAGATTCTTAGGCCCCAGCTCAGATTTCCCAATCCAGATGCTCTGGAAATGATGATTCTTTTGTACTCCTGAAGTCTAAAAACTGCTAAATACTCTTTGCCAGGCTAGTAGCAATTACGATATCTGGATCATATTATATATAAAACATATTCAAGGAGGCATTTGTTAAAGTGTTACCAGTGGGTACAAAATTGTATGAATAATAATCATGTATGAATAATTCCGTTTTTATTTAAAAATATATTTCTACCCATAGCCATGCTTAGGACAAAGGCTGAAAGTATATACATCACATTTAACAATGGCTGTCTCTAGGTGGTAATGTTGTATGCGATTTATCTCATTTTGTGCTTTCGTATATTTTTAAATGTTTTACAATGAGTTCTGTTACCTTTTTTTTTTTTTTTTTTTTTTTTCCTTGCGTTATGCGGGCCTCTCACTGCCTCTCACTGTTGTGACCTCTCCCGTTGTGGAGCACAGGCTCCAGACGCGCAGGCTCAGCGGCCACGGCTCACGGGCCTAGCTGCTCCGTGGCATGTGGGATCTTCCCGGACCGGGGCACGAACCCGTGTCCCCTGCACCGGCAGGTGGACTGTCGACCACTGCACCACCAGGGAAGCCCTCTATTACCTTTTGAACAAGGTAAAAATGTGCTTTTAAAATAAGAGCCATCCAGCCAAATGTGCAGCACTGAAGACTTCCTGAAATCTTACAGAGTTTTGGAGAAAGAAGGAAATGCAGGACTTACGTAAACCAAACCATCTCTGCTCAGAGATGATTAAACAGGTCTAGAGAAGGGAAGTGAACTGCCTGAGGTTGCCCAGTGATTAGGGGTAGGCTATACAGTTCCCAAGTCTTCAGGACCTTAGGCCAGAGGGGTTTGAAGTGCTCCCTGTGCTGGCCGGGGACCTGCCTCCCTTCCTTCCTGTCCTGTGAGGGTGACGGAAAGACCACAGGAAGTGCAGTGATTCTGAGTGTGGAGAAGGATGTAATAGACTTTGCAGCTCTCATTATTTTCTCTCTGGGAGTTAGCAGGTCATTTGCAAAAGGCATGGGAAGAGCAGCTGATGAAAAGGTCTAATAGTTTGGAAAACTGCTTAACCGTATTGCTCTATTTCTGGATTTCCCCCCATGGCCAAGGACTGTTGAGATCCTGATTTTCCCCAGAGGTTTCCCGGTTAGGAACGCAGTGAAACCTCTGAAATCCCAAGGAATTGGGGAGAAGGCCAGCTGGAATTAGGGAATGGTCTGAATACTTTTTAAGAACATTTAGGTCTGTTGTTTTCAAGGACATAGAATCACAGATTTGGAAGGTTAGTCCAGGCCCTGCTCAGTGTAGGAACCCCTTGTGCTTCATCCCACACAGAGCTTTATTTGGACTTCTCTTGAATGCTTCCAATGAAAGGAGACTCACTACTCTGATAGAGAACCTGTTTCACTCTCAGAAAATTTTTCTTTCCCCTGAGCTGGAATCTGTCTTCCTGTAATGTTCTACTTGCCTTCTGGTATTCATCTAAAACAGATATGCTCCTTTTTCCCAGATGGTCCTTAAATATTTGAAGGCAGTTATCATGTACCAAATAGTCCTTCACAAGCTGACCTTCTGCAAGCTGCAAGTCCTTCTGCAAGCTGACCACCCCCAGTACCTTAAACCATTATTTATATGACAAATGTCATCAACTCTAGTTAGAAACAAACTGTTGTCTCTAATTGGCCTCTTAATTAACAGCTATATATTAATTAACAGCTATATAAATTCAGAGCTAAGCAGTAGCTGCACTAGCCTCATTATTCTACAAATGAGCAAACTGAGGTCCACTGAGAAAACAGGAAAACTGCCTTACCCAACTAGACAGAGAGAGAGAGAGAGAGAGAGAGAGAGAGAGAGAGGAGAGGCAGAGTTGAGACCTGAAATCTAGTTACATGAATCCCAGTCCAGGCCTCTTTTCCCCTCACCCGGCCTCGCGTTATTCGTGAGATGCAAGAATTTCTCAAGTTCTTGAAAGTGGCTGGGAAGTTTGTTCTCTTAGGTATTTCAGAAATTCCTCCTTAAAATTATATTTGCACTGTCTGTGAAGTAGGGATTAGCATAGGGCTGAATTTAGTGGTGGTTATACTGTCAATGGAAAGCATCTTTCAAAGTATATGAACTCTCATTGCTCTTTGCTGTCAGAAGTTCATCTCCATTGCCCTAGGATGTTAGCTCAAAACCGCCAGCACATGTATAGGGCCACCTAGGCCTGCCAAATTTTCCATAAGGTCCAGATACCTGCTCAGTGTAGGAGACCTTCCCAACTCTGGAACCAGAAAATGAATTTGCCAGGATGTGAAGCAGGCTGTGTTTCTGCTTTACCCTGTGCTTGTTTTAAAGTTTCATATCCTCTTTTCAGTCTGGCCTGATTCTCTGATGAAAAGACAAAGCAAAGACTCAGCGAAGCAAACTAGGCACTTCAGTGATTGGTTTCCTTTCCCAGTCCACAGCAAACTCTGCAGTCACATGCTTCCAGGGGAACATTTCTCCCTGCCCCAATCCACAGCAGTCTCCCTCTTCTCTCAACAAGGTATTGCATTTCCAGTTCTGACACTTGCTCTGGCATGGATTATAAATTGCCTCATGCTGCTCCCTGGTTTCCATGTGTGCAGGAATCACTGCACCTGGGTTCCAGTCCTAACTCTGCAACTAGCTGGCTGTGTGGCTTTGGAAAGTGACAACCTTTCTGAAACTCAGTTCCCTCATTTGTTAGATGAGGACAGTTTTGCTACCTACCTCATAAGACTGTCAAGGTCACATAATGCCTAAAAGGTGCCTAGCACAGTCCCTAACATTTAGTAAGATTTTAGAAAAGATATCTATGTAGTATTATTAATATTATGCTCCAGAATTCAGAGACAGAAACCTGTATTTTTCTCCTGCTGCACTCAGTAGTTGTAAATACCCCGATTGATCCTGGTCTAGTCTTCTTTTGGCAGTAGGTACATCGGAAACATTCTAAGCATCGTGTAATGACAGTTCCTATTTCCCAGCTTCCTTTTCCCCAGATTCCCTCTCTCAATAATGATCTCAGTGGGGAGGCCCACCCTGTCCTGCCACTTTGCACACCTGTCAGCTTGCATCTCAGGATAAGGTTCTCATTTGACAGACTCCGAGAACTTGCTGTCCAGGCAAAGACAACTTTATGATGATGAGTCCAACACAAACCTTATGTAAGCAACCTGTCAGCAGAGGGACAGGGAGACACTGACAAATGCCCACCCCCAAAAGAAACAAAGCAGAACAAAAGGAGAGAGAAAGCAAGGAGTTGAGATGGGCCTAAAATGCTCTTGCTTGTCAAAACCCTTAAAACTGATCAATGTTCTTATATTTAAAGTATTCCCAGATGAACATGAATTAGGCTAAACTCCCTTTTAGCCGAGAGTCTGTGAACTAACATTCATAGCAGAGTTCTAAACTGAAATTACATTAAAATGCATCTCTAACCAAAAGAGTATATATACAACATTGTTTATTAATAATATTTATTGTCCATGGGACTTAACAAATGATGACAGGAAAGTTTCCAACTCTTTTTTCTTTTAAATAAGACTATGGGAAATTTCTACCTGGAGTGGCTTGAAATCCCTTCAGGTCATAAAGAGTTAAGGAATCTCCCAATTTCCCTAAATGCTGAGGATATCCTAGTGAACTCTTGCCGAGAAAAAGGAATAATTCTTTCTTTTGTCCCTATCGCAGATTATTTGTTTATTGCCTGCGTTTTGTATTAAGGACCCGAAAGAACTAAAAATATCTTCTGAAATGAATTTGTTAATGTGACACCCCAGGGAAAAACTTCCGCAGTTGAGGGTGAGGGCAGAATTCAGTGACAGTGTGGTGGAGAGCATACACCAATTCCTGGTATGACAGCCGGGTTCGCTGGCTTTAGCCCCATCTCTGACATCCTTGGCTTCTTAGGGCAGGTCATCCCCCCTCACAGGCTTTTGGTCTCTTTGGATGTCAAATGCTTTCTATGCTTTCTCTTGCAAGTCTGAGATCCCATGAGGCTATGAGGAGTGTGAAGATTAGCTGGAGAAGCTGCCTGCATCTCTGAGTGCAGGGCCCAGAGCAGGAGAAGAATGTGATAATAGGTATGAAAGCCCTTGGAGAAAAAGCAAAGTGCTAAAGGGCACACGCTCTCTAAAGCTAGATGGCACATTCTAGAAACACGGGCAGCTAACTTTCTCTTGAGAGCTCAGGACTCACCCAGAAACACCCCATCACTGAGCTGACAGGAAGCAGAGGAGACTAATGCTTTTCTGGTTGGGGACCATGGCTGGGACAGAGGGAAGAAAGGAGTGGAGTCAGCTTCATGAGCGAGTGAAATGGCAATGAACCCTGCAGGCTGATCCTCTGCAGGCTGCTATTGCCAAGGAGGAGGATCCACTTGGTCAAACCTGGGCCAAGTTGTGGCTCAGACACACAGGCAAAAATAGAAAGGGGGTGGTAGAAGAAATGTGTTTACTTTTGTGATTTTTCCCTTATGTGCCTCTTAATGCTATTATAATCTCTCCACAAACAGGCAGTAACTGCTCACAGTCCTCGCCTTCATTGATAAACCCTCCAAAACAATTCATGTCTCACAGGCAGTATGTGGGCAGCTGGAGAATAAGCTTGGCAGGCAGCGTGATGGAGTAGAAAGAGCACTGGCCCGGGGTCCGTCACTAACTGGGTGAACCGTGAGAAATTCCTCTCTGACGCTCTGCACAATGAAGTGGTTACGTTAGGCAGAATCTAAAAATCTGTTTAGATTTTTGAAGTTTCTAACTGTGGTTCTCAGCCAGGGGTAATTTCATTCCTCAAGGGAAGGGTACTTGGCAATGACTGGAGACACTTTTGGTTGTCACAACTCAGGGGATGCACTGGCATCTAGTGGGTAGAGACCAGGGATGCTGCTGAACATCTGACAATGTATAGGACAGCCCTTCACAATGGAGAATTATCTGGTTAAAAATGTTAATAGTGCTAGGTTGAGAAATTTCGATTTGTACTGAAGTGACTAGAGTCACAGGGAGAGGGGAAAAAGGGGACAGCAGTTCAAAGGAGGAGGGGTCAAACCCTGTTTCTAGGTCATGAGGTATTCACCAGTTAAGTGCTTCCCAGCTTTTCTCCCTATAACCCACGACCTTTTCATTTCCCTTGGAATTACGGGGCTATGTTTGAGTAGCTTTTTCACAAGAACTTTCTTATCCTTAAAATGCCAAGCCCTGATGCAGTACAAAGATCTCTACTGTAAGACATGGCAAAGATAAAAATATAAGCAGCTACAAAACAAGTAGAACTGGAAGGTGGGTGGTGGGGGCACATGAAGGGACACAACAGATGCCCTTAACTCTGTTTCCATGAGTCAGTGTTTCTGATGTTACAACACAAGAATAATACCCGTAGGAAGAGCAAGATGAGCTGTGCTCAGGGTGGGCAGAACTGATGTGGGGGCACCAGCGTCAGGAGAGATACAGGTTTACAATAGCAGATTCAAAGGCAATGAACAGGTTAAGCAATCAGTGCGTGTCATTCCACATTAAGTCACTGGGAAGTTATTGCAAATAGTTACCTGCGGTTTTCAGTGGGGGAGGCAGCCACACTCCAGTCAAGGGGTTTTGGAGAAACAGGTGCAATTAAGTCATGGTCAGACAATTTATTTACTGTAAACTTTAGACTTTGCTCAGGAAAACAACCAAAGCTGCCCCTCAAATCCCTGCCTACAACACCCTGTTTGAGCAAATAAGAGGGGCGGGGAGAGTCCATGTTCACAGCAAAAGGTCCAAGAGACTCGAGTTTGTCCAGTCCAAGGGTGCAGGAAGGAAGGTCTCCTTCAGACACAAATTACCAGCAGCAGTATATTACCCCTAATACTTGATCAGTGAGGTAGATATGCGGGAAAAGTCATTAAAACATAGCAGCCCCAGGTCCTCTGAGACTGAAGCCCTTCAGACATAAACTTACAAGTTCCATGCAAAGAGGAACTGAACTGTACAAGAAACAATCACTCAAATACATTTTCTCTTTTTTACAACTTAAAAAAATAAAAAGGCAGAAGGATATCCTTCCTCCTGCACATCTCTATACAAGTTTATTCTAAATTTATTACACTCAAGTTAAATAGTCTGTTTGGTGTTTTGTTGGGTGGGGGGAGAAGAGGTCTTAAAAAGTAGAAAAAGCGCATTACAGCAGTGAGTCGTTTGTACTACAGTTCCTCCCTTGCGAATCAGTGCTATCATTGGGCATAGTACCTTGCCGGTTCACAAAGTCTTCCATGCCTGGGAGATCCTCACACAGCAGTTCACTGTCTTTCTCCTCCCCCAGGTGATATCCACTCTGTTCCCCTGGGTAGTCAGTTCTGCCATTGCTGTTGCTGGAGCAGCCATCCCCAGAGGCCTTCAAGGAAGACTTGCGCTGCCGGCACAGGAGCTCCTGGAAGGCAATCCTGAAATCTGGGCTCCGGCAGTAGATAAGGGGATTGAAAGCAGAGTTGACATAGCCCACCCAGTTTAGAAGGATGTAAACTTCCTTAGGGATGAGGTTATCCTGGATCACATGCACAATGTTGACAATGAAGAAGGGCAGCCAGCACAGGGTGAAAGTGCCCATGATAATGCCTAAAGTCTTGAGGGCTTTGTGTTCCTTCAAGCAGAACTTGGAGGCCCTGCGTTGTCCGGGCCCGCTCCGCCCATCCTGCTCCACTTGGCTGATGTTCTGGGCATGGAAGCGGCCCTCAGATTTGTCGATCTTCTGGAGCTGCCTTTTGGCTACCTGGAAGACCTTGGAGTAGACGAAGACCATGACCACCAGGGGCAAGTAGAATGACACAATGGAGGAGGCAATGGCATAGGCTTGGTTCGTGAAGAAGTCACAGCAGGTCTCCTTGGCATAGCAGTTGATGGCTTCCTGGTGGGTGGCCCGGTACCAGTGCATCTGAATGGGCAAGAAGGAGGTAAGGCCAGACACGACCCACACCATCAGAATGACCACCCGGGCCTTATTCTTGGTCAGCAGGCACTGGTACTTGAAGGGTGATGTGATGGCAAGGTAGCGATCCACGGCGATCACGCACAGGGTCTCAATGCTGGCCGTGACGCACAACACGTCAATGGAAGTCCAAAACTCACACCAGAAGTTGCCAAAAGCCCACATTTTCATGAGGATGTGGCAGGCCCCAAAGGGCACCACCGCCAGGCCCATGAGCAGGTCAGCACAGGCCAGGGAGGTGATGAAGTAGTTGGTGACTGTCTGCAGACGCTCGAACTTGGCGATGGCTGTGATGACCAGCACGTTTCCAAACACGATGGCCAGGACGATAAGCGACATGACGATGCCCATGCCTACCACCCACGCCTCGTCCCGTTCCTCTGTGACGTCTTGGTCCGGTGCGTGGCTTCCGTTGGGCGCCAGCAAAAAGACGCTGCGGTTCCCGGGCTGCCCCATGGCGCGCAAGCTGGCAGGTGAGCGCACTGGCGGCCAGCGCACCAGCCGCCCTCAGCGAGCGGACCTCCGGCGGGGCGCTGCGGGCAGCACGCGGGCACCTGGAAGCCTCATTCAGCGGCCGTGGGGTGGGTGTGGTGGGGGCGCGTGGTGTTCTCAGCTCCGGGGGTGCTCTGGGCTCGCGGTGCCAGTCAGTCCCAGCCTGCGCTCTGGAGAAACAGCCTCGGAGTGCGCGCTGCCCGTTATGGGCACAGGGCTTTAGGGGAACTGCCCTCCCCGTGACGTGCTGGAACTTTTGACCAATCGCGTGTGCGGGAAGCCCTGAAGGGGCGAGGCCCTCCACCCCTTCCCTCCTCTCTCCCGCCCCCTCCTGGGGTTGGCCCGGGCGGGGCACCCCCCCACCCCCGCCCCCACC
>NW_006772405.1:698984-728774 GCF_000442215.2 Lipotes vexillifer | reverse complement strand
CTGGCGCCATGGGCTGAAGCTGGGGCTACGTGCTTACCAGCCAACCCAGGAGGTGCTGGTTCTTCCGTGGCTGCTACCTGTCTGCGCGGGGCGCCTGTGCGGCCTGACATCTCGGAGCAGAGGGCGGTAGGCGGACCTTCCTTCCCGTTCGGAGATAGATGAGAGCGCCCACCGAGACACGCACCGGACAGGCACAGTGTACCCCGACAGTCATGCACAGACTTACACGGAACTAGAGCCACAGACACTCATACACCCGTCCAGCGCACCGACAAGTGCGAGCGCAGGCACAGAAGCCGACCGGCGCAAAGTCACCCCTGTCCAACACAGAGACACGGCCCGGGGGCAAACCAGGAGCACCCAGAAGCACAAAGACATGGGCACACACACAAAAAGAAGTATGTAAACAACATGCAGACACCCACTTGGAGGCAAGTAGTGCTCCACAGCTAAGGACTTCCCATCCAGGTACTCCAAACTCCTCAGCCCTGCATCCCCGACATCTACCTCCTCTTCCCCAACACGGGGACACGCGGCATATTGCCTTTAAAACATTTGGCAAGACCACAGGAGGTGACTTCAACAGCAGCCGATTTCCTCAGCACGCTTGCTGTCAAGTACTTTTGGTGCCCTCCTTGGGAATTTGCAGGCATTGAGACATAATTTTACACTTGGGATTTCATTCGGAGCTGGGGTATACACGTATGTGCATGGGGACGGAAAGAGAAAGTTGTATGCTTTCATTTTTAATTCTAGGGAGTGTGGCATCACTCCATTATCTGTTAAAATGAAAATGCGTTGAAAATGAGATTATTTTCAAGTTCAGCTTCCTCAATAATCCCTTTGCAACTAGAAAAATCATCTGCTGGGTAGTTTGTTGATCTCTTGGGCTGAGCCATATGAAATTGTCACTGTTCTGTCGTGTCTGACTTTAAAAAAATGGCAATTTCATATGGCTCAGATTATTAAGAACGTGTTAACGTTAAGAATGTTTTGAAAGCACAGAAAGCAAAAGATAATTTCTCTTAAAAAAAGAGTCAGACCAAACCTTCAAACTAGGGTCTTTGACATGAAGTACTATCCTTCACATCTGGCATATGCCTTTACTGTTAAAAGAAAAATATTTTTCAGGATTTGATTTCACATGTATCAGTTGTGCTTTTGAAAAATGGAAAGTATTTCACGCAGTGTAACCAAACATTTTCTAGATTACATAATAACATAACTATGGCTAACATTTATGGAACATTCTGCTATCCGCTTTTCATGCATTATTCCATTTAATCCTTCCCACAGTCCCATGGTGTGTGTTGTTGGGGGGGGGGTGTAACTATTTTTAGCTTAATTCACAAATGGGTCTCAAAGAAAAAAATAGTTTGCCCATGGGCACAGGGCCAGGCAGTGCCAGAAGCAGGAGTTGAACCCAGTTCTGTTTGACTCTAAAATCCATCTTTTAATCCTTTCAATGTACTGTATCACCGCATGCAGAAAGGAATGGAGGATGGGGAAGAAGGATCACAACTGGAATTGGAATATCAGCTTCCAAATCCCCATCTTAGAACTTTCTAGCTCACATTCCTTAGACAAATTAAAAATGTGAACTCTAATTTCCTCCATGTCTAGATGGGGAATAAAGTCACTTCTATTGATCTGAGTGAGAATCCAATGATATAATGACAAACATAATAGTGTTTTGCACGTATAAATGCCACACAAATATAGGTTATAAATAAAATCTATATAAATTAGTAGTCTAGAATATGTTGTTAGTGTTCTCTAATAGAACACTAAGATACTTTAGGACCAAAGTAACTTGGGCATTTACACTAGAAGTATAACGCAGAAACAAAATTTAACCTACATGCCCTTTTTAACTTCCTTCACTAGCAGAAATTGTTTTTGCATGAAAGATTCCTTAAAAAGCAAGTAGTTTCCATAAAAGCCACATGTATTAATTAAGAATGTATTATGTTCACATAGTTTTCAAAATATACCCATCCCATATTTGTGTTTTCCAAAATTGGCTCTGGTGTGATGCATTTTAGGAAGAGGCAGTATGCATTATGCAATATTATGTCTACCCCAAACTGTGGAACTGAGCCATTTAAAGCCTCCTTCCTCTTTGTGAAGCTATGGAATAAATAAGCATATTGTTTAAACTTCTCATAATAAAAAAAGAACAAAGAAAGCTCTTTTAGGACAAACACTAATTGATCATGTAGATATACACATAAGTCACTTAAAAATTTAACTTTGATTATTTTGGTAAGCACCTTTAAAAAAAACCCACAAACACTAAATCTAGAAGGGAGGTCTGCTCATGTCAACATTAAGTTCCAGACCTTTGTCTCATCAGCCTTGCCAAACAGACAATACCTCTCCCTCAATCTCTTCCCCTTTCTTTTTCCTGCATCACCACGGCTGGTAGGAATTTCAAAATGTCTTCATGCCAAGAGTCTTTTTCCTGACCTTCCTTTTAGAATTATAGGATTAAGGTAGAATTGGAAAGAGTTTAGTAGATCATTTACTTTATTCCCCCCAGTCCTCCAGTTTGCAAATGAGGAAAGTGTCCAGTCAAAGGTGGCAGGGAAGATTGGGAATCCAGGTCTGTTCCTGGCCTCACACGTTTTCACTGCCCAACATTGTGGCTTCCTTTCCCAGCGGAAGAATGTGACTAGCACTGCTTATTGAGCTTGTGGTCTTAGAGAGCTAATGCTTTAGTTGAACTGGAAAGTTCTTAGTAGATTAAATGCACCTTTATCTGATATAAGAAAAAGCAGGCTCTTTTATGGTGATTGATAGTGTCTAATTACATGTATTTTGTCAATCCCTTAAGACACTGATTTGTCATTTCCTGCCTGCCAAACAGGAAAAAAACCCCACATTTTGATTTACCAAACAAATGTTTGAATAGGAGTAAGGCTCTGTGAGCCAGGGAACGCTCTCACATGAATATCTGGACGCTTTAGGAAAATCTTATCCTGGTCTTGGCTTGGACAAGATTCCTTCCATCTTTTAAAACATTTTTTTGTTGCTGTTGAGGTGTAATTGACAAATAACATTATATCGGTTTCAAGTGTACAACGTAATGATTCAATATTTGTATTCATTGAGAAGTGATCACCTCAATAAGTCTAGTTAACATCCGTCACCATGCATCATAGTTAACTTTTAGGATTTATTCTCTTGGCAACTTTCAACTATGCTCTACAATATTATTGACTACAGTCACCGTGCTGTACATTACATCCCCGTGACTTACTTATTTTATAATTGGAAGTTTGTACCTCTTGACCCTCTTCACCTGTTTAACCCCCTCCCCATCACCACTCCCCTCTGGCAAATACCATTTTGTTCTCTGTATCTATGATTTTTGTTGTGTTTTCTTTTGTTTGTTCATTTGTATTGTTTTTTAGATTTCACGTGTAAGTGAAATCATATGGCATTTGTTCTTTCTTTGTCTGACTCATTTCACTTAGCAAAATTCCCTTAAGGTTCATCCATGTTGTTGCCAATGGCAAGATTTCATTTTTTTTTTGTGGTAGAGCGGTAGTCCATTTATGTGTGTGTGTGTGTGTGTGTGTGTGTGTGTATATATATATATATATATATATATATATATAGTATCATATCATTTCATATCTCCCTTATCCACTCATCTATCAGTGTACACTTAGGTTGCTTTCTTATCTTGGCTATAGTAAATAATGCTGCAATGAACATGAGGGTGCATATATCTTTTTGAATTAGTGTTTTTGTTTTCTTCAGATAGATACCCAGAGGTGGAATAGCTGGATCATACAGTAGTTCTATTTTTAATGTTTTGAGCAACTGAGCCCCCATACTGTTTTCCATAGTGCACATTTCCTCCAACAGTGCACAAGGGGGATTCCCTTTTCTCCACATCCTTACCAACACTTGTTATATCTTACCCTTTTGATAATAGCTGTTCTAACAGATGTAAGGTGATACCTCATTGTGGTTTTGATTTGCATTTCCCTGATGACTAGTGATGTTGAGCATCTTTTCATGTGTCTGTTGGCCACCTGCATGCCTTCTTTGGAAAAATATCTACTCAGATTCTCTGCTTATTTTTTTAAATTGAATTATTTGTTTACTATTGGGTTTTATGAGTTCTTTATATATTTTGGATAGTAACCACTTATCAGATATATGTTTTGAAAATATTTTCTCCCATTCAGTAGGTTGTCTTTTCATTTTATTGATTGTTTCCTTTGCTGTGCAGAAGCTTTTTAGTTTAATGTAGTCCCACTTGTTTGTTTTTGTTGCCTCTGCTTTGGATTCAGATCCAAAAATTTTTTGCCAAGATCAATGTCAAGTAGCCTACCATCTATGTCTTCTTCTAGGAGGTTTATACAAAGTGGATACAGAGGGAATGTACCTCAACCTAATCAAGGCCATATATGACAGGCTCACAGCAAACATCATACTCCATGGTGAAAAGCTGAAAGTTTTTCCTCTAAGATTGGGAACAGGATGACAAGGATGTACACTCTCCCCACTTTTATTCAACATAGTATTGGAAGTCTTTGCCAGAGCAATTAGGCAAGAAAAAGAAATAAAAGGTATCCAAATCAGAAATGAAGAAGTAAAGCTATTACTATTTGTGGATGACATTGATTTTATATAGAAAACCTTAAAGATGCCACCCCAAAACTGTTAGAATAATTGAATTTAGTAAAGTGTCAGGGTATAAAATAATATACAAAAATCGATTGTGAGACTTCCTTGGTGGCGCAGTGGATAAGACTCTGTGCTCCCAATGGCCCAGGTTTGATCCCTTTTCCGGGAACTGGATCCCACAGTTAGATGCTGCAACTAAGAGTTTGCATGCCACAACTAAGGACCATGTATGCCACAATTAAGACCCAGTGCAACCAAACAAATAACTAAATAAATATTAAATAAAATCGAGGGCTTCCCTGGTGGCGCAATGGTTGAGAGTCCACCTGCCGATGCAGGGGACACGGGTTCATGCCCCAGTCTGGGAAGATCCCACATGCCACGGAGCAGCTGGGCCCGTGAGCCATGGCCGCTGAACTTGCGCGTCCGGAGCCTGTGCTCCGCAACGGGAGAGGCCACACAGTGAGAGGCCCACGTACCGCAAAAAAAAAAAAAAAAAAAAAAAAAATCGATTGCATTTCTATATACTTAACAGCAAACTATCAGAAAGAGAAATTAAGAAAACAATCCCATTCACAACTGTCAAAAAGAATAAGATACCTAGGAATAAATTTAACCAAGGAGGTGAAAGATCTGTACACTGAAAATGATGTCATTGATGAAAGAAATTCAAGAAGACACAAAGAAATAGAATAAAGTTCTGTACTTATGGAGTGGAAGAATTCATATTGTTAAAATATACATATTACCCAAAGCAATCTACAGATTCAGTGCAATCCTTATCAAAATTGCAATGGCATTTTTCACAGAAATAGAACAAGCAATCCTAAAATTTGGAACCACAAAGGCCCCAAATAGCCAAAGTAGTCTTGAGAAAGAAGAATAGATCTGGAGTCATCAAGCTCCCTGATTTCAAGCTATATTACAAAGCTATAGTAATCAAAGAAGACACAAAGATTAATGGGACAGGATAGAGAACTGAGAAATAAACCTGTACATATATGGTTAATTAAGTTACAACAAAGGAGGCAAGAGTATACACTGGGGGAAAGAACAGCTTTTTCAATGAATATTGTTGGGAAAATTGGACAGCCACATGCAAAAGAATGAAACTGGATCACCGTCGTACACCATACACAAGAATTAACTCAAAATGGAGTAAAGACTTGAATGTTTCCTAGAAGAAAACATAGGCGGTACGCTACTTGACATCAACCGTGAAGAGCCCTTCCATCTTTACAATCCTCTAAGCAGAGAAACATCTATAGATTTTTTTCTAAATGATGGTCTCAAATGTTTGTCTTTAGTATTATCTCTGTACAGTATCATCTCATTAAGCTTACATTAAATGAGACAATGCATGCAAAGCTTAGTATGCTGCCTTGGGAAACAGGTAGCTATTACTGAAATCTTATTTTTGAATCAAAATGTATATATACAATACATGTCTTAATCAGATCATGTTGTGAAAAGACACTTTGAACATAATGAGTAATTCATTTTTAATTTGAATTTCTGTGAAAATGAATTTAAAAAGGAATAAAACTTGGTTCCTTAGAAAGAAGAATGATTCTAAAAATGACCATCATCACTGAGTTATATAGCTGGATGGGATGTTAGTGGTTTTTGAATGAAGCATCTCACAGCCTAGTCAGCTCCTTCCACAGTGCATCCACCAAAACTCTTTGACAGACATCTCTAATGAAAGCAAGCTCACCAGTTCCTTTCGTCGGTGTGTATTTCTCCAGCTATCCAGATATTGAACTGAAATCCATCTTCTGATAGCTTCTACCCACGGATCTTAAGTCTGCCCCCTTGAGGCCACTCAAACAAGTCTCCTCTCTCTTCCCCAAGATTGTCCTTGAGATTTTGGTAGAATCCCTTAAGAGTTCTCCTGAGCCTTCTACTCTTCAGGTTAAATATTTCTGTTCCCTTGGGTCTAGAGTCTTCTTTACCATCATGGCAGGTCTCTTACTAGTCATACTTGGGTTTGTCAGTGTCTAAACTTAACACCAGTACCTAGAATGATCCAAGAACAAGTCATCAAACAATCAGTTTACAGTTACCTTGGCAACCATAAAGTAAGCAAGAGCAACCAGCAAAGTTTTCAGAGCAATACCAGATGAATTTAATTTCCTGCTATGCTAGCGTTTTATGAGAGACACACTAATAAATTCTCTGTGTCTCAGGGGGACTGAACAAAGAAAGATGGCATTAAATTAAAGCAGGAGGAACTTCAGATGGTCATATGAAGGACTCTTCGGCCTGAGGACAATTAATCTTCAAAAGGGGCTAAACTCTAGCAGCTTTCCGTGGTTGGGATTTTTGCAAGAGGATTAAACCCTACAGAAAAATATTTGAGTGGCCATTCTTCCCAATTCTCCCAAGGATGGTACAAAACTATTACTCTACTAAGAACATATAATATAATAGATGCCTTAGGGAATAGGGCTTAATTTCTCTTACTGAATCTGAGTAGAACTGCTTGGAGTCTCCTTTAGCTGTGGGAATGAACAGTGTGTGATGGTAAATACAAGTCATCATCAATCTGATGCAGAGGAGAGAGCATGAATTGGGGATAAGGAGACCTAGGTTCTGGTCCCAGAACAGCTATAATGTTATCCATAACCTTAAAGAAGTCACCTTCTTTCTTAGAGTCTCGGTCTTGGTCCATAGTTGGCATCTAAGAGCCTTCCTTTTCTAGACTGAACAAGCCTGTAGTAGGAAGGAAGCACATTGAGGGCCATTGAGGAGATGAGTTCCTGCGCTGAAGAGCTACTGAAGAGTTGGCAAGCAAAAACTGTCACTGTCCCACAGAACAACTTGGTTATGTTTGTTTGGTTTCTTTTTGGCATACTTCATTCACCATTGTGATTCCTGCTATTCTGAGTAGCAGGTGTACTATTATTCACTGAATACTTCTTTTTGACACTGACTTCTAAAACTCAAATACATTTATTTATTTATATTTTTAAAATCAATTGATTTTTTTGTTTTTTAAATTTCATTTATTTATTTTTGGCTGCATTGGGTCTTCGTTGCTGTGCACAGGCTTTCTCTAGTTGTGGCGAGCGGGGGCTACTACTCATTGCGGTGCATGGGCTTCTCGTGGTGGCTTCTCGTTGTGGAACATGGGCTCTAGGCGTGTGGGCTTCAATAGTTGTAGCACGCGGGCTCAGTACTTGTGACTCACGGGCTCTAGAGCGCAGGCTCAGTAGTCGTGGTGCAAGGGCTTAGTTGCTCCATGGCATGTGGGATCTTCCCTGACCAGGGCTTGAACCCATGTCCCCTGCATTGGCAGGCGGATTCTTAACCATTGCGCCACCAGGGAAGCCCTCAAATACATTTATTTATTTATTTATTTTTATTTATTTATTTATTTTTTTGCGGTACGCGGGCTTCTCACTGCTGTGGCCTCTCCCGTTGCGGAGCACAGGCTCCGGACATGGCTCACGGGCCCAGCCGCTCCGTGGCATGTGGGATCCTCCCGGACTGGGGCACGAACCCGTGTCCCCTGTATCGGCAGGTGGACTCTCAACCACTGCGCCACCAGGGAAGCCCAAATACATTTATTTTTAAAGAAAATTTTGTATTACTGCCATTACCGCAGGAGAAGGTAACCATGAAAATGAAACAATGTTAATAAATTCTAGCTAGATTTTGTTGCCTGCTAAAGTTCTGAGCCTGGGGCCTGCTCTCATTTTATTGAAAAGGAAGATTAGGAAGTGCCAGGGAGATGTTAACGGTATTCTAGTAATAAATGGGACTTTCTCCATCTATTTTAAAAGATCGAAATAAAATTGAAAAGCACAAAAATAACTTCAAAGTAGTACACTGTTATTCAACGTAGTGTTACTGAAGTGTTTAAAATAATCTCTTATTACATCTAAAGGTATCTCAGCCCCAGGCTCGGGCTAATGGAACACACTGCTGTGAAGGAAAGAGCATCGGCTTTGGAGCCAAATGGATCTGGGTTCCAACCCTGATAATGCCCTTAACCAACTGAGCGCTGCAGGTAATATACTTGAGACCTCTGGGCCTCAGAATGTTTGTATGTAAAATGAGGATAAAATCTCTTGGATGACTGTTAAGGAAATAGAAAGAACGTATAAAAAACTGGGCTTGGAAAGGGAGGGGGAAAACCAAGAGATGAGGCAACAGAAGAAATCAGCCTAAGTTGGATTGGCTGGGGGTTGAGGAGATGAGTCAAAGGAGTGGGGGCCGTTGCCCAGCAGGTGTGAGGAGAGCAGTGGCCTAAGTGTCTGTAGCACAGGAAGGAGTGATGAATTCCGATATAGCTACATCAAGTTGGAGGTTTTGGTTGGACGTCAAGATGGAAGTTAAAATATCATAATGTTTAGAAGATAAACAGATTTGGGGTGATGTGTCTGTTGGTGGTTGCCATTACAGTGGAAGCATTCCCTGAATAGCATTACTCTCAGAGGACACTTTTGATGGTTAAATGAAATAATGCATTTAAGGTACTTAACACAGTGTTTCCAAAAGAAAGTGTTTATCGTTGTCATCATCATCACTGTCATCATTATCGTCATCTTAGATTTTCTAGCACGGCTTCAATTTCACAACATTATATTTGTTTCTCTAAGGGCAGTCCTTTAAATGAATTAATAAATTTATCCAACATGGAAAAAAAATCCTTTGTATATATCAAACTACTAACAGTGGTGGATTGTTGGAAGAAGTCTTAGGTTGGATTTTCTAGCAGCAGCTGCTGAGATGAGGGTTTGTGAGCCAGTAATTGTTGAAGGAATGGCTCCCAAGAAAAACCTGTCAGAGAGTGGGAGAAGCAAAGCCAGTGGTGGTTTCAGACAAAAACCCAGGCATGACCTGATCCTTTGAACAGGTGCTCTAGAGCGTCTTTGGAGCCAACTGCTTGGTTTGAAGCCCTGCTTCCTCCAGTTCTTAGCTGTCAAACCCTGAGCAAGTTACTTAATTTCCCTGTGTCTTGACTTCCTCATCTGTAAATTGGGGCTATTGATAATAATATCTCACGACCTCTTGGGAGTGTTCAGAGGAACAAATGAGTTAATATCTGCAAAATGGTTAGAACTGGCCTGACACATAGTAAATGCTGAATTAATTACTGATATTAAACCTAGAGAAACCATGGAAAGGTCTGCTGGCCATGGAACTGAGGAAACCTCTCACGGGGAAGAGATTGTACATGCAGCCTCTTGGGCTGAAGAGCACCTAAGCGCTAACTGCCCAGCGCTGGAGCCCAAGAAAAGGAACTGCAGTTGCGGGCCCTGTAGGAAAGTAGGGATGAAACAACTGTAGGGATCAAGAAGTGTCTGCTTGAAGAAAAGAAGCAGAGCTGACAGGGACACAATGGGAGAAGGTAAAGCCAACAGTGGCTGGGGAAGATGCGCAAAGGAGGAGAAATGCCTTCCACGTGCTTGAAAGGGAGCAGGGCTGGCCTCCCTCCAAAGTGGTGCCTTTTGCTGATGCCCCAGAGGGAAAGATCTCACTGGCTCAAGGTGAGAAGGTACAGATGCCCAGCTGAGTCTAATCACTGCGGGGTGGTGAAACATGTGCTGGCCTGGAGGAGGAGAGTCCATCCTGGCCCTCACCCCTGTTGTGTGACTGCCCCTCACGGCCTCAGTTTCCTCAACTGTAAAATGGGAAAGTTGAATCACGTGATCCCTTCATAGTTCGTTGGTGGTTGTTAAGGGGTCTCAAAGACAACAGGCATAGGTTTTATTTATTATGTGCATATTCTACATACCAGGAGCTATGTGTAGCACCTTACTTGCAGTCTCTCATCTTTTATCTCATCTCATACAGCACTATGAGGTGGCACAGTTATTCCCATTTCACAGATGAGAAAACTGAGGTTTAAAGAAATTAAGCAGCCTGCCGCAGGTTACACCATAGGTAAAAGGAAGAGGAGAAGGGCTTTAGACCCAGCTCTGTCTGATCAAAAGCCTGCCTCTGAACCACTTAGTCAGGATTCAGACTCAGTGAAAGTACTGCGTGTTAAGGCTGCCGAGGTGGAAGCGCCCCAGTTGTCAGGGTCTCAGAGCTAGGTTTCACTACACTGCCGGAGGCTGGAGTAGTGGCAGCACTGTCCAGTCACCAGTGGGGAGAGAGGTTGGAAGTCGTTGGCCATGAACCTCTGGGCTTCATCCAGCCTCCTTCCCCTACTCATAGTAGCTCCCTATTCCACCTCCTTTCCTTCTCCCCTCATCTTCTGCATGGTCCCCATCCCCAGTGCACACGTACACACACACACACACACACACACACACACACACACACGTTTTGTCAGCTTCCTCCAGGAAGACTTGCTAACTTCCTCCAGGAAGACTTGCTAACTTGAAACCAGGTTAGATGCCTCTGGTATGTGCTGTTGTGTCACACCAAACAGTAGCACTTGCCCTATGTTAGTATTATTCCTCATTTTGCTTTCTAATACTAACTTATTCATCTTTGTATCCCTAACACCCCAACACAGGGTCCAGAATACAGAGGGCAGATACTATACGTATATGTGTGCATGTATACACACACACACACACACACACACACACATATTTACTTAGATATCCTTAAAGTACGCGGCTGAGGAATGTAAAGAAATGAACAAGGCAGGGCTCTTGCGTTGAAGGAACTCACAGGCTAGTAGTGGAGGTTAGTACATAAACTTCAGTTCCATATAATGAAGTAAATACTGTGAGCTGGGAACTTGATTTTATGCACAAAAGAGGACTGATTCAGTAACCAATCTCCCTACATAAATACTGGGGAGGAGGCATGGGGAAGACTTCCAAAAGAGCAGGGAATATTGGATAATAAAGAGTCTTTAGCCAAGAGACTAACAGGATTTTAAAAAAGAAAATAAATTGGCACAGGTGTTTCAAGAGTAATTTGGTAGAATTTATTAAAATGTATATATCCTTTCACCTAGCAATTCTCTTGCTGGAAATTTGTTTCCTTTTTTTTTTTTTTTTTTTTTTTTTTTTGGTTGGCGGGCCCCTCTATTGTATATATTTAGGTTGTACAATGTGATTTTTTAAGGTGTACAATATGATGTTTTTTTTTTTTTTTGCGGTACGCGGGCCTCTCACTGCACAGGCTCCAGACGCGCAGGCTCAGCAGCCATGGCTCATGGGCCCAGCTGCTCCATGGCACGTGGGATCTTCCCAGACCGGGGCACAAACCCGTGTCCCCTGCATCGGCAGGTGGACTCTCAACCACTGCGTCACCAGGGAAGCCCTGGAAATTTGTTTCTTAAATGTCAGATGTTTATGTAAAGATACTGTTTCACTTGTGATTAAAACAAAACTAATTGTTCAAAAAGGGGAAATGGTTCAGTAAATTAAAAGAAATATATATTATGATGTGTAGTTATTAAAAAGAATGAAGTAGACCCAAACTTGCAGACTCAGGACGTTGTCCACGCTTTATCACTAAGGTATGAGAGCAAATTATATGCCAGATTGTATGAAATGGTTTCATTTTTGTCATGTTCAAAACATACATGTGAGAGTTTTAGGGGGCACCTTAGTTACTACTTCTGTGTCCTGCTGAGAACTCTGGGGGGACACAGCTGCCTCCCAAAGATTTACTGTAACACAGTGAAGTTAAGAAGGAAAATTATGATATGACAGGATGTGTGATAAAGGCTGTAAAAGAGGTATAAAAGAGGCCTGCATTCAACAGAGGGCTGGTCTTGTTAGTTATGTGGGCGAAGACAAAGAGAAATTATAAAAAGTTTCATTCAGTTGGTGGCCATTGAGCTTGGCTTGACGATGGATGTGATATGGGTAGTCAGGGAACAGAAAGAGAATACCACAGAGGAGATATGATGTGAACAGATGTGGAAGTGGGAAACCTTGAATTATGTTTGAGTAACAGTAACTATTGCAGGAGAGCTATAACACCTGATATATGAGGAGAATAACAGTAAGATGTGAGTCACACTATGTATTTTGAAAGCCCCTGAATGCTGGGATAAGCAGTTGAGGTTTAAGAGAAATTACAGAAGGAGGCAGGCAGGCCATGAAAAGCTAAAATCTGGAAAAAAAATTGGTGGTGGGATAAATGAGGCTATTTCACAGAAATGTGCCCAGCAGCCATGTGCCAAAGGAGCAGATGAGGAAAGAAACCAATTTGGCAAGGGGCGTGATACGGCACTGCTCCTGTGGGCCTTGCTGGGTGACAGGTCTTTGTTTCCACATTTGTAAAGCAGAGTGTTACTGCACTCCTACCTGCCCTCAGACTGGTGGTGAGATCAAGTGCACTATATGCGTGCAGTTGTAGGGCTGGATGCCGGCAAAGGGCTGATTTCCTATAGAGGATTGTAATTAATGCTGTGAGAAAATACAGGACAGACCTCACAAGCAGGGAACTCAGGTTGACACAGGGAGAGGGATGTGTGACAAGCTGTGGGAGCATATGGCGTGGTCATCTGGGCACTGAGGGAGGAAGGGAGGGAGTAGATTGCCATACAAAATCCAGAAACAACAGCAAAAATTTTTTTCTCTACCACACTGGCAAAATCGAATGCTTTACAAAAACTCAGGGTTGGAACCAGGCTAGGATAGACACTGTTATTGTCTCATTGAAATTTAAAATGCACATATTCTCTGACTCAGCAATTGCACTGCTAGGAATCTAGGAATTTCTCTTGGAAATATATGCACACGGATATGCAAAGGATATATACAAAGAATGTTCTTTGCAGTGTTGTTTAGCATAATTTAAAAGCTCCCAAACTGGAAATAACCTAAATGTTTGTAAAAGGAAAATGGCTAAATAAATTTATGTATTGACATTCAGTGGATTATTATGTAAACATGGATGTTTGTAGCAGCTGTATTCATATTTGCCAAACTTGGAAGCAACCAAGATGTCCTTCAGTAGGTGAACGGATAAATAAACTGTGGTACATTTGGACAAAGGAATATTATTCCGCAGTAAAAAGAAATGAGCTATTAATCCATGAAAAGACATGGAGGAAATATAATGCATATTACTAAGTGAAAGAAGCCAGTCTGAAAAGGCTGCATACTGTATGACTCCAACTCTATGACATTCTGGAAAAGGCAAAATTGTGGAGACAGTAAAAAGATCAGTGGTTGCCAGGGGTTAAGGATGAGGGAAGGATGAATAGGCACAGCACAGGATTTTTAGGGCAGTGGAACTACTCCATATGATACTACAGTGGTGGATACATGTCATTCTACATTTGTCACAATCCTTAGAATGTACATCAAGAGTGAACTCTGAACTATGGAATTTGGGTGATGATGATTTATCAGTGTAGGTTCATCAACTGTTAAAAAATGTAGCACTTTGGCGGGGGAGGCTATGCACGTGTGGGGCAGGGGGCATATGAGAAATCTCTGCTTTCCTTTCAATTTTGCTATGAAACTAAAACTGCTCTAAAAAATAAAATCTCTTATCAAAAAAAAAAAAAGAGGTAGCTCTGTACCAGCTGATATGAAGCAATATCCAAAATATATCATAAAGTAAAAAAGCTAACTGTACAACAGTGTAACATGTCCCCATTTGTGTAAACAAAGCATTGTATGTGGCATCTTCCTAACAACATACACATCAATAAGGAGATGTGTAAATTGATTAAATAAATTAGTGTAACTGTACAGTGGAATGTGGAATTTTATGCTGCAGTTCAAAAGAATGGGATAGTACATGTGATAGATAAAGCTCTCTAAGATATTAAGTGAAAAGGGTTGAAGCAAAACAGTATGTGTATCACCTTTTTGTATAACATATGTTTCTATTTTCACAAACATATTTTGGAAAGACTCAGAAATAATTAACAGTGTTTAATATATAGGGGACCAGGGACTGGGAGATGGGGCTGGTGGGGAAGGCAGGACGGTATACTTTTACTTTTACTTTTTACTCATCTGCTCTGCTTGAATTTTCACTCTGAGTACTATTAAAAAGCATAGTTTAGGGCTTCCCTGGTGGCGCAGTGGTTGAGAGTCTGCCTGCCGATGCAGGGGACACGGGTTCGTGCCCCGGTCCGGGATAGATCCCACATGCCGCGGAGCGGCTGGGCCAGTGAGCCATGGCCGCTGAGCCTGCACGTCTGGAACCTGTGCTCTGCAATGGGAGAGGCCACAACAGTGAGTTCCAAAAAAAAAAAAAAAAAAAAAAAGTATAGTTTAATTAAAAAAAAAAAAGTAATGCACACAGAATTCTAGAAAATACTGTTATGGCCACAAGAGTCTTTTCCTTTGACTACTCTTTTTTGGTGAAGAAATTGAGGTGCAGTTTAAGCAAAAGTTAGTGAATTCTCTGTAATTATGGAGACTGAGGGTGGGTTTGGGGAGGGGAGTGCAGTAGATAACAGCAAAGAAATCAAAGTAGGAATTATTAGAATTTTTCAGTAACTTCTTTGGAGGGAGAAGAGGAAGGATGTGAGAAGAAACCAGGGGATGAAAATAAAGATGGCAAAAACTTGAGCAAATGCGGAAGCTATAAGACAGAAGACAGAGCTTGTTAAAGCAGTTTCTGGGGCCTGTTTTCTATTTAGAGTGTACACGAGTGTGTATCTCTGCTGATGCGGCCATTTTTGACAGTCCAGTGGATTAACAGGGCCGTGAATCATTCCACCTTGGAATTGGAGTGCTCTTAAGGATTGCCTAGCTCAGAAGGGCCCCCACTTCAGCAGAAGGCCCTCAGAGGCAGCAGCAGACACAGAGAGGTGGGTGGAGGTTCTGGGCTCCCACTCCAACCAGAGCTGCTGCAGAGAGTTGCCTTTTTATATCCTGCCTTTGCATACAATTAGATTTGTGCAAATCTTCCATCGCTAAAAAGATACCCATTAAAAAGATATTCCAACCCTCTCACAGTAGGAATGGGGAAACTGAGATCCATAATGAGGAAGAAAGTTGAGAAATGTCGCAAAGATAGTTGGAGGGATGTGTCAGAAGCCAGGGCTTCTGACTCTCAATCTTTCTTATGGCTTTTTATTCTTATGTTTTAGTTGAGACTGAACAGAAGAGGAGCAGGCCTGCAGGCAAGCTTAAATTTCAGTGGCTTAAGTTGTAAAGGAATGTTCCTAGGGAAAAAATACTAGACTCACAAACACCAAAAAGGAGGAAACACAAATCAGATTGACAGAATGACAGAGGAGAGTAGACAAAGGAGGAAAGTTAAGCCTAAATATGTTTGAGGATGAAATGGACCATAAAGTGGAAACTTACAGAACTGGACAGCAGGGATTAAAATATATATTAGCTGGTGCAACCAACAAATATGTTTTGATTACCCGCTATGGGCCAGACACTTTTTATAGCCGATACAGTGACGAATAAATGAGCTGCAATTCCTGTCCTCAGTGGATTTGCTGTCTAGTGTACAGTTCGGCAGTTTGCACAAAACAGGACCATGGATTCATTTATACAAGCTCTCATTTGACATACCCTCGTGACGTACTAATTATTTGCAAAGAGCTGCAAAGCCTGCTGTGCTGTCTGGCATAAAAAAGATGTTGGCCTCAGGCTCTGTAAAGCCCCTAGTTAAGAATGAAACTAGCCTTCAAGGGCAGCTGTTGAGGGGGAGAGACGTAAGGCATTGCTTACTGGTTATGGTTACAGGAAAGTGGAGGAGAGGCTGGGTAAACAGAGCAGCCAGGGGAACAAAGTGGAGTGTTGCTAAGAGGAAAGGGAAGGAGGGACAACAGAGGCTCCTGCCTGACAGTGGAGCTGACACGCTGTGATGTGCTAAGTGGGTGAAGGAGCCAGTTGGTGACCACCCAGCTCTGAGGATGCAGTATAGAGTCTCAGACCCTTAGAATCCTAGAGCCACCCATCTCTCTCCGCGTAGTGGAGGAACCTGAGGCCTGCAGGTGGGAAGGAGCTTGCTCTATCACACAGCAAGTCGGAGGCCGTGCTGGGAGCAGAATCCAGGATTTTCCTTATTGCTCCATCCTTCCCTGCTAAAAGAATATCACAGTGCTTAAATGCAGTGTATTTTGGAGTCACATAGACCGGGGTCTGCATCCTAGTTCTTCCACTTGTTGCTGGCTTTGTGATCTTAATAACTTTCTTTCTTAGCCTCTATTCCTTCATCTGTACGGTGGTACTGTGGTGGCTTATCTCCAACACAGTCATCATTGATTCCTCCCCTCCCGTATGCACATGCCTTTGCCCCATCAAAAGATAGGCTTTATTCTTCCACCCCCTTGAATCTGGTCTGACTATGACTGCTGTGACCAATGGATTCAACAGAAGTGACACTGTGGCATTTTGGGTGCTGGTCTTTATGAAGACTGGCAACCTCTGCCTATCTTACCTGAATAACTTGCTCTGGAGGAAGACCTCTGCTATATAACTACCCAGAGACCTCATGTGAAGAGGCAGCCCAAACTAGCCACGAGGTGGAGAAGCCCCTTGGAAAGAGATGCCCCCTGCTCTTCCAGCCACTCTAAATAGCTCAGTCCCAGCCACCATCTGGCTGAAAATGCATGACGATCCCCAAGCAAAATCCACCCAGCTGAGCCCCTTTCACAATCAAGAGACAGGATAATGAAATGATTGTTGTTTAAGCCACTGAGTTTGGCAGGTGTTTGTTACACAGCAGCGGTAAGGGGAGCATATACCTTCTGAGGCTATTGTGTAGACTCATGAGACAATTATTTAGAACAGGGCCTGGGACATGTGAAACTGAATAAATGATAGCTTTTTATTTTAACTGAAAGCAAACAACAAATCCTAAACACTCCTATCAGTCTCTTATGGAAAGTGTGTCTGTGGCACCCCTAATGGATGCATTTGCAGACTGCACAGAACAAACCTCATGAGGATAGCCTCCCAAGTCCCTCGTGGGGTGCTCCCACCACACTGGCCTTCTCAGTCCTTCCTGTGAGTCAGGTATTTGCACATGCTGTTCCTGATGCCTAAAAGCCTTTCCTTCCCCCTGTTTACATCATTAGTGCTCACTCATCTCTTAGCTCTCAGATGAATCATCATTTCCTATGGAAGTATAGGTCCCCACCTCTGGGACACACCCTCAAAACACTATACCCTTCTCCTTCCCATCACTTATCTCAGTTTTGCACCTTTGCATTTGTTTTTGAGATTATTCAATCCGTATCTTTCCAGAAGACTCCCTCAGGGTAAGTAAAACATCAATTTTATTTGCTTTTGCTTATCACTATCGCCCCAAAACCCAGCACCAGCTGGAACCCTGCCACATGTAGATGCTCAATAAATATTTTTGCCAGCAAGCCAGCCAACTCCTGTTTCCTTTGTGCCTTTTCTTCAGACTAAGCATCCCCAGTCCCTTCAAGGTATAGGACTTGGTTCTGACTATTCCTCCTCTCTTCTCTTGACCTCTGCTCCAGACTACTGAGCCCACATGCCCTTCCTTCCCTGCTACCTTCTTGGCTCTGACCTCAAACCCTGTAATGGGTAGCTTGTCTAGTCTTTTTGCTATTTTGGGAGGAGGCCTCTCTAATACTAAGTGGTTTCTCCTCTCCAGTTGTCTGTTATCGAACAAGGCACTTCCTTCCTCAAACTTGAACAGTGGGTCCCCAGGGCTCTAGGCAAAACTGTGGCATTGGTACCCCCTTGGGCTCCTGGCCCCTCCCTACATCATCAGTTCTCTCAGCACTCCCCCCCTCCCCCGCCTCCCCGCCTCCCCGCTTCCCTCTCCACTGCCCCAGTTAAGGCACCAGTCATTCCTCACCTGGAATATTATCTTTCCACTACCTCTAGTTTCTTCCCACTTCAATCTCTGTTTCATACCAGGTGCCTCAGAAACTTTCTCAGGACTTTTCTGCTCCTGTTACTTCCCTGCCTAAGACCTTCAATGAACAAACACACCCCTACCCTCTTTGCCTTTAGCAGAGGTTGCATATTGATAGCTGTAGGCCATGTTTGGCCTACAGATGTCTTCGGTTTGGCTTAGAGAGCGTTAAAACATTAATCAGGCACTAACATTTAAAAATTGGGGACTTTCACATATGTATATGCTCAGCTTGTCTTAGAAATATAAGCGATCCAGCCACACTGGAAATATGGAAGAATGAGTTGGGGCTAAGTAGCCCTTGGAGCACATGGTCTTGAGTTTGCCACAGCCTGCACCACTCCCCAGCAGTCCTCACCTTTCAGGCCAGCGTTCAGCTGCCATTTACATTGAACTTGCAGTGGTGCGTCTCAGGTGTTTCACTTGATATCCCACCTTCCTGTTTTCTGTAGGCCCTTGAGTTGCCACCTGGTCCTGGCTTATAAGAATTCTCAATTTCTGAATCTGTTAAGAAGCAGAAAAGAAGGAAGAGAATAAAGAACATTGTCACTAGTCAGACCCTAGTAGTCCAGTAGCATTTGTAATTCACAGAGGAATCTTAATTTTGTGTATGTGGCGGTGAAATTGTAGTTAATTTTTATTTTCTTCTCTGTGCTTTCCTATAGTTACCAAATTTTCTGCACTAAACATGCATCGTTTTTTGCAAAGCTAGAATTAAGTAGGGGATATACCTTCAGAATTTCAGCTATGTCTGTAAAATCTAGAGGACTTAGCTCTGCTTTATATAGTTATACTATTGGCTTTGTTATCTAAGTAGATCACTTCTTATCACATGATACTTTTTAGTTCATAAATTAAATTTACATCGCCTTTTACTTCTTACAGTTTTACTTTTTTTGTGTAATTGTTTTATTGAAGTAAAAAGCATACATGTAAGTGTAAAAATCTTAAGCATACTTAGTACATTTTTATAAGTGCACTTTAATGCTTCATGTATTTTATTAAATGACTACACTTTTGTAAACAGCACCCAGAATGAGTAGGCACTTCCACACATATTAGCTCATTTGATCCTTATGATCTTGAGATGCAGGCAGAATTGCGGGCGAGGAAAATAAGGCTCATAGGAGGCAAAAATAAATACCTTGCTTTAGGTCTCCTGCCTGGCATGTGGTTGTGCTGAGACTTGAACTGAGTCTTCTACACCATGGTTGGACTCCCAACAAGGCCACAGGGGGCAGAGAGCAAGGCCAGGCCAAGGGGACTGGAGAAAATATTGTTGCTGTGCATCAGACACACAGTAGATTTAGGCCCTGTGTGCACACAAAACATTTGCTCTTTTCGCTTGCCTCCTCCCACTTGCTCTTGCCTCCCCTGACCCCCCACCCTCTGCAATTCAGTTATTTGGACACTTACCTAAATGTGAAACATTACCCTTAATGGCTATTTTGGGATTGGTTTGTCTGAGAGAGTCACCATATTGGAGAAATGCAGCCCTAGCTTCCTTCCTCTGCCTTCTTTGGAGCATGTAAACAGTAGCTGCAGAATAGGAAGAAGGAAATGTCTTATTTATATGATGGCTAAAGCCTGAGATTGGATCCTCTAGAGTGACATCATCATTCAGAAATCCCTAGCAACTCCCTGGTGCTTCTGCAGTCAAATCCCTGGCCATACTTAGAAAGGCCCTAAGAGATCATCTAGTTCTTTTCCCCTGCCACGGATGGGGAAGTTGAAACTCAGAGGAGGGAAGCTCCTTGCCCAAGGACATAGTCAACCTGTGACAGAGCCAGGGTTTGAAACCCACTGGCAGGAATCTTTCTTAATTATGTGAAATATGTATACCTTTGTATCAGATTCTTGGTTTGTGCTAGTTATGTGTCCATTGCCTCTCAGCTTGTATCCCACCTTCCTATCCCTGCTCTGTGATTCTGGGCTTGGGTGTCTGCAAACTATTGTACATTGCCTAGACTTCCATGCTGGGTATCTTGAGGTTTCCCTCTGACAGTAGAGGATAGACATGGCTCCATCTCCAGCAACCTTCAGCACACCCTGTATCACCTATGGTGTTCTCCAAATCAGAGGTCTAAGCTACAGCCATGTGGTTTCTGCCTGTCTGAGATCTAAGCTTCAGCCATACCTGACACCCTCCTCTAACTCTTAGTTTTTGGTAACATTTCCATTTCCCTTCTATTCCCTCAGTCCTAGGAGTGGGAGCTGCTTCCTGTAGTCACTCATATCTGGATTTTCTCAGCATTCTATGTTTGCCTTCCGTTCCTTCCAACAACTGTGTAACTAAGTCGCTGTATTAAATACCTTTTATTGGAAATAACTAGCATGGATACTGATCTTCAAACTAAACTCCAACTGATACGCTGCTTAACAAAATTTTGCTTTCTAATTTTCTTCTAAAAATTTTGCTTTCTACTTTTTAATCCCTCTAACCATCCATAGAAACAAAATAGGTGATGCCAGAATCTGGAAGGAGATGTTAGCATTCATTAATTCAACAAACATTTACTTAAAATCCATCTGGGTTCTGAGACATA
Organism: Lipotes vexillifer; assembly: GCF_000442215.2. NCBI lineage: Eukaryota > Metazoa > Chordata > Mammalia > Artiodactyla > Lipotidae > Lipotes > Lipotes vexillifer. The sequence goes on along the minus strand of NW_006772405.1, from coordinate 707,835 downwards.
ATTTTAGGGAATCTTTGTTGAAAAGATATTTGAAGTCTTGTGGGGAGACAAGCAGTAAACAGGCAAGTATGGTGCAAAGTGATAAGGGTTGTGGGAGCTGTAAGCACAGGGACACTAGAAGATATGAAAAAGGCTCTAATCTAATTGGTGGGTTTGCGAAATGTTAGGGAGGAATTATCCAAGAAAGCAATATCTAACTGAAACTTGAGGGATGAGTAAGAGTTTGCCAAACAAATTGGTGACTGTGTTAGTTTGTTGGAAGAGATATTATGGGCAAAAATGGTAAGAGAACACGTCAGGGCCTGTTATAGGTTGAGTTATACCTCCCCAAAATTTGTATGTCGAAGTTCCAACTCCCAGTATCTCACAATGTGACCTTATTTGGAAATAGAGTTGTAGTATGAGGTCATACTGGAGTAAGGTGGATCCCTACAATATGACTGGTGTCCTTATAAAAAGGGAGAAGTTTGGAGACACAGGAAAAATGCCATGTGAAGATGAGCGCAGAGATTGAGGTGATGTATCTCTAAGCCAAGGAATGACAAAGATTCCCAGAAAACCACCAGAAGCTAGGAGAGAGGCCTGGAACAGATTCTCCCTCCAAGCTCTCAGAAGAAACCAACCTTGCCAACACCTTGACCTTGGATTTCTAGCCTCCAGAACTGTGAGCCAATGAATTTTTGTTGCTTAAGCTACTGAGGCCACAATGCTTTGTTACGGCAACGCTTTCTAACTAATATAGGTTCTAATCATGAAGAGTATTATAAGGCTTGTTAGTAATACTGTACATTTAATGAGCACTTATACGTCATGCTCTGTTCTAAGGGCTTTATAGGAATTAACTCATTTAATCTTCATGACAACTCTAAGAGGTAGGTACTATTATTATCTCATTTTGACAAATAAGGAGAGTGAGTATCAAGAGTTCAAGTGACTTGGTGAAGATTACACAGTTAATAAATGATATTATGAGGCTGGGCTTTGAATCCAGGCTGAGAAGGAATATCTAATCCACTATATAATACCACCACCCTGCGAAAAGTTAGATTTTTACCTGGAGAGCAATGACTATCATTAGAGATTTTTTAAGTCGGATTTATTGAGATGTAGTTTACACACTGTAAAATTTTCTCTTTTTTAGGTGTGTGGTTCTATGGATTTTAACAAATGCATAGCATTTTGCAACCACCACCATTATGAGCTAGGTAGTCACCACTGTTGGGGGGTTTTCAGGAGAACAGTGACATGATAAAATTTTTGTTTTAGAAATATAACTCTGGCTATGGTATGGAGAATGAATTGGAAGGGGGTGAGCACGGAGACAGAGATAAAAGATGGTGGTGGCCTGGACGTGAGCAATGGTGGTAAACATGGAGAGAAGTGAACAGGTATTAGAGATCTGGAAGAGGTAGAATCCATGGACCTTAGAAATAATTTCTTGGGTCAAATACAATCTGAATGACCCCAGATCATCTGTGATCTTTCAGTAAAGACATTTTTTAACCAAGTTATCTGATACACCAGCAATAATGTCTATTCACCTATTGTTGCTCCTTTTCTGTAACCTGCTCTGGCCAGGAGTCTCTCAATTAGGCTTAGAACAATTAGTATTTACAATGAAACCTGAGCAAATTATATAATTTGAAGCTACTAACTTATACTAAAATTACACCATGAAATTGGATTCATGATGGAAGGTTTATTGACAAAGGGGGGACAGGCTTAAACCAAGCTCCCACATGCATCTAATTTAAATTTGAGGCAATTTCAATAGTTATTTAACAGCTGTGGGCCTTTTTGGGTATTAATGCCTTTAGTTCCAATTCCATGTAGCCTGTGTATACTCATTTCTTACTCCTTCCTTCTCATCATTCTGTTCTTTGCTCAAAGCTCCCCTCCCCAGAGTGCCTTCACTGATCACTTCATGTAAAATAGCCACCACCCTGCATCTGTCACTTGCAATCTCTGACCTTATTTTATTTTCTTCATGGGCTAATCTTTTTCTGAAATTTTCAACCTGTTTATTCTGTATTCCTCACCCCTGCAACACACCTAAAATACAAAATCCATGAATACAGGAACTTTGTTTATATTGGTTATTGTCATATTCTCAGTGTCTGGAATGGTGCCTGGCACATAATGGGCATGCAGTAAATATTTGTGGAATTAATGAATAAAGCTATAGCTGACTAAGGAACATCCTCAACATCCAGTCATTTGGATTTGCAGATGAGGAAATTAAGGCCTAGGGAGGTACAGAAATTTGCTTGAGGTTCCAAGCAGGTTGGCTGGGCCCCGGATGTTCCCTAAGTTCGCTGGTTCCTGGCCACGACCTCTTTTGACTGCTTTATATGGCCTCGCGAACCTGTCCAGTCCCAGCACAGCAGAGTGGGTTAAGAACATGGACCTCAAAAACCAGACCTTGGTTTAAATCTAAGCTCTACCATTTGCGGAGGTGTTCCTTTACATCTCTGGATCTGTCTCGCTCACCTGTAAGTCAGGGATAAAATAAAACCTACCTAGTAGCATTGCTGTGAACCTTAAATTGATAATTCAGTCAAAGTACTTTGAGCAGGGGGTCTGGCACAAAATAAATTCCCCATAAGTATTGGATATTGCTGTTCTTTCATGAGAACCACCAGTGGGCATTATATCTTTCCTAACTTCTAGTGGCTGAAATCATTCCTTTTTTTTTTTTTTAACATCTTTATTGGAGTATAATTGCTTTACACTGTTGTGTTAGTTTCTGCTGTATAACAAAGTGAATCAACTATATGCATACATATATCCCCATATCCCCTCCCTCTTGTGTCTCCTTTCCACCCCCCTTATGCCACCCCTCTAGGTGGTTGCAAAGCACCAAGCTGATCTCCCTGTGCTATGCAGCTGCTTCCAACTAGCTATCTATTTTACATTTGGTAGTGTATATATGTCAGTGTTACTCTCTCACTTCATCTCAGCTTACCCTTCCCCCTCCCCGTGTCCTCAAGTCCATTCGCTACATCTATGTCTTTATTCTTGTCCTGCCCCTAGGTTCATCAGAACCATTTTTTTTTTTTAGATTCCATATGTATGTGTTAGCATATGGTATTTATCTTTCTCTTTCTGACTTACTTCACTCTGTATGAGAGACTCTAGGTCCATCCACCTCACTACAAATGACTCAATTTTGTTTCTTTTTATGGCTGAGTTATATTCCATTGTATAAATGTGCCACATCTTCCTTATCCATTCATCTGTTGATGGGCACTTAGGTTCCTTCCATGTCCTGGCTATTGTAAATAGTGCTGCAATGAACATTGTGCTACATGACTCTTCTTGAATTATGGGTTTTTTGGGATATATGTCCAGTAGTGGGATTGCTGGGTCATATGGTAATTCAATTTTTAGTTTTTTAAGGAACCTCCATACTGTTCTCCATAGTGGCTGTATCAATTTACATTCCCACCAACGCTGCAAGAGGGTTCCCTTTTCTCCACACCCTCTCCAGCATTTATTGTTTGTAGATTTTTTGATGATAGCCATTCTGACCAGGGTGAAGTGATACCTTATTGTAGTTTTGATTTGCATTTCTCTAATGATTAGTGGTGTTGAGTATCCTTTCAGGTGTTTGTTGGCAATCTGTACATCTTCTTAGGAGAAATGTCTGTTAAGGTCTTCTGCCCATTTTTGGACTCAGTTTGTTTTTTAGATATTGAGCTGCATGAGCTGCTTATATATTTTGGAGATTAATCCTTTGTCAGTTGCTTCATTTGCAATATATTCTCCCATTCTGAGGGTTGTCTTTTGGTTTTGTTTATGGTTTCCTTTGCTGTGCAAAAGCTTTGAAGTTTCATTAGGTCCCATTTGTGTATTTTTGTTTTTATTTCCATTTCTCTTGGAGGTGGGTCAAAAAGGAGCTTACTGTGATTTACGTCATAGAGCATTCTGCCTATGTTTTCCTCTAACAGTTTTAGAGTGTCTGGCCTTACATTTAGGTCTTTAATCCAGTTTGAGTTTATTTTTGTGTATGGTGTTAGGGAGTGTTCTAATTTCATTCTTTTACATGTAGCTGTCCAGTTTTCCCAGAACCACTTATAGAGGAGGCTGTATTTTCTCCATTGTATATTCTTGCCTCCTTTATCAAAGATAAGGTGGCCATATGTGTGTGGGTTTATCTCTGGGCTTTCTATCCTGTTCCATTGATCTGTATTTCTGTTTTTGTGCCAGTACCATACTGTCTTGATTACTGTAGCTTTGTAGTATAGTCTGAAGTCAGAGAGCCTGATTCCTTCAGCTCCATTTTTTGTTCTCAAGATTGCTTTGGCTATTCGGGGGTCTTTTGTGTTTCCATACAAATTGTGAAATTTTTTGTTCTAGTTCTGTGAAAAATGCCAGTGGTAGTTTGATAGGGATTGCATTGAATCTGTAGATTGCTTTGGGTAGTAGTGTCATTTTCACAATGTTGATTCTTCCAATCCAAGAACATGGTATATCTCTCCATCTATTTGTATCATCTTTAATTTCTTTCATCAGTGTCTTATAATTTTCTGCATACAGGTCTTTTGTCTCCTTAGGTAGGTTTATTCTTAGATATTTTATTCTTTTTGTTGCATTGGTAAATGGGAGCGTTTTCTTAATTTCACTTTCCGATTTTTCATCATTAGTGTATAGGAATGCCAGAGATTTCTGTGCATTAATTTTGTATCCTGCTACTTTACCAAATTCATTGATTAGCTCTAGTAGTTTTCTGTTGCATCTTTAGGATTCTCTGTGTATTGTATCATGTCATCTGCAAACAGTGACAGCTTTCCTTCTTCTTTTCCGATTTAGATTCCTTTTATTTCCTTTTCTTCTCTGATTTCTGTGGCAAAAACTTCCAAAACTATGTTGAATACGAGTGGTGAGAGTGGGCAACCTTGTCTTGTTCCTGATCTTAGTGGAAATGCTTTCAGTCTTTCACCATTGAGGATGATAATGGCTGTGGGTTTGTCATATATGGCCTTTATTATGTTGAGGAAGTTTCCTCTATGTCTACTTTCTGCAAGGGTTTTTATCATAAATGGGTGTTGAATTTTGTCAAAAGCTTTCTCTGCATCTATTGAGATGATCATATGGTTTTTCTCCTTCAATTTGTTAATATGGTTTATCACATTGATAGATTTGCGTATATTGAAGAATCCTTGCATTCCTGGAATAAACCCCACTTGATCATGGTGTATGATCCTTTTAATGTGCTGTTGGATTCTGTTTGCTAGTATTTTGTTGAGGATTTTTGCATCTATGTTCATCAGTGATATTGGCCTGTAGTTTTCTTTCTTTGTGACATCCTTGTCTGGTTTTGGTATCAAGGTGATGGTGGCCTCGTAGAATGAGTTTGGGAGTGTTCCTCCCTCTGCTATATTTTGGAAGAGTTTGAGAAGGATAGGTGTTAGCTCTTCTCTAAATGTTTGATAGAATTCGCCTGTGAAGCCATCTGGTCCTGGGCTTTTGTTTGTTGGAAGATTTTTAATCACAGTTTCAATTTCAGTGTTTGTGATTGGTCTGTTCATATTTTCTATTTCTTCCTGATTCAGTCTTGGCAGTTTGTGCATTTCTAAGAATTTGTCCATTTCTTCCAGATTGTCCATTTTATTGGCATAGAGTTGCTTGTAGTAATCCCTCATGATTTTTTTTATTTCTGCAGTGTCAGTTGTTACTTCTCCTTTTTCATTTCTGATTCTATTGATTTGAGTCTTCTCCCTTTTTTTCTTGATGAGTCTGGCTAATGGTTTATCAATTTTGTTTATCTTCTCAAAGAACCAGCTTTTAGTTTTATTGATCTTTGCTATTGTTTCCTTCATTTCTTTTTCATTTATTTCTGATCTGATTTTTATGATTTCTTTCCTTCTGCTAACTCTGGGGTTTTTTTGTTCTTCTTTCTCTAATTGCTTGAGGTGCAAGGTTAGGTTGTTTATTCGAGATGTTTCCTGCTTCTTAAGGTGGGCTTGTATTGCTATAAACTTCCCTCTTAGAACTGCTTTTGCTGCATCCCATAGGTTTTGGGTCATTGTGTCTCCACTGTCATTTGTTTCTAGGTATTTTTTGATTTCCTCTTTGATTTCTTCAGTGATCACTTCGTTATTAAGTAGTGTATTGTTTAGCTTCCATGTGTTTGTATTTTTTACAGATATTTTCCTGTAATTCATATCTAGTCTCATAGCATTGTGGTCGGAAGAGATACTTGATACAATTTCAATTTTCTTAAATTTACCAAGGCTTGATTTGTGGACCCAAGATATGATCTATCCTGGAGAATGTTGAGAAAAATGTGTATTCTGTTGTCTTTGGAAGGAATGTCCTGTAAATATCAGTTAAGTCCATCTTGTTTAATGTATCATTTAAAGCTTGTGTTTCCTTATTTCATTTTGGATGATCTTTCCATTGGTGAAAGTGGGGTTTTAAAGTCCCCTACTATCAATGTGTTACTGTTGATTTCCCCTTTTATGGTTGTTAGTATTTGCCTTATGCATTGAGGTGCTCCTATGTTGGGTGCCTAAATATTTACAATTGTTATATCTTCTTCTTGGATTGATTCCTTGATCATTATGTAGTGTCCTTCTTTGTCTCTTGTAATAGTCTTTATTTTAAAGTCTATTTTGTCTGATATGAGAATTGCTACTCCAGCTTTCTTTTGATTTCCATTTTCATGGAATATCTTTTTCCATCCCCTAACTTTCAGTCTGCATGTGTCCCTAGGTCTGAAGTGGGTCTCTTGTAGACAGCATATATATGGGTCTTGTTTTTGTATCCATTCAGCCAGTCTGTGTCCCATGGTGGGAGCATTTAATCCACTTACATTTAAGTTAATTGTTGATATGTATGTTCCTATTCCCATTTTCTTAATTGTTTTGGGTTTGTTATTGTAGGTCTTTTCCTTCTCTTGTGTTTCTTGCCTAGAGAAGTTCCTTTACATTTGTTGTAAAGCTGGTTTGGTGGTGCTGAACTCTCTCAGCTTTTGCTTGTCTGTAAAGGTTTTAATTTCTCCATCAAATCTGAATGAGATCCTTGCTGGGTAGAGTAATCTTGGTTGCAGGTTTTTCTCCTTCATCACTTTCAGTATGTCCTGCCACTCCCTTCTGGCTTGTAGAGTTTCTGCTGAGAGATCAGCTGTTAACCTTATGGGGATTCCCTTGTGTGTTATTTGTTGTTTTTCCCTTGCTGCTTTTAATATGCTTTCTTTGTATTTAGTTTTTGACAGTTTGATTAATATGTGTCTTGGCGTATTTCTCCTTGAATTTATCCTGTATGGGACTCTCTGTGCTTCCTGGACTTGATTAACTATTTCCTTTCCCATATTAGGGAAGTTTTCAACTATAATCTCTTCAAATATTTTCTCAGTCCCTTTCTTTTTCTCTTCTTCTTCTGGAACCCCTATAATTCAAATGTTGGTGCGTTTAATGTTGTCCCAGAGGTCTCTGAGACTGTCCTCAGTTCTTTTCATTCTTTTTTCTTTATTCTGCTCTGCAGTAGTTATTTCCACTATTTTATCTTCCAGGTCACTTATCCGTTCTTCTGCCTCAGTTATTCTGCTATTGATCTCTTCTAGAGTATTTTTAATTTCATTTATTGTGTTGTTCATCATTGTTTTTTCATCCTTTAGTTCTTCTAGGTCCTTGTTAAATGTTTCTTGCATTTTCTCTATTCTATTTCCAAGATTTTGGATCATCTTTACTATCATTATTCTGAATTCTTTCTCAGGTAGACTGCCTATTTCCTCTTCATTTGTGAGGTTTGGTAGGTTTTTATCTTGCTCCTTCATCTGCTGTGTTTTTTTTTTGTCTTCTCATTTTGCTTATCTTACTGTTTTTGGGGTCTCCCTTTTGCAGGCTGCAGGTTCGTAGTTCCCGTTGTTTTTGGTGTCAGTGGCTAAAGTTGGTTCAGTGGGTTGTGTAGGCTGCCTGGTGGAGGGGACTGGTGCCTGTGCTCAGGTGGATGAGGCTGGATCTTGTCTTACTGGTGGGTAGGTCCACGTCTGGTGGTGTGTTTTGGGGTGTCTGTGGCCTTATGATTTTAGGCAGCCTGTCTGCTAATGGGTAGGGTTGTGTTCCTGTCTTGCTAGTTGTTTGGCGTAGGGTGTCCAGCACTGTAGCTTGCTGGTCGTTGAGTGAAGCTGGGTGTTGGTGTTGAGATGGAGATCTCAGGGAGATTTTCGCCGTTTGATATTACGTGGAGCTGGGAGGTCTCTTGTGGACCAGTGTCCTGAAGTTGGGTCTCCCACCGCAGAGGCACAGCACTGACTCCTGGCTGGAGCACCAAAAGCCTTTCATCCACACGGCTCAGAATAAAAGGGAGAAAAAGTAGAAAGAAAGAAAGAGGATAAAATAAAATAAAATAAAGTTATTAAAATAAAAAATAATTATTAAGAAAAAATATTTTTTTAAGTAAAAAAACAAAACTGTACTGACAGAACCCTAGGACAAATGGTGAAAGCAAAGCTATACAGACAAAATCTCACACAGAAGCATACACATACAGACTCACAAAAAGAGGAAAAGGGGAAAAAATAATATATCTTGCTCCAAAAGTCCACCTCCTCAATTTGGGATGATTCGTTTTCTATTCAGGTATTCCACAGATGCAGGCAGGGTACATCAAGTTGATTGTGGAGATTTAATCTGCTTCTCTTGAGGCTGCTGGGAGGGATTTCCCTTTCTCTTCTTTGTTCTCACAGCTCCAGGGTTTCAGTTTTGGATTTGGCCCCGCCTCTGCGTGTAGGTCACCTGAGGGCGTCTGTTCTTCGCTCTGACAGGACGGCGTTAAAGGAGCAGCTGCTTCATGGGCTCTGGCTCTTTCAGGCCCCGGGGGGGGGGGTGGGGGTGGGCGGGGACGG
>NW_006772405.1:698097-698896 GCF_000442215.2 Lipotes vexillifer | reverse complement strand
GTCTCTGGGGTCCGCGCTTTTAGCCGCGGCTCGCGCCCGTCTCTGGCGCTCCTTTAAGCGGCGCGTTTAATCCCCTCTCCTCGAGCACCAGGTAACAAAGAGGGAAGAAAAAGTCTCTTGCCTCTTCGGCAGGTCCAGACTTTTTCCCGGACTCCTTCCCGGCTATAGCCGTGGTGCACTAACCCCTTCAGGCTGTGTTCACGCTGCCAGTCCTCTCCCTGCGCTCCGACCAAAGCCCAAGCCTCAGCTCCCAGACCCTGCCCGCCCCGGCGGGTGAGCAGACAAGCCTCTCGGGCTGGTAAGGGCTGGTTGGCACCGATCCTCTGTGCGGGAATCTCTCCGCTTTGCCCTCCGCACGCCTGTTGCTGCGCTCTCATCCGCGGCCCCGAAGCTTCCCCCCTCCGCCACCTGCAGTCTCCGCCCTCGAAGGGGCTTCCTAGTGTGTGGAAACCTTTCCTCCTTCACAGCTCCCTCCCACTGGTGCCGGTCCCATCCCTATTCTTTTGTCTCTGTTTATTTTTTTTTCTTTTGCCCTACCCAGGTATGCAGGGGAGTTTCTTGCCTTTCGGGAGGTCTGAGGTCTTCTGCCAGCATTCGGTGGGTGTTCTGTAGGAGTTGTTCCGCGTGTAGATGTATTTCTGATGTATCTTGACCGCGATGACATGGTCTTGAAGCGCTTCACCCCGTTCTTCCTGCGCTGCTCCCACGAGCACAGCGGGCGGGCCCAGGGCCTGATGCGCCTGCAGAACTAGCGCGGGGGCTGCCTCAACTTCTAAGACATCAGGAAGCCAGTCAGTGA
>NW_006772405.1:695222-698087 GCF_000442215.2 Lipotes vexillifer | reverse complement strand
GAGCGGCCTCACGGCAATGAAGTGCGCCTTGTTCCTGGAGAAGCGTGTGACCCGGAGCCTGCTCCACCTGCCTCTATGTCTTTTAATTGAAACTTTTTCAAGTGTTTTCAAGAATATGAAGTTTTATAAGATTGTCTTTTAAAATTTTTCAGATAGAAGTCTTCACGTAGGATTAAAAACTTGCAATTACAGAGAAACATAAAGCATTAACAGGAGCAGGTGTCTTCAAGGCTGTGCTTCCAGGCTTAAGGATCTTGGTAGGGGCCTTAAGCCCCCTTGCTTTTAGCATAGTCATTGTACTTAGTATGTCAGAGCTGTTTTTCCTTCGCCTGTTGCCACTATCTTTCCCCAGCTGTTGATACAACTGTGGGTGTTTCTGTAGTGAAGTCAGTCTCTGGGTTGAATCTCTCACCGCCACCTTGGTCGTCACCAGTCACCCCCAGCTGCCCCACTGCAGCAGCAGGAGCAGCAGCAGCAGCACCCGTGTGGCCGTCGCCTCCTGCCTCCTCCTGGAATCATTTCTCATTTAAATTTTAACCTGTTGATGACAGCAAAGTACTAGGAGACATGTTAACGTATGATGGAAAAAAAGGGGAAGGGGTTCCCCTGCATGGGAGGGAGACATGCATATGGAAAGAACTAGTCCCTTCCTCATTAAATCCGATTTTACTCATCTGTAGAGTGGAAGGCTGAGCTCCATAATCTCTATGATACTGTCTGTCTGGCATCCGATGATTCATCTCCTGAAAATAGAATGAGGTTAAAATGGTTCATGCTGAGTATGAGTTTAGAAGTTGAAGGAAGGTAACCTTGTGTGTCAACCTCTTTTTTTACCCCCCTAACAATAGTGGATTGCTTTGAAATTCATTTCTTTCTTAATGAATAGGTCAACACATGTCTATTATATGCTGGACCCTGTGATGAACCTGGGAATGGCTTTGTCTATGAGAATCTGAATGGAGGGGTTTTCCCAACTTCCTTCAGGTCAACGGTGCTCCTGGGCCAAATGCTCTCTAGATCACTGTGTTAGTTTCCCTGGGCTATCATAAACTGGGTGGCTTAAAATAACAAAAATTCATCGTCTCACAGTTCTGGAGGCTAGAAGTCCAAGATTAAAATGCCAGTGGGTTAATTCCTTCTGAGGACTTTGAGGGAGAATCTGCTTCTCTCTCCTCTCAGCTTGGTGGTTTTCCAGCAGTCTTTGGCATTCCTTGGCTTATAGATACTTCACCCCGATCTCTGCCTTCATCATCATATGATGTTCCCCCTGTGTGTCTGTTCCTGTGTCCAAATTTCATTTTTCATAAGGATGCCAGTCATACTGGATTAGGATATACCCTCATTACCTTAACTTGCTCATTGGCAAAGACCCTGTTTCCAGCTAAGGTCACATTCACAGGTACTGGGGGTTAGGACTTCAACTTCTTTTGTTGGGGACACAATTCAAACCATGATAAGCACCCTTCCAGCCTTAAATAGCAACCCTGAGCCTTCCCTACAGAGAGTCCACAATGTGTTCTCTTGGCTTTGACTTCCCATGGAATTAGGCTCAGAGCTCCTGAATACCATGAGACCATTAGTACAACCCAAGATTCCATTTGTGTTTCTGGCAGTCACCTCCCATCATGGGCTCATTAAGCTTGTGGTCAATTAAAAGGCCCAGATTTCTTTCATATTAGTTGACAAACCAGTTCATCATACCCAGTGCTTGAACAGCTGATTTATGAAACTAAGTACCAAACTTTACACAGATTCCTAAACAATTAAATTTTGAATGGCTCAAGTTGGTATCATGAGAACTTAAGTTATTAACAACTTTAGGTCCAGAAATAATTTCTTTAGTTGCCATTTCTCCATGACCCCAGGATCCAGTTAGAGGGCTATTTTGTTCAAGCAGTTGGTCCCATTAGTCACAGGCCTATATCCTCGTAAACATTCTATCCCAGCACTGGAGACTTACTTGTAAGGTCTCCTCAGGCCCTGGTGCTGGAGGTCCCCAGATATGGCTGGAATGAGGGTGAGGTGAGTGAGGCACTTGCCTCAGGCACAAATTAATGCAAATATATCCATGGTGAGCAAAATATCCAAATTTTAAATAAGGACCAGAATTAGAATGAGGTGAGTGAGATGAATCATGCAAAAGCAGGGTTAGATACTATCTTTATTTAGAATTTAAATATTTTGTCCATTATGGATGTTTTGTATTCTGATTTTTAAAAATATTGCATGAAAGTATTAGCTTAGCGTCCCTTTAAAATTTGCACTTTAGGTAAGTGCCTCACTCAACACACCCTGATCCTGGCTTTTGGTCCAGGTGTGGATTCTTGTGGGTCAGAGTGGAGTCTGAGATCAGCCTTATAACTGGAAGTCAGGATACTTGGGTCTCATCGAGTTCTACTATTAATTACCTGTGTATAATTGAGTAAGTTACTTTCCCTTGGTGGGTCTCAGTTTCTCCAAATGCTAAATTATGTGGATAGAATATGATTTTAAGGTACAAACTAATCACAAGATTCTGTGATGCTAACCAGAGTTCTGACTGGGGGTTGGGAGACTCCCCTCTTTGAGCCTATCTGTGCTATTCACTGACTCTGTGACTTTGGGCAAGTCACTTCCCAGTTAAGACAGACAGACTTTCTTTTCTCCACTAACTAGGGTGCAATTGAAATGATCTGAAAGGCTCTTTTGAGTTCTGTACTTCTCTGATCCTTTTTCTGTTTAAATGTAAACAAGAATATCCAAACACCATAAAGTACTGGCAAGTAGGAACCAGTTACAAGCAACTATATTTTATCAAAGGGACTTTCTTAAGAGCAAAGTTAGTTATTTGGCAAGATGTCAGGAAGCCTTCTCTACAGGGAAAGA
>NW_006772405.1:677127-695142 GCF_000442215.2 Lipotes vexillifer | reverse complement strand
GGGAAAGAGAATTCAGTGTCAACAGGCAATATCTAAGTATTGTTTAATTTTGAAACACCCTCATTAGAAACTTGAGTTAGTGTGTTTTGCTGTTGAAGATGAAAGTACGGAGCAGGGTACTGTAGTTTTCATTGACATGTTGACATCTCATCCAGTGATGTGGAGAGGGCCCTCATGGAAGCTCAGTGTGAGTGTAACCTTGAGAAAGGCTCATGACTTCTGTGGAATTCTTTTTCCACAGAAAATGATAGGGACAACAAGACCTGCTCGTGGGGTTGCTGCAGAAATCAAGTAAGGTCTGAGTATAGGTGGAAGTGCAGTTTAAGCTCAAGAGTTCACATAAGTTATGAAATCTCATTCAAAATTACCAGAGGGCAATTTGAAAATGCATAGCAAAGGCGTTTAAAATGACTCAGTAATTCAGCCTCCAGGTGTTATGTCTGGGGAACTAATAAAGAATATAGACAAAGATGTAGTTGCTGTGTATTTATTGCAGCACCTTTATAATGGAAACACACTAGCAAAAATGAGCTTTCTGGAATAATAATAGAAGATTGGTTGAGCATGTCATAATAGTTCCATTTGGTGGAATGTGTTGAAAATGACTTTGTAGAAGCATATTTATTGACATACATAGATGCTCAGAACATATTGTTGAGTGAAAATTACAAAGTAGTATATATAGTGTAAGCCGATTTTTGTACAAATAGGCATGGGTTATCTCTGGGTGGTGATATGATAAGCTTTATTCCCCCCCCTTTTTTTGGTTTTATCTAAGTTTTCTGATTTTTCTACAATGAATATATATGACATAAAATTTTTAAAGGCTTTCTTAAAAACAGAGATACATTCAAGAGATTGTTCTTCTGAAAGTAGTGTTGATCACATGTTAAAAAAAATTAATAGATATCAGAGATTTTTATGATTTTTTTTTAGGAAATGTTATAGTGTGGGATCTTGATCTAGAAAATTGTATTCATTTTGCCCAAATTTTCTTGCTCTGTATTCTTTTGCTGAGTCCTCTGCATATACTTATTCACTGATTCATTCACTGATTCATTCATTCATCTTGCCAACACGTGTTGAACACTTACCATGTCCTGGACAGTAGGCTAAATACTACAGTCAGTGCTGCAATATGGTTGCATAATGATTGATTGGCCCCCTTGTTCTATCCTGTCTCAGTTTCCTCAACAGAAACTTCAACCATCTCCAGAGCTCCTAGAGTTGGCATCACCATTCATTCCACTCCATATCCATTGTGTCATAGTTGCTGCTGATGACTACCTCTAGCTCCGCAACACCCTCTCCTCCCTAATGCCACTCCCATCAAGTTCCTGATTTAATTCCTTCCTCTTTACTTTCACAACCATATCTTGATGCAAGCACTGTACATTTCCTTCTCCAGGTCATCTAATCTAGCAACCTCCAAGCTTTTTGTGATCAGACATACATCCTTAACCATAACATTTTTGACCACCCAAACGCAATGTATATATTTATAAATCATATGTGCCACTTTTAATCCATTTAGTAAGTATTAGAGTATTCATTTCTTTATGATTTTTTGAAACAGTATAAACAGATATGATATTTTCTTCCCATGCTCCAGTGGATCATCTTGTAAACTCCCTGGAATGTTTGGAGACCTTTGCTCTACCTATAGTTCTAAACAGGACACAAAAAGTGACCTTCTTATGTTTTTATTTGTTATAAACTTAGTTACGAACTTGGGTAAGTTTACACTGGCCTCATATTAACCCAAAATGCCTGATCCCTGGATTCAAGGGCTATTACTCATTACATCCCTCCAAATAGGTCTTAGCTGGTTTTAAGCTGAAGTTGTTACACTGGGGTTTCCCAAGGTGTGTTTCATGTGAAGAGTCCTGCAGTTGAATACGGTTGAGGAACCCTGCCAACTTAAGCCCTGTTGGAGTCCACTTGCAAATGACCACCCTGAAGGTCCAGAGAAGGCCCTAGTAAAGAGGGAAAAGGAACATTTTCTAGGCTGACTCGACCCTTTATTGTGTAACATTTCTTCACACACCTTGAAACTACTGTTAGCATAAGATTCTTTGGGAAATTCTAAGTTACACAGCTTGCTGACTTCTGCCTACATCACCACGTATATATTTGCCATCACCAAGAATGGCTTCCTCCTTCTTATGTTTTTTCCTCCCTAGGATCCATGTTCATCCCTTAATGAAATCATCCCAGATGGACCATGACAAGCCACAAAACTTTATTATTATTTAAGAAATCACCTGGTCTTTCATGGACAGCCCTGTATAACAATCAGTTATACATTAGTCTTTTAAAAGTACAGCTTGTATATGTTATTTCTCTGCTCAGAATCCTTCAGTGGTTTCCCAAAACATGCAGAAGAAAATACAGCCTCCCTAGAGCCCCATGATCTGCCCCATCTGCTTCTCCAACTTGATTTTCATCCCCTTCTTACATCTTTCCAGTCACACTGGATTTCCCTCAACCGTGCCAGCTTACTCTTGTTTTGGGATCTTTGCACTTGCTCTCCCTTTCACCTGGGATGCTCTCAGTCCAGAACCCATGTGGATCACTCCCTCTCTTTGCTTAGGATTCTCTCACAGATCACCTTCACAGTGAGGTCATCCTGGACCTATGCACCTCAAGCCGCACTCCCCCCATTGGCTACTTTCTGACCCCATATGCTCTGCTGCTTTTTCTCCATAGTCTTACCACTACCTCCCTTATGCCATACAATCATTAGTTTATTTATTTCTTGTCTTTATCTCCCACAAGAATGTAAGGCCCAAAAGGGAAGGGAATTTGGTTGCCTTCTTCATCACTCTATCCCCAAAGCCTGGAAGAATGGTTGGCACATAGTAGGAGTTCAAGAAATATTTTTGGAATAAGTGAATAAGTAAAAATGCTTAGCCAAGGTTAAAATTCTGGTTGTTTGCATGATTTAGTGAAATAACTGGGCCTCTATTTATGTTTCTCTCCCATAGGGCTGTTTTAATAAATGGGACTGACTCATTATTTTTATTATTATACTCAGCTCAGTAACCCAACTACTAGACTATAAATTTGAGAAGAAAGGAATAGTATTTTATTTATCATTCCATAGCCCACTGACACAAGCACAGGACCTTAAGAATAAAAGGCACTGGAAACTTGATTCCTTCTAGTTCTGATTAGCACAACTCGCTAAAACTTTGAGATACATAGCTTTCTTTAGAGTATTTCAGTTTGACAGTAATGAAAACTTTATTATGTTTTTTATTATTTTTCAAGGCGAAATGCAATTTTAACCTTCAGCATGCTAACTTTGTTCTTTATGAAGAATCTATACAGTCTCAATGGCTCCTAAATACAGTTGTAGGTGTTCTTTGTTGTTGTTTGTATTGAATTTTAGGCATTTTCTGATTCGCAGGCAGTGGGACAAAGGTACTGAGGCTGGAAAACCTTGGACTACACATTCACTTGACTTCCTACGGAAAAAAAAGGAGATGAGAGGCCTTAATAAACACTGAGTTGAATTCGTTGGTAAACAGAAATGTGCCCAGCTCTAATATTCATTTCTGGTATGACAATGGGCAAGTCACTTGACCACTTTTGCAAAACGGGTATAATGATAGTACTTGCTGCATATGGCTATTATGAAAATTAAATGAACAATGCATGTAAGGTGTTGGGCACATAGATACTTTCATTTTATTGTTTTTCCTGCACTGACTCCATTGCCTAGCACATAATAAGGATGGAGAAAATGTTAGCTAATATAATTACTAACTCAGATACCTCCTTTTTCCTAAAGTTTGCAGACTGATCCTTTACCAATCAATCAATGCATATTTTCAGAGGTTTTTCCTGTATTTGGCACTCTACAAGGCATTGTAAGAGGGTATGTATACATATGAGATATGTACTTGAGATGATTGTAAGTCAGGGAGAAAGCATAAATGTATATCATTTGAAAACTGGGAAGACTCGAAAATGGACTGTAAATGATGAGACGCCTGGATAAGTTATGCTCTGAAGGATAAATACTACCTGACCTACAGGGAGAGGAAAGGGCTCTCCAACGATGGAGAACATAGAGAGGAAAGGGGCAAGATCCAAAAGGGAGAGGTGTGGTGACAAAGGAAGGGGGATTGATAGCCAGGAGGATAGTGAGACATGCAAGGAGAGATAAAGCCAAGGAGGCAGTATGAGAAGAATCATGGGTCTTGGTGACTATGAATGATTAAAGTAGAGGCAAAGGAAGAAGACGGACTATCAGGTTTTCAGCTTGGGCTACCAGAAGGGGTGGTGCTGTCTGTAACTAGATGGGGGTCCAAGAGGAGGAGTGAGTGTAGGGTAGAAGAGGAAGTAAATGGCACTGTGAAGACGGAGAGTAGCTCTGAGATTAAGTTCCTGGGGAAGGTTGGAAGGAATGAGGAAATGGAGGATTTGGCTTAAGGAAAAAAAGAGATGTTTCCCAGAGATTGGAGGAGGGATGGGGGGAAGGTAATACCAGTGATTAAATCAGATGTGCATAAAAGTACATTGATAATAGGTATCATGTAACATGCCCTTGTCAAGTATTATCTCATTTAATGCTCATGGTGGTTCTATGAGACACATTCTTTGAGGATTACATAAAGGCCAAGTAATAAAGGTTGCTTGTCCAGGGTCACACAAAACCTAAGAGCAGAGATCAGATTTAGATTCAGAGTCAGACTCTAGAATCCACTCCCCAAACCTTTTGCTGCCAGTTGTCCAAGGACAGGGAGGGCTATGATGTATGCAGGAGTGAGGCTGGGGTTAACTCAGGAATAAGTGATAGGCTGAGAGAATAACTGGGGAGAAAGGAGAGGCCAGAGTCCTGCGGGGTGAGTTGAGGATTGAAGGAAAGAAGTCGTCCAGAAAAATCACTGTGGGAAAATATGTTGGGTAGAAAAATGAGAAGGAAAAAGGAGGCCTGACTCAGAACAGCATGGGGATCTCTTCACAGTGGGGCAGAGAAAGTCATTTGAAGTGAAGCCTGGAGACACACGGAAGGCTTTCGTCCTCATCACCAGGGCAGCCTTTTAGAGTTCAGGGAAGGAGTTTTCAGTCTCTCTCCTGTAGGCTGAACGTCGCTCTTTCCTGAGTGGGTAACTCTGAGATCTGGATCTGCTTAGGGTGCAGTGAAGTTGTGGCTCTCTGTGGGTCTGAGAGGCAGAACAGACCAAGATTCAAACTCAGCTCCTCCACCACTGGCTGTAGAGCCAGGGGCCAGGAATCCTTGTGCCTCGGTTTCCGTAACTACCCAGCACCCACTTCAGAAGAGTGTTGTTAGAATTAAGTAAAGTTTCTAACATAGGCTGTTGCAACTTCCCTAATGTATACATTACATCCTGAGAACTATAAATGGCTATACCAAATAAAGTGAAAAAAAGATTCAAACCGTGGCTATTGGTTATTGGTTTAAAGAGAATTATGTTCCAAAAACTCTGTATAAGCTATTGAACTTTAGGCATTATGTAGATATCATATATCACTATTATTACTTGCTGTAAGCCAAGTAATGATTTTTTTTCTAGACCCAGCTCATTGGGTTAGCCTTTTGCTTGTCCTTTTGCCATCTCTCTCATTCTGTTATTCACTTTTCACTGCATGACACCAGTTTCCACAAAGTACTTTTCACTTCTATTATCTCATTTCATTTTTAAAGCAAACCTATCAAGTAGATGCATTTATTACTCCCATCTTATAGATGAGGAAGACTGAGGCCCACATACAGAAGGTGATTTCCTCAAGGCCCCATGAATTTTCTACCTCCAAAATCTTTTTTTTTTTTAAATGTGAAAACTACTCTGCCAACACCCCTCAAAAAACGGCTGTGTTGATAAAATAAGAGACGTGATTATGCCTTGACCACATAAAAAGTGCTATAGTAGGTTGTGGGGTTTGGGAATCAAGGATGGAGGACAGAGGAAACCAGGATGACTTGGCTTGGAATCCTGACTCTGCCTACTTGGGCAAGTCACCTAACCTCTTAGAAATTCCATTTCCAGTTACTTATCATCTCTAATCCCTTAGCTTCTGAAAACACATAATAATCACTTTTACTAATGGAGTTGTTATGAGGATTAAAAGGCATAGTACATCTGAGCATTGATCCTAGCCTAAAATACACTGAGTTAATTATGAATTCCTTCATCTTTTATTTCATACAGTCTCTCATTGGTCCACAAACCACCTATTTATCTTTAATGCAAGGAGGGCCCCTCCCTTGCCAGCTTCTCATAGATGTAGTAAAATCCCCTAAAGATTTTAGGAGCTTGGTCTAGTGGTTAGAAAGCAGAGTCTGAGTCACAAAGTCTGTTTCCAAAGTGAGTCACTTTGTAGCTAGCGTTTTGCCTCAGCAAGAGTCAGCTGGGGAAGAAGGGAGACCCATTAGTGGGGTAGGGGTTAAGGATGGGACTTCTGCTTTCCATGGAGAGCAGCTCTGTAAAGACCAAGTGGTGTTTTACTGGATGAATTATTTCAGTTTATCATTGCTTCCATTGTTTACATGTTACCAGCTCCTTTCTTTTTACTCCTCAAAAACTTGCTCTCGGAAACATCAGTTGTACTTGCTGTGTGCCCCTGGCCAGGTCTCTTCCCCTCTCTGTGCCTCATTCTCATCTGTTAAGTGATGGGATTGTGTCTGACATCCTTAAGGTTCATTCTTCTTTGGCACTCAGACCCTCTGGGTTGGAAAATGGAGACTCAGGTGTGTTCTTTCTGTGCCAAGGAAAAAACATGACCTGATCATCACACCCAGGTTTTCCTGGTCCCTGACACATCATCCTGTAATTTTTGACTGGCTCCCAGGGCACCTCATGCCAGACAGTTATTTTCCATCCTCCCTACAGCTCTGCCATTCTCCTGGCATGAGGAAAATGGTGCTGGTGCTTGAGAGATTTAGAATTTTCAGGGGGACAAAATACCCCAAGGGCTGCTTGCTTCTTTAAGCCCCCAGGTGATGGCTCAGGAGCCAGAGGGATGGCTTCAACCTGAAACAAAACCATTCATCAGGAGTCATTTCCCATTTATGGCTGGTTGTTGTGGTTACCAAACAGATGGACATATATGGAATTGTATTTTCCCCCCTCTCTCAAGTTTTTAATAGTGAGGTGGGGCCATTGTAGGATTAGCTTAGAGCTGTGAGTCACTGGGTACAGGGCATGTTCCTATTTGTCTTAGCATTTTATTATTGTTATTGAAGTGTGTGAGGCCCTGTGGATACTGAGCCCTAGCTCCACCACTTCTCCTCCAGATGGCCTCCGTGTTCCCATATGCATCACGAGCATGATGAGGAACAGCTACATAGACATTCAGTAATGAAAGACATGCCTGTTGAAGTTAGGACAGATTTCTGCATACCTGACCAGTTTGCAGGCTTATAATAGTTGAAAAGATTGGAGAATTTTCAAAAAGGGGAAAATGGAGAGAACACTGAATTGAAAACCAGGAGTTTAAGCTCAATTAGTAACCATTCTATAAATTTGGGTCAATGATTTCACTACTTTAAGAGAGCAGGGTGATGGGGAGAGATAAAGAAAATAAAGTGCATCCAGTTTGCCAGAACCAATTAATTGGTAGTTGCTGTCTGATGTGGCATGCTGAGAATTATTGGGCATGATTTGGGCTCCAGGGAAGAAGACCCTCTAGGAAAGTGACAGCACTGGGACTCTGTGTGCAGAGCTGGGTTCAATTAGCAATGTCCACCACTGGCAAGAGTGTCGGGGGTGTCAGCCATTCAGGTACTAGATGATCTCTAAAGTCCCATTTAGCTCCAAACATTTCATAATTAGAAATTAAAGAAATAAACTTGTCCCAAATCTGTCACCACTTCAATTTTGTCAGTGGGACTTGATCACCAGGGTATCTAATTGTCAAATACAGCTATATTCCTGGAAAAGTGAATGTTTCTGGGACTTTTGTTACATGTACAGCACACATTAGATCTGAATAAGATTCCAAATAAGAACTATGAGAATTTCAAGTCATCGTAAAAGAGATGTTCTCTACAATTTTCAAGGGGACTGAACGTAGGATGGATGAACAGCATGTGCAGTTTCAGAAACAAGTGTGTTCCTAATACTTACTGCTTTCCTATTATAAACTTCAAAACACAACTTCCCCACCTCCCTTTCTCCGAAACCCCTTTCAAATCTTGACTCATGTATGGGGCATGTGTTTAGAAGGCATAAGAAATATTGCCAGTCATAAAGCTGAGGCAGCTTTTTGAGAAGAGTAAATGATGTTTGGATGCAGAGAGGGGTTGCTGGAGTGACAGAAAGTGAGATAGGAGTCTTTGGTAAACACAAGATCTAATAAACCAACTAAATTTTTGGGCTGCTAAAAAGCTGAGCTAATCTCCGGCTAAATTAATAGACGTACAATAAGTGTAAAATTTCTCCATACTGTAACCTAGCAGATCTACATATGGGCAATTATACTCATGTCTGAGCATCTTGTGATCAGGATGGCGAGATATTTGGAACCACGTGTGATTGTGCACGATAGGAAAGTCAGGGAGAAGAGAACTGGGGAGCCAGAGTTTTATTAGGGTTCCCTCTGGGTGTCTCCCATCTCAGCTGTCACCGCTCAGCCCCATTTCCTCCTTCTGCAGTTGGGATTCCTCCATAGTGACGTAGGCCGGGTTTTCTGGGAAAACAGACTCTAAGATGGAGATCTGTTTGGAGAGTTATTCAGAACGTCAGCTGTGGAGAAGTGAAGGAAGTGGGGTGGGGTCAAGGGAAAAGTTGGGCTGCAGTGCTCTCACAACAATGGCCTTAGCCCACCCACCACGTGGGGGTCTGGAGCTGGGAGAGCTCTTCAGAATTGTCCTGGATGGAGGCACAGGAGCCAGGTGTTTCTACTCTATATTAGCCAGTCACTGGATGTGGGCTGTCTGTACCTGGAGAGGGCATAATCATGCTGAAGACAGTTCCCTTAGCTCAGAGGAAAGACTCAGCTGTGAGCCTCCAGCAAGCAAAACTCTTGGCACTGCAATGTATCAATCCTGAATCTGGTGGCACATCTGGTGGCCCATCACAGCATCCACTGCAATGAGGCCAAAGACGTGGCTACCAGTAGCCTTAGATCTATACTTTCCTAGCCCTATGACTTCAGAGAAAAAAGAGTCTCAATTCTGGCTTTAGTTTTAAAAAGTCTTGGAGAAGACTCGGTTGGCTTGGGTCACCAACTCTGGCCAGACGTTGAGGAATTATGATTGACTGATTTTGAATGTGGTTGACCATTATGGCAAAGTGGATGAAACTGGTTAGCAGAAGAAAGAGTGATAGCACTACTGTGGGGAGCAGCCAGCTTTTGTCATGTTACCTGTCCTGGGAATGAGGGAGCTCATTGGCTCTGCATAGCATTAGAAGGCAAAAAGAGAGTGAGTTCAGCTCCATGGAAAGTTAATTCTCTTTTAGTAATTAAAAATGCTTTCTAGGGAATTCCCTGGCTGTACAGTGGTTAAGACTCCATGCTTTCACTGCCAAGGGCCCAGGTTCAATCCCTGGTCAGGGAACTAAGATTCCACAAGCCGTGCAGCATGGCCAAAAAAAAAGCTTTCTGTGGGGAAGAAGCTCCATAACTAGAAACATTCCAGCAAAGTCTATATGCCTCTTGCCAGTACTCCGTAGAGAGATTTTCTGTCTTTGGATCACATCAGAATTCAATGAAGAACTTTAAAACGATACTGATTGCTGGGCTCTGTTATGAGAAGTTATGATTCAGTAGGTCCAGGGTGAAGAGTCCATTCCAGGACTCTTGTATGTTTTTTTTTTTTTTTTTTTTTTTTTTTTTTCAGGGTTCTTCCATTATAGCATAGTGTAGAATTTCCTTCCCTTTTAACGATTAATGATATTCCACTGTATGTATGTAACATATTTTGTTTATCCACTCATCCATTGGAGGACATTTGGGTTGTTTTTAACCTCTTGGCTATTCTGAATAATGCTGCTGTGAACACGGGTATACAAACATCTCTTCAAGACCCTGCCTTCAGTTCTTTTGAGTATATAACCAGGAGTGGGATTGTACGGTAATTCTATGTTTAATTTTTGAGGCACTGCCTTGCTGTTTTCTATGGTGGCTGCACCGTGTTACATTCCTACTAGCAATGCACAAAAGTTCCAGTTTCTCCATATCTTTGTGAACACTTGTTATTTTCTGTTTTTTTGATAATTGCGGAGCACAGGCTCCGGACGCGCAGGCTCAGCGGCCATGGCCCACGGGCCCAGCCGCTCCACGGCATGTGGGATCTTCCCAGATCGGGGCACGAACCCGCGCTCCCTACATCGGCAGGCGGACTCTCAAGCACTGCGCCACCAGGGAAGCCCTCTTGTATGTTTTAAAATCTTCATATTTGATCCTTATAAGCTGCCAGGTTTGGAAATCCCAGAATATGAAGCAGATATTAAGAAAACTGCTCTGTTGAATTGTTTGAAGCACGAGAGGGAAGTATAGGAGGCAGGTAGAGACAAAGGAACTGAGTTTGCTTGTCCACCCTGTCACCCCTTTCTCATAAAGGTGATATCTAAGCCATCTATATGGGACAGAATTTAAAATCCACTATACTAAAATTTTAGACTATCTACTAGCTCTCAAAACTCATTGACCCCATGGATATTCCAGGTAAAATAAAGCAATAACTGTGCTCATTGTTCTTTACTGTTTTGGATAATTTTGGGCACTTCTGAACTGAGACTTACTTGGTGAAAAGAGGTTTATTAGATCTGTCTTATTTGTAAATGTTTCCTCAGACTTGCATAAGGCACAACTAATTGTGGGCCCAGGAGTAAAGAAAGAAAAGCGAGTTACCTTTGGAAACTTTAGAATTATGACCAGTCTCTTCTGATTCAGCAGAGGAGATAATTTGGGAGTGACCGAAGATATTTTTCCTTCTTTAAAAAAAGTGCATGCTTGCATAATACTATGAGGCAATTAAAAAAAAAAACTCTTTTGAAACTATTAAGCTGTTAACCCCTTGTCTTTGATATCTTCCTGTCATTATCAAGGTGCAGAGATTTTATGCAGCTTTACATGGGTTTATGCAATCTATTGTTTTATTTTTTCCACTTGGCATTATTTTATATATGCATCTTTATGGCTCTTGTAGTTCTTTCTTTTATGGCTATGTAGTATTTCATTGCCTTAATATGCCATGGTAGACTTTTATCTTACTCTAATTTGGGGTATTTGGGTAGTTTTCATTTTGTCAGTATACATTTGGGTGGTTTCCATTTTGTCACAGTGCATTGCATTGCCATGTACCATCTGGTACCCGTCCTCACCTGTAACTGCCCCACTTCCAGAATTCCTAACTTTGAAGCTCCTTTCCCTGACTACAAATTCTCTCTGGTCACTATTGTCATGTAAGGTTTTTAGCTTTAGTACATAAGGATTGCTCAAGAAATATCAGCTATTATGATAATGACTGTGATGATAATCATGATTATTGAATTCAGGGTCAGTGTCTTACTCATCGTTACCCAATTCACTACCCAAGAGTGTCTGACCCACAGACATCATCCATCACAAAGTTATTTGCTCAATGAATGGATGATTTTAATATTATTATTATTATTATTATTTTTTTTGTGTGTGTGGTATGCGGGCCTCTCACTGTTGTGGCCCCTCCCCCTTGCAGAGCACAGGCTCCAGATGCGCGCAGGCTCAGCGGCCATGGCTCACGGGCCCAGCGGCTCCGCGGCATGTGGGATCCTCCCAGTCCGGGGCACGAACCCGTGTCCCCTGCATCGGCAGGCGGACTCTTAACCACTGCGCCACCAGGGAAGCCCTTAATATTATTTTTATCAAATGTTCTTTCTCATGTTAAATAATAATCCATTTTACCTTTTTTAATATAAAAATATCACAATGAATTCCTGGAGGACAGAAAACATATCTTATTTTTCCTTTTATTCCCAATACCAGTCTGATTTCTGTCAAAATTTGATAGAGAATTTTATTAAAACTCTTTTTGATGGTTTCTGCTTTCCTTTACTGTGTTAGTAGTTTTCTTTGAATTTTTCCAGTTTTGTTATGATAGGATAAACTATGTTTAATCACAGATGAGAATAATTTTCTTACTATATGGATGAATTCTATTTGCACAGATTCAGTTTAGAATAGTCTCATAATAAAACGAATTGCTTATAACAATTTTCTTGTTATTTATGAACAGGGAGTTTTCTAAATGAAAATTTGAAAGAAAAATTTCCTGTAACATCAATTATCTTTTTGTAATAACATTAACAGTTCTTTAAAAAATTTTTCAATTTTCTCTTGGTTTTTTAGTAAGTTTACACCTCTTTATTTCTTTCTGGTCACTTTTGGTCGTTTTTAGTTTTGTAAAGGCTCAACCATGTCACTGTAAGCTCAAATATATTAGCATGACACTGTGAATAATGCAAACCCTAACTTCTTAAGGCACTTTTCCCTTAATAATTAATTTCCTTAATAATTAAGGAAACAAGTAAAGTAGTAGTGATGCATGCATATATTTAAATAATTCAAGATACAGTTTTAAATGAAAAATAACAATTCTCTGCCCTACATATTCATATCTAAGCTTCAATTCCCAGAGCCAACCACTTTCAACTCTTCTAAGCTCCAATTCCCAGAGCCAACCACTTTCAACTTTTCTAACTGTAACCTCTATTATCTACTTCAGTATTTCTGCATAACCTGCTTATGCTGCCATTAGTTTTTCAGGTAATCTACATGTGTCTTAGTTCTGCTATATTCTCACTCGCAGAAATCCTGGGACCCCAATTCCTGGGTGGTTGGTTCTACAGATGCCCCCTCCTTCCAAGATTTTGTGGGCATCCCATGTTGGAGATTGTCTTCTCTTCTTTTTGTCCTTGTTGACTTACTACTTTAAAAAAATATCTATTTAGTAGGTGTCAGGAGGATATAGAGATAAAGCATATTTACCACTTGCAATGCTTAACTACTAGTCTCTAATAACTTTTTAATGAATTCAGTTAATTAATTAATCATGATAAAGAAACTAATCTCCATGCTCAAAATTCAGAAGGTATAAAAAGTTTTAGAGTGAAAACACTCCTTTTACCATGGCCCCTGGCCGAACAGTTCTCTGCAACTAATGTCAGTGGTTTCTTGGACAGCCTTCCAGAGATACATTATGCATGTATGTGCAAATATATGAATGTTATTTAGTCCCTCTGTACACAGAATTCTGCACACTGCTTTGTTCCCCTCACTTAGCAATACATCTTAGAGAACAATTTTTATCTTTATATAAAGAGTTTATTTTTTAGTGGCTACATAATGTACCATGATTTATTTAAGCAGTTCCCTGTTAATGTTCACTCATATTTTCTAATATTTTGCTCTCATGACCAGTGCTGCAGTAATTAACCTTGTTTTTTTGTCATTTTGTAAGTCTGTTAATTGATTTGTAGGATAAATTCCCAGAAGTGCAGTTGCTGGGTCAAAAGTACACCCATTTGTCATTTTGTTAGTCTGTTAAATTACCCTCCAGATAAGTTGTATAACTCACATCGTTCATTTTGGCAAAGTTTTAACGTGTATTTTTCTCATTATGAGTAACGTGGGTCATCTTTTCATATAATCAAAGCCACTTGAATTTCCTTTCCTGTGAATATTTCATCTGTTCTTTGCCCACTTTTGTAATGAGTGTTGTTCTTTATCATTTTTCAGAGGCTCTTTATATGTTAAGGAAACAACATGTGGTTGATCATATGAGTTGCATTTTTCCCAGTGTGTCATTTGTCTTTTAATTTTGCTCATAGCTTATTTTGCTGTGTAGACATTTTAAATTTTCATGTAGTCAGACATCAAACCAAATTAATCAAACATCAAACCACAGAGGATTTTTTACAGGCCGTGAAACCCAGTGGAATTTGCCCCTTGGGTTTCAGACTCGCTTGGGACCAGAGACCACTTTATTCCTTCCCATTTCCCCCAGTGGGAATGGGAATGTCTATCCTATCCCTGTCCCTGCATTTGGGAAGCAGATAACCTATGTTCTAGTTTCACAAGACCACAGATAGAGAGAAATTTTGTCCCTGGATGGATGAAACCCAGAATCTCATTCAGGATTGATTTGAATAATTTAGATCATGAGGTTTGGGACTTTTTGAATTGATGAGATTTGAGATTTAGAGTTGATGCTGGAATTGATTAAGACTTTAGGTGATGTTGGGGTAGAATGAATGTATCTTGCATGTGTGATGCACATGAATTTTGAGGGGCCAGAGGATAGACTGTGGTGGGTTGAATAGTGTCTCCCCCAAATTCATGTCCACCTGCAACCTCAGAATATGACCTTATTTGGAATAAAGATCTTTTAAGCTGTAATTAAGGTGAAGGTTGAAATGAGATCATACTGGATTAAGGTAAGCCCAAAATCCAATGAGAGTTTCCTTACAAGAGACAGAAAAGGAGACACAGAGAAGAAAGTGATGTGAAGATGGAGGGAGAACTTGGAGTGATGCATTTATAAGTCATGGGATGCCACAGATTGCTGACAATCACCAGCAGCTAGGAAAGAGGTGTGAAACACTGCCCTTAGACCCCAGAAGAAATCAACCCTGCCAACACCTTGATATTTTAGACTTCTGGCCTCCTGAACTGTGAGAGAATAAAGTTCTGTTACTTTAAGCCACCCAGTTTGTGGTAACTTGTTATGACAGCCCAAGGAAATGAATAAACACTAACCTGGAGTACAGGAAAAGGCAGAGAGCTGGCAGTGTATGGGAACACTGAGGGATGATGGTTAAAATCATGGCAATTTATAGGTTCACTCATTTGACAAATATTTACCCCCCGAAACAGCTGAACTCTTTGGTGCATATCTTGTATATACTGGGATGAATCAGATATATTTATTACAATATGCTCACATCCTGGGATGCCTAGGTTGAGAAGGGCAAAAAGATGAGATGGTGAATCTTAGGAAATACCATAAGTAGAGCAAGCCTGAGGGAAGAGTTGAGGAAGGAAACAGAGAAGTGGTTGGGGACACAGATGGAAGACTGTGAAGGAGCTTTATCCCTGAGGTCAAGAGGGGAATGGTTGGTGGTGGAAACTGCTGAGGGGGCCATTTGAGTTGGGAAGCCTTTTGGATTAGACCGTTGAGGTCACAGATGACTTATAAGAATGGTGAGAGCCTTGAGAATCAGAGTTAATGTGTTAAGGTGCCATTTTTTCAGAATCTCAGAACTAATATCTTCCTCACAGGTTGTCTTTTATTATCTATCAGTTCATCCCCCCCAAAACATGGGCCAATACTGCACCAGGTACAGGTGTACAATGAGGAACAAGAGGGCATGGTCCCTGCCCTCTTGGAGCTTAAAGTGCATTCAGAGAAACAATATTAACCGATACAATCATGGAAAGTATTATTTTATTTCACCTGCAACGAGTGTTATGAAGGAAAGTGCATTGGGAACATATGAAAGGCCAATCTTACCTAATTTTCTGGGGGAACTGAATGAAGTAGCTTGTCATGAGAGCATGTGGCATATCTTATGCTTAATATGTACCAACTGATACTAAAAGAAGTCTAACGTTTTGCTTTAAAGCTGAAGAAACTTAGGCCCAGAAAAGTTCAATGACTTGCAGTGTGTTGTTAGAAAAGCCAGGATTATAATTTAAATCTTAGTCCTCTTTCGTGTTCTTCTCTAAACTATACTAACTCCCATAATCACACAAACGCACGCACACGCAAGTACGAATCTCTACCTATATCTATATCCACATCTATATCTGTGTCTCTGTATACACATATATGATGTATCACTTATATTATTAAAAAGTATATTTTATGAAATATGAGTCAGTTTAAATTTTGGATTGCACCCATACATGAAGAAAACATTGTATATAATCCTGTCTCTTTACCCATATTGTCATTGGCCACCCAGGTTCTTTCTAGAAAGGGATGAGTTATACATCATTAATTATGGAGTGGTTATTTTATCTGTGGCCTGGGAATTCTCAGCTCCTGAGCCTTTAGGAAATAGTCCAGTGATGCTGTTACCTTTGTTGGGGGTATCTGTGTCACAGGCTTCCCTGCAGGGCTGGAGAGGATTTTCATGGTGAGAAAGTTTTATTTACTTGCACAGCCCTCACCCCTGGTGACTCTCATGGCTCCATTGCCAGGGTGTCAGTTATGACACTCTCTGCAGGCCAGCCAGGGGCTCCTCATACTCAGTGAAGAGGTCTGCTCTGTAGCATTTACAGCCTCTCCTCTGAGTTGGGGCCACTCAGGAAATCCATGTTTACGTGTACAGGCGGCAGTGCCTTCTCTTCACTGTAATGCTATTCTGGAAAAAGCAGTTGAAAAGCAGGTTGCCAAACAGCAGGTTTAATTTTCCCAATAATGTTATCATTGGTTCTTTGTTGGTAACCAAGGATTCTGCATCAAACCAGTCAAGAGGAGGACCAAAAGTAGGTCTGAAAAGCAAAGGTACAGCTATCAACCACCATTAATATTTGAGGTTAATAACGTTATGCTTACTTCCAAATCTGGAAAAACAATCATAAATAGATTGTGTCCATTGATTATTGCAAGGGGCATCTTATTCCATAAATAATACATGCAGGACATGAAATTTAACCTATGTCATTAGGCTGACAATATTTTTCTTACTGTGGAAAGGGAGAAAGCAAATGAATTTTGGAACCAGGTGCATTGAATGTGAATCTTGGCTTTATTACTTCTAGCTAGATCACTTAAGAAAGTTAAATCTCTTCTGAGACTTTTTTTCTTCCTCTGTAAACTGGGAATGATTTCTACACTAAGGGCATATTATGAAGATTTTAAAAAAGTAAAGAATGTAAAATACCTAGCACAGTGCCTAAGTATTGTTTTTTTTTTTTTTTTTTTTTTTTTTTTTTGCGGTACGCGGGCCTCTCACTGTTGTGGCCTCTCCCGTTGTGGAGCACAGGCTCTGGACGTGCAGGCTCAGCAGCCGTGGCTCATGGGCCCAGCCGCTGCGTGGCATGTGGGATCTTCCCGGACCAGGGCACGAACCCGTGTCCCCTGCATCGGCAGGCAAACTCTCAACCACTGCGCCACCAGGGAAGCCCCTAAGGATTGTTGACATTTAACAAATATTAATTTTCTTAACTCTACATTTTCCCTTAATTTTTCAAATGTAGAATGTCTGGAGGATGGTTTGAATGAGTCAGATCTCTGACAAAAACTACTTTGATAATTTTGAATGTCTTGTGGGAAGAATATTTTTAAAAGTACTAAGCCAGTTGTTTTTTTTTTATCTCAAGTTACCCCTGACAGTTTCTACAGTTTTTATAGCCCATGGTTAAATAATACATAATCTGATAGGAAAACACTGTTGATTTGCAAAAAGAAAAAAAAAAAAAACATGAGAGGGAAAAAATATTTCTTGAATCTGGATCTTACATGTAAAGAGCCAAGCCAGAAAAGTCACAGCAAAGATTATTTATCGACCATGGATTAGAAGGATGGAAATAAGAAATAAGAGCAACTCCTGCCATACCAGGGCAGGGGTGGGAGGCATGTGGAAATACCCCAAAAGGTTTAGGAGATAGCAGGTAATAGATGCTAGGAAGTGGCATGGGAAGGATGTAACTTCATACTTGGCAAGGTGCATAGCATTTATATCCATGTGGCAGGACAGTGTAGAGAAGCAATGCCAAAGGGAGATGCCTGGGTGAGCGGGGTGGGTGCGGGAGGAACCCTGATCACTTCAGCTTGGTGAGAGTTTCCTGGGGCCCCAGAGAGAAGTGTGAAAGAGCTGAGTGTTTTGACAGACCGGAGGGACTGTGGTTGGGCTGAGAAGGTCCTAGACTGCAGACATCTTATGATCAGAGTCCATAGTCAATGGACATCAATAGTGGAGGCCAGTGCCATGACCTCAGATCCAGTTTGGGGAATCATATCCAGCTGATACCAGTGGAAGGTGCCCAGAGTCTGGGGCTAAGAAGGTCAGTTAGGTTCTGGATTCCAGCCTCCAGTTTTTTTTTTTTTTT